>NC_048576.1:39874562-40223937 GCF_013265735.2 Oncorhynchus mykiss
CCCTCTCCCCCCCCCATCCCATCTTCTTTCAAGGCAAATCTTTACCGTGGGGCTGCTGGGAGGAGGAGATTTGGGTTTCTTCTCTCTTTGCGCCTCAGACTTTGGGGCTTTGAAAAGTGTGTACAATGGCTGCTTTTGGTGGAAAGAGAACCCGTGCTGAGAGAGACAAATGAGGCCAGTTAGTCTTCACGCAGTCATGGAGGATTTAACATTCAAAGAGCGTGTGATAAAACAGAGAAAATAAGAAAATAGGCAGTCCCAGTCCGCCCAGTGGCATCAGTTAATTTTGTCCATTTATTTTCCGAACTAAATGCATGAGGCGGCGGGGATCATCAATACAATGCTGCCCTTATCAAACGAGGCACGTCGGTGGAACAATGGGAAACTGTAAATCAGAGAGAGGTGGCGGCGATAGAGTTGCATTAGCCCCTCTCCAAATATCGCTGACTAAGGGGAAAATGGCACTGCGGTGTCAGAAAGCCTCCATCAGCGAGAGTTGTGCGGACGTTAGCGGATAACTCCTCCTTTTTCAAATGTTTATGAATGTCACACTAAGTTGCCTCTCAGACATATGTTGCTAATCTCCTGAGGATGAAAGCTGTTTTGTCTTTCAGTTCTGTGTGTGTGTTTGTGTGCAACAACATATCTGTGGTTTGCTGAGTGTGTTGCTTTGGAGTATTGTGTGTGGATTGGAGGTTTAAGTGGCCCTCTGATGCCCCCAGCTTTTGTCATGGTAAGTGGAGACCCGTGGTGCAGGCTCTAGCTAGTGGCCATTGTCTTCCTATGCGCAGGGACAAAGGGGACTGGGCAGTCCAGATGTACATACGAAAGCAGGGAGAACATTTCATCAAATGCTGCCTGTCTGTCACGGAACACCCCCCTTACCCCCCCCCCCCCCTCCCCCCACCCACACACACACACACTCCCCACCCCCTTTTCCCTTCTTCTGAGGGGGTAGGTAACCAGATATAGCTAGATCAAAAACATCCCTCTGCTTCCATCTTCTACAGCTGGAAACGTTCTCCTTATCTGAAAAGCATCAACAAAGAGTACCATCCAGTAGCTGCTATTGAGGATAAAGCAGGTCTTTTCATCTGTGAAATGTATTGCACCTTATGGTTGTGGTGAAATAAACCTGGGTTGAAAACGCAAGCAAGTAGACAAACAACAACAACTGATCTGGGAAACTGGGACAATAGCTTTACAAAACACTGTCAACCACACTGCCTGCACGCTAGGAGGGCCATTTTCGCCCAAGCACTACACATTTTTTCCAGCCCATGATGTGAAAAGAGCAAAAGGAGCACTACCGTCCATGTTCGGCAATAACAAGTATATAGCACATTTGTAGAGTGGAGTGGCTGCGTGTGGGAGATGTCATCTTATGGAGAATGCCTTGTACTCCTCTCTGGTTATAGTGGACCAATAAACAAGGCGCCCAACATAGGAGTTCTCTCTCTGCACAGATGGCCTAGAAGAGAGAAAGAGAGAGCGCTCTATGCCAGTGCTATTTCCCTTCACTGTTCCCTCTTTTCAGACCAGCTAAATTTACCCTTTTCCATGGCTATGTGGAGCGCTCCCCAATTCCCAGAGCCATTCGACTCGGCTCCTGTCAGGAATTACTCTGGGTCATAGCTGTTGCCGTGGCAACTCCCTACACCAATTAAATATGTAGGCATATAAAACAATAAATAAATATATTTTTTGCTGTTCAAGCCCATGTACTCCCCCCAGACACGAGAGTGTGCCCCAGTATTCTTTTGACAATGTGTACATTTCAAAGACACTGGCATAAAAAAAGCTATACTACTAGAAAGAACAGTCCTATGGACTGTGTTTTGTGCTTCGTTGCGTCCCAAACCCTTCACATCCTGGCCAAGTTTCTCTTTGATCCCCAACAAAAGTGTGAGGCTGTTAATTGAGGAAAATGGATAGTGAATATATAAAAAAACACTGCCTTTTTGATTTGTGGGCCTGTCATGCCAAATAGTGTCCACTGGCTAAATAGTGTCCCTCTGCGTCACAATGGGATTCGATGTGTTTTTATATAGCCCTTCGTACATCAGCTGATATCTCAAAGTGCTGTACAGAAACCCAGCCTAAAACCCCAAACAGCAAGCAATGCAGGTGTTGAAGCACGTTGGCTAGGAAAAACTCCCTAGAAAGGCCAAAACCTAGGAAGAAACCTAGAGAGGAACCAGGCTATGAGGGGTGGCCAGTCCTCTTCTGGCTGTGCCGGGTGGAGATTATAACAGAACATGGCCAAGATGTTCAAATATTCATAAATGACCAGCATAAAGTTCAGCTGTAGCTTTTTGCATTCCTTTCTCTGCATATTGAACGACTGGATTACTCAAATCGATGGCGCCAACTAAACTTTTCAGGATATAAAAGGATTTTATCTAACAAAACGACAATGCATGTTGTGGTTGGGCCCCTTTGGATTGCAAATCAGAGGAAGATTATCAAAAAGTAAGTGAATATTTAAAATCGCTATTTGTGATTTTATTTTATGATTAAAAATGTTTTTGATGTGGGGCGCTGTCCTCAAAACAATCGATTGGCAAGCTTTCGCTGTAAAGCCTATTGTAAATCGGACAATGCAGTTAGATGAACAAGACTTGAAGCTTTTAACCGATATAAGACATGTACCTAAATATTTAATATCCATAATTGTAATGATTATTTATTTGATTTATCCACATAATTTTCCCACCTCATGATGCCATCTATTTTGTGAAATGAACCAGTCCCTTCTGCAGCAAAGTAACTCCACAACATGATGTTGCCACCCCCATGCTTCACGGTTGGGATTTTTTATGGCGGTTTTGGAGCAGTGATTTCTTCCTTGCTGAGCGGCCTTTCAGGTTATATCGATATAGGACTCATTTTACTGTGGATATAGATACTTTTGTACCTGTTTTCTCCAGCATCTTCACAAGGTCCTTTGCTATTGTTCTGGGATTGATTTGCACTTTTCGCACCAAAGTACGTTCATCTCTAGGAGACAGAACGCGTCTCCTTCCTGAACAGTATGACAGCTGCGTGGTCCCATGGTGTTTATACTTGCATAGTATTGTTTGTACAGATGAACGTGGTACCTTCAGGCATTTGGAAATTGCTCCCAAGGATGAACCAGACTTGTGGAAGTCTACAATTTTTTCTGAGGTATTGGCTGATTTCTTTTGATTTTCCCATGATGTCAAGCAAAGAGTCACTGAGTTTGAAGGTAGGCCTTGAAATAAATCCACAGGTACACCTCCAATTGACTCAAATTGTGTCAAGTAGCCTATCCGAAGCTTCTAAAGCCATGTCATAATTTTCTGGAATATTCGAAGCGGTTTAAAGGCACAGTCAACTTAGTTTATGTAAGCTTCTGACCCAGTGGAATTGTGATACAGTGAGTTATAAGTGAAATAATCTGGCTGTAAACAATTGTTGGAAAAATTACTTGTGTCTTGCACAAAGTAGATGTCCTAACCGACTTGCCAAAACTATAGTTTGTTAACAATACATTTGTGGTGTGGTTGAAAAACGACTTTTAATGACTCCAACCTAAGTGTATGTAAACTTCCAATTTGCAGTGCAAATTTACTTAGACTTTAGTATTTCAACATCTCGTCTTCCAACTTGTTAGGCAATCACATGTACCTACAGGGGAAGGATGGCCAGCCACACAGGAGGGGGATTTTTACTAAGAAGGAGAAGGAGGTCGTGCTGACAGAGATGCATGCTGGACATTTCGGAGTGAAGCGCATGATTGCCAAAATCAACCTACTCTTCTTCTGGTGTGGGATTTTCAAGGATGTGGACAGCTGGGTAAGTGAAATAACCTTTTGTCTATCAATCACATGCTATTATATTTGAAATTATTGTGATTTTGATGAATGTCAGAGCGCACACAGTGTTTCAATTTGTCACTTTAGGTTTATTAGCCTATTGTCTAGCCTGCCAGAAGTTGAGGGTGAAGACTGTGGCGCCGGAGTTGAAGCCCATCAAAGTGGTTCACCATGGTACATGGTGTGTCACAATTCAAATTTTGCATTGATAAGTTGTTTTTCAATGGTTGCTTTATTTGACGACAGCAAAGTTCAATATGTGTGTGTGTGTGTCAGTATCCATACAAATATGAAAACTGCATACTGGATGACACAAATACGGGTAAGAATAAAGTAATCTCATCGTACCCTTCACGAAATCCAGAAATGGCCAACGCTGGTGTCTGACGGCGACCGATTACTTCACCAAGTGGGTGGAGGCAATACACATTAAGGTCAGTAAAACAAGAGAATGTACTTAAAACCTCTCTGGGATATGTGGGACACTAGCGTCACACCTGGCCAATATCCAGTGAAAATGCAGAGTGCCAAATTCAAATAAATTACTATAAAAATTAAACCTTCATGAAATCACACATGCAATACACCAAATTAAAGCTACACTTGTTGTGAATCCAGACAATGTGTCAGATTTTAAAAAGGCTTTACGGCGAAAGCAAACAATGCTATTATCTGAGGACAGCACCCCAGCAAACATACACAGACAACCATAATTCAACCCTCCAGGTGCGACACAAAACGCAGAAATGAAGATATAATTCATGCCTTATCTTTGACGAGCTTCTTCTGTTGGCACTCCAATATGTCTCATAAACATCACAAATGGTCATTTTGTTCTATTAATTCCGTCGATATATATCCAAAATGTCAATTTATTTGGAGCGTTTGATCCAGAAAAACACCGGTTCCAACTCGCGCAACATGACTACAAAATTTCTCGTAAGTTACCTGTTAGCTTTGTCCAAACATTTCAAACTACTTTCCTAATACAACTTTAGGTATTTTTTAATGTAAATAATCAATAAAATTTAAGACAGGATTAACTGTGTTCCATACCAGAGGAAAACAAAGTGGAGCATGCTTTTCAGGTCATTCGCCTTTAACAAAGAGTAAACTTCTCTCTAGCCTCGTTCTGAACAGTGCTACTTCATTTCTCAAAGGAAAAACCTCAACCAATTTCTAAAGACTGACATCCAGTGGAAGCGATAGGAACTGCAAGAAAGTCCCTTAGAAATCTGTATTCCCAATGAAAAGAGAGTGACCTCAAAATGTTTTGTTTCTGAATGGTTTGTCCTCGGGGTTTCGCCTGCCAAATAAGTTATGTTATACTCACAGACATGATTCAAACAGTTTCAGAAACTTCAGAGTTTTTCTCTCCAAATCTACTAATAATATGCATATCCTTCTGGGCCTGAGTAGCAGGCAGTTTACTTTGGACGCTTTTCATCCGGATTTGAAAATACTGCCACCTATACCAGAGAAGTTAACTCTAAATGTCTTCTGTAACCCATTAAAAAGGGTGCTTGTAACCAAAAAAGCAATTTCATGTTGTATGATACCCATCAAGGACAAGACTGGTGAGGCCACCTCCAATGATGGACATCTTCAACACCCACAATGCTCCTGAGGTCATCTTGAGTGACCGAGGTCATGAATTCTGGAACAGGGTAATATTATAGGCTATATTCTGTCAACAACTATATTTATTTTACCTTTAACAAGTCAGTTAAGAACAAATTCTTATTTTCAATGACGGCCTAGGAACAGTGGGTTAACTGCCTGTTCAGGGGCAGAACGACAGATTTGTACCTTGTCAGCTTGGGGATGTGAACTTTCAACCTTTCAGTTACTAGTCCAACGCTCTAACCACCATATAAATAGGCAAGTTTATTTACTGATGTGGGATTTTCTTTAGACCAACAAAGCTATGTTTGAGGACTGGGGGGTGAAGCACCGGGTGTCCGCTGCATGTCATCCACAGACCAATGTTTTTTATTTTATTCTTTAAATTTCTTTTAACAATTATTTTTTTTTATTGACTTTCCATGGTACATAGTCAGACAGATTTCAATATCTTACATTGTCAATAAATATCCCTTTCCTACCCCTTCCTCCAGGTTTGGATGAATGGACCAACCAGACCCTGAAGACTGCCATGGGCAAGGCCCTTGACGAGTGCCAGGAACGGTGTGGGACAACCTGAAGGTAATTCTCTTTGCACACAACAGCAGTGTCCAGGCCTTCACCAAGTACTCACCCTACCGCCTGCTGTATGGACGGGAGCCGCAGCTGTTGACTGAGGTAAGCAATGAAATTGTATATACAATTAAATCATATACTGCAGTCATTCAAATGTGTGATTGACTTAAGATCAGAATGCCTTCGAGGACCACGTTCCAGCACGGGCTGAGAAGGACATGGAGGTTTTTGACCAGGTAAAAATTGTCTGTTGTTCATTTATTTTCTGGCCCTCCAAGAGATATATTTGTAATAATATTAAATATATTTTCATTTATTACTGTTATCAATCAAGGTGAGACTGAACATAGAAAAGGAGCAGGATAAGCAGAAGGAGAGCTACCGGAGAAGAATCAAGAAGATGACCAAGAGCTTTGACATCCTGGCGAAATACTTGGTTTGGAAGAATGATGAAAGGAAGTAGAGACGTGTTAATTAATGAACATGCACCTGTGGAATGATCGTTAAGACACTAACAGCTTACAGACGGGAGGCAATTAAGGTCACAGTTACGAAAACTTAGGACACTAAAGAGGCCTTTCTACTGACTCTGAAAAACACCAAAAGAAAGATTCCCAGGATCCCTGCTCATCTGCGTGAACGTGCCTTAGGCATGCTGCAAGGAAGCATGAGGACTGCAGATGTGGCCAGAGCAATAAATTGCAATGTCCGTACTGTGAGATGCCTAAGACAGCGCTACAGGGAGACAGGACGGATGGCTGATTGTCCTCGCAGTGGCAGACCGGTACATCCGAACATCACACCTGCGGGACAGGTACAGGAAGGCAACAACAACTGCCCGAGTTACTTTCAGTGCTCAGACTGTCCGCAATAGGCTGAGACAGGCTGGACTGAGAGCTTGTAGGCCTGTTGTAAGGCAGGTCCTCACCAGACGTCACCGGCAACAACGTCGCCTATGAGCACAAACCCACTGTCGCTGGACCAGACAGGACTGGCAAAAAAGTGCTCTTCACTGAGGAGTCGCGGTTTTGTCTCACCAGGGGCGATGGTCGGATTCACGTTTATCGTCCAAGGAATGAGCGTCACACCTGTACTCTGGAGCGGTATCGATTTGGTGGTGGAGGGTCCGTCATGGTCTGGGGCGGTGTGTCACAGCATCATCGAACTGAGCTTGTTGTCATTGCAGGCAATCTCAACGCTGTGTGTTACAGGGAAGATATCCTCCTCCCTCATGTGATACACTTCCTGCAGGCTCATCCTGACATGACCCTCCAGCATGACAATGCCACCAGCCATATTGCTCGTTCTGTGCGTGATTTCCTGCAAGACAGGAATGTCAGTGTTCTGCCATGGCCAGTGAAGTGCCAGGATCTCAATCCCATTGAGCACGTCTAGGACATGTTGGATCGGAGGGCTAGGGCTAGAGCCATTCCCCCCAGAAATGTCTGGGGACTTGCATGTGCCTTGGTTGGAGAGTGGGGTAACATCTCACAGCAAGAACTGACAAATCAGTCCATGAGGAGGAGATGCACTGCAGTACTTAATGCAGCTGGTGGCCACACCAGATACTGACTTACTTTTGATTTTTGTTCAGGGACACATTATTACATTTTAGTCACAAGTCTGTGGAACTTGTTCAGTTTATGCTTCAAATGTTGAATCTTGTTATGTTCATACAAATATTTACACAAAATAAACGCAGTTGACAGTGAGAGGACGTTTCTTTTTTTGCTGAGTTTATATGAATTTGCACACAAAATAACCTGAAGCTTGTTTTAATTTTCCTAACACTGACATTTTTATCTTTATGTCTTCATAAGGGTTACCTTGGTGGAAGCCAACAATCTTCTCCAGTTGGAGAAGTTGGATGGCCGACCACTGGAAGCGCTGACACACAACACTTCGGTGAAGCCCGTGAGACAAAGTATGTTAAGCTTTGGTTGACATTTGAGAAAGCAAGAAATGGTAGTTATGCTGAGCTCATAAAAATGTACCTCTTCAATTTACCTCTCTAAATTACTTTGGAACCATCAACTGTCTGAGCCACCGAGGAGGTATCCCATCCACCAGAGTCAGTGAGTTCGGATCAGTCTCCATGCTCAAAATGGTTGAAAAGTACATATCTTTCCTTTATAACATTGCATTAATCCATGAAATGTTCTCATGCGTCAGACGGGAGGAACAGGGGCAGGTAAATCCAGGAGTGTGGCAGGTATGTCCACACTCCTGGTTAGACAATTTTACAATCTCCAGCAGTACCAACACTGGCCCAGAGGTTTGTCCAGATAGTCAATCTCAAGGCTAACCACTGGGCCATGATATAAGAAACCGTCACTGCCAGGTAGGTACTGTTAATTTCTTCGATATAGGGGGCGCTCTTTTAATTTTTGGATAAAAAAACGTTCCCGTTTTAAACAAGATATTTTGTCACGAAAAGATGCTCAAACTATGCATATAATTGACAGCTTTGGAAAGAAAACACTCTGACGTTTCCAAATCTGCAAAGATATTATCTGTGAGTGCCACAGAACTGATGCTACGGGCGAAACCAAGATGAAATTTCAAACAGGAAATGCCCCAGATTTTGAATGCGCTTTGTTCCAATGTCTCCTTATATGGCTGTGAATGCGCCAGGACTGAGCCTACACTTTCTGTCGTTTCCCCAAGGTGTCTGCAGCATTGTGACGTATTTGTAGGCATATCATTGGAAGATTGACCATAAGAGACTACATTTACCAGGTGCTCCGCTTGGTGTCCTCCATTGCAATTATTGCGTAATCTCCAGCTGCGTGTATTTTACCATTTGCTTCAGAGGAGAAACCAAACTTCCACGAATGACTTATCATCGAATAGATATGTGAAAAACACATTGAGGATTGATTCTAAACAACGTTTGCCATGTTTCTGTCGATGTTATGGAGTTAATTTGGAAAAAAGTTTGGCGTTGTAATGACTGAATTTTCGGGTTTTTTCTTAGCCAAACGTGATGAACAAAACGGAGCGATTTCTCCTACACAAATAATCTTTTTGGAAAAACTGAACATTTGCTATCTAACTGAGAGTCTCCTCATTGAAAACATCCGAAGTTCTTCAAAGGTAAATTATTTTATTTGAATGCTTTTCTTGTTTTTGTGAAAATGTTGCCTGCTGAATGCTAGGCTTAATGCTATGCTAGCTATCAATACTCTTACACAAATGCTTGTGTAGCTATGGTTGAAAAGCATATTTTGAAAATCTGAGGTGACAGTGTTGTTAACAAAAGGCTAAGCTTGTGTTTCAATATATTTATTTCATTTCATTTGCGTTTTTCATGAATAGGAAATGTTGCGTTATGGTAATGAGCTTGAGGCTATGATTACGCTCCCGGATACGGGATTGCTCGTCGCTAGAGGTTAAAGGTATACATCAATGCACCCTCTTCCTGCTGGTTAGTCTCTGATCCACCTCTACGCAGACAACACCATTCTGTATACTTCTGGCCCTTCTTTGGACACTGTGTTAACAACCCTCCATGCAAGCTTCAATGCCATACAACTCTCCTTCCTTGGCCTACAATTGCTCTTAAATACAAGTAAAAATAAATGCATGCTCTTCAACCAATCGCTGCCTGCACCTGCCCGCCTGTCCAACATCACTATTCTGGGCGGCTCTGACTTAGACTACATGGACAACTAAAAATACCTAGGTGTCTGGTTAGACTGTAAACTCTCCTTCCAGACCCACATCAAACATCTCCAATCCAAAGTTAAATCTAGAATTTTCTTCCTATTTCGCAACAAAGCATCCTCCACTCATGCTGCCAAACATACCCTTGTAAAACTGACCATCCTACCAATCCTCGACTTCGGCGATGTCATTTACAAAATAGCCTCCAATACCCTACTCAACAAATTGGATGCAGTCTATCACAGTGCCGTCCGTTTTGTCACCAAAGCCCCATATACTACCCACCATTGCGACCTGCACGCTCTCGTTGGCTGGCCCTTGCTTCATACTCGTCGCCAAACCCACTGGCTCCATGTCATCTACAAGACCCTGCTAGGTAAAGTCCCCCCTTATCTCAGCTCGCTGGTTACCATAGTATCACCCACCTGTAGCACGCGCTCCAGCAGGTATATCTCTCTGGTCACCCCCAAAACAAATTATTTCTTTGGCCGCCTCTCCTTCCAGTTCTCTGCTGCCAATGACTGGAACGAACTACAAAAATCTCTGAAACTGGAAACACTTATCTCCCTCACTAGCTTTAAGCACCAGCTGTCAGAGCAATTCACAGATTACTGCACCTGTACATAGCCCATCTATAATTTAGCCCAAACAACTACCTCTTTCCCTACTGTATTTATTTTATTGTATTTATTTATTAATTTTGCTCCTTTGCACCCCATTATTTTTATTTCTACTTTGCACATTCTTCCACTGCAAATCTACCATTCCAGTGTTTTACTTGGTATATTGTATTTACTTTGCTACCATGGCCTTTTTTTTGCCTTTACCTCCCTTATCTCACCTCATTTGCTCACATCGTATATAGACTTGTTTCTACTGTATTATTGACTGTATGTTTGTTTTACTCCACGTGTAACTCTGTGTTGGTGTATGTGTCGAACTGCAATGCTTTATCTTGGCCAACTCGCAATTGTAAATGAGAACTTGTTCTCAACTTGACTACCTGGTTAAAAAAAGGTGAAATAAAAAATGTAAAAATAAAAAAGGCTGCTGCCTTGAAATCACTGGCTACAATGATCACTCTAATAATGTTTACATATTTTTGCTTTACTCATCTCATATGTACAGTGCCTTGCGAAAGTATTCGGCCCCCTTGAACTTTGCGACCTTTTGCCACATTTCAGGCTTCAAACATAAAGATATAAAACTGTATTTTTTTGTGAAGAATCAACAACAAGTGGGACACAATCATGAAGTGGAACGACATTTATTGGATATTTCAAACTTTTTTATCAAATCAAAAACTGAAAAATTTGGCGTGCAAAATTATTCAGCCCCCTTAAGTTAATACTTTGTAGCGCCACCTTTTGCTGCGATTACAGCTGTAAGTCGCTTGGGGTATGTCTCTATCAGTTTTGCACATCGAGAGACTGAAATTTTTTCCCATTCCTCCTTGCAAAACAGCTCGAGCTCAGTGAGGTTGGATGGAGAGCATTTGTGAACAGCAGTTTTCAGTTCTTTCCACAGATTCTCGATTGGATTCAGGTCTGGACTTTGACTTGGCCATTCTAACACCTGGATATGTTTATTTTTGAACCATTCCATTGTAGATGTTGCTTTATGTTTGGATCATTGTCTTGTTGGAAGACAAATCTCCGTCCCAGTCTCAGGTCTTTTGCAGACTCAGATATCAGGTTTTCTTCCAGAATGGTCCTGTATTTGGCTCCATCCATCTTCCCATCAATTTTAACCATCTTCCCTGTCCCTGCTGAAGAAAAGCAGGCCCAAACCATGATGCTGCCACCACCATGTTTGACAGTGGGGATGGTATGTTCAGGGTGATGAGCTGTGTTGCTTTTACGCCAAACATAACGTTTTGCATTGTTGCCAAAAAGTTCAATTTTGGTTTCATCTGACCAGAGCACCTTCTTCCACATGTTTGGTGTGTCTCCCAGGTGGCTTGTGGCAAACTTTAAACAACACTTTTTATGGATATGTTTAAGAAATGGCTTTCTTCTTGCCACTCTTCCATAAAGGCCAGATTTGTGCAATATACGACTGATTGTTGTCCTATGGACAGAGTCTCCCACCTCAGCTGTAGATCTCTGCAGTTCATCCAGAGTGATCATGGGCCTCTTGGCTGCATCTCTGATCAGTCTTCTCCTTGTATGAGCTGAAAGTTTAGAGGGACGGCCAGGTCTTGGTAGATTTGCAGTGGTCTGATACTCCTTCCATTTCAATATTATCGCTTGCACAGTGCTCCTTGGGATGTTTAAAGCTTGGGAAATATTTTTGTATCCAAATCCGGCTTTAAACTTCTTCACAACAGTATCTCGGACCTGCCTGGTGTGTTCCTTGTTCTTCATGATGCTCTCTGCGCTTTTAACGGACCTCTGAGACTATCACAGTGCAGGTGCATTTATACGGAGACTTGATTACACACAGGTGGATTGTATTTATCATCATTAGTCATTTAGGTCAACATTGGATCATTCAGAGATCCTCACTGAACTTCTGGAGAGAGTTTGCTGCACTGAAAGTAAAGGGGCTGAATAATTTGCACGCCCAATTTTTCAGTTTTTGATTTGTTAAAAAAGTTTGAAAGATCCAATAAATGTCGTTCCACTTCATGATTGTGTCCCACTTGTTGTTGATTCTTCACCAAAAAATACAGTTTTATATCTTTATGTTTGAAGCCTGAAATGTGGCAAAAGGTCGCAAAGTTCAAGGGGGCCGAATACTTTCGCAAGGCACTGTATATACTGTATTCTACTCTACTGTATTTTAGTCTATGCCACTCCGACATTGCTCATCCTAATCTATATATATTCCTTAATTCCATTATTTTAGTTTTAGGTTGTGTGTTTGTTAGATATTACTGCACTGTTGGAGCTACAAACACAAGCATTTCGCTACACATCTGCTACACATCCACTACACATCACAAGCATTCCGCAATAACATCTGCTAAACATGTGTATATGACAAATAAAATTTGATTTAAACTAATAATGCATGGTTGGTGCACAAAGAACATTGAGGCCAACTTTACATTGTGACATAACAAATGGCGTCACAGTACAGTATGTAGGCTATTGCTCTGTTCTACAGCTTTCACTAAAACCAAAGATATTTAAAACTAAGCCAAGATTGTTCATCTGTGAAGCATAATGGGCAGAACAAGCAAGAAGGTGGGCCAAGCATGAGCTGGTGACCTCCTATTGTCACGTTGTAGCATGTATTTGCATATTTCCATTAGGGAACGCCTCCTCTGAAGTGCGCGTTTGCACAAACTCAATTTAACTTTGCACTCCTTCTATAAAAAAACTTTTTTTTTTTTTTACTTTGGCAAACTGTCAAGTCTATAAAACTCAGTGGGCAGTGTTCGTAACAGATTCTACTTTTGGGAACAGAAAAATATTGAGATCAGATGTTTAATTGAATCCTACAGACGAAGAACCATATATGTGACATTTAAAAAAAAGAGATATACATGAAAAATCATTATAGGACACCCTTTTTCTATAGTGAACCGGTTTCACAAGCTTTCCGCGCGCCAATTAACAATCATTTTAAATGTAAAGATAGGCTCTGGTGGAATAACCGTTTATGTGCACCACTCAGAATGGACGGACAAGCGCACAACGTTTCTGTTGCTGATGAAAATCGCAGAAATGTGGGAAAGAAACGTAAAACAAAACTAAGAATGGAAAGACAGGCAATGGAAGATCTTACGGGATGCGGGAAAACCCTATACAAATCGTAAGGGTCAAGAAAAAACTGGGAAAAGCTCTCCAAAAGAGGTATGTGGAAGAACCGTATATCAAACAATCAAGCTAGCTAGCTATAGAGTACAGTAACTAACATGTATGTTCTGGGTTGTCTAATTTGTAACTATAGAGAAAACATATTAGCTAAAGTTCGTTGGCTACTAACTCATACATTATCGTTACTAATGTTATTGCTAGATTATGGAAGAAACATAGCTAGCTACTTTTTCTCCATCCACCGGATGATTCGACATGGCTACAGTAGCTCGTTACACTGTATCCTGCAGGGAAGAGCGTGTTCCACGACGTGCAGAAAGGATTGTGGAAAATTGACTGATGAGCGCAAGCATGGTGCAATACAAACTCATTCTGTGTATAGGTTGGGAGTGTGTGAAAGATGGAGGTCCTGATCAAGCAATATCCTGAATGTGCTACAGTATATTAAATTCTGAATTCATCATTGTCAATTTTTATTGCAGCATGAGGTGAAACGGAGACGTAAACCTGAGGATACAAAGGAGAACAAACGACGGAAACAAACCTTCAAATACCATGTACAGCAAGCAGGCCAGAGATTGAATGTGTGCAAGGTGACTTTCATGTCTGTGTTCCAGCTAACCAACAGCCGTCTTCAGGCAAGTGAAAATATGAATTAATGTCTATATGAATATCAATTACAAACATTTTGTATTCTCTGTACTAGTTTTTAATAACCTGCTAATTGAAATGTAATTGTTTTGGTCAGGTTATTCAGGAAAAGTTAGCTGAGGCAGGTGAGGTTGCAGGTTCTCCAGATTAGGCTACTGTGGCTAGGTCTCCTTTAGAAGATGGAAGAGGGAAGCATAGCAATAGGTAACATCCCATCAACATGCAACATGTTGTTCTAACAATAAAATATACTAATGCTTGAGTGTGAAAGTTGTTTATTGATGTCAGGAACTTAAAATGTTTCTGTTCTAATTTCAGTTGAGGATCCTTGGAATCTGTACGCCAGACAGAGCCACAGTCTATTTGAGGGATGGAAATCGTGGCTGATCTCCAAACCAAAACAAGGAGCTACACCTCCACCTCCCTATTTTGCAAGCCACTACCCTAGAGCATATGAGAGTCCTCTGCCCATAAAAAAAACAAGTACCAAGATCTGATGACCATGCTCAACTACTTGCCAGCTGCTGCACACTCTTTTTATGAATCACTGCAGAGTGAATAATTTGTTGTTAAACCAAGCTACATAATTAACCGTTTTTTTCTGTGAGTTTATGATCCCCTGAACCTGTATACTGTAGTATGTTGAATCTGAATACATTTCAGAAGACATGTCACCCATATTGTAGGAAATTAAATGTATAGTTGGTGTTTTCTATGTGAATCATTTTGTGTATGATTTGAACCAGCACAATATATTGAATTAATTAAATTTTAAGATGTTGTTCCTAGTGTAGAAAACGTTATGTACAATGTGTTCTGTTGAGAATTATTTTGTGTGTGATCATTTGAACCTTTTTTAATCTGAATGAATTAAAAACAAATATGTCACATATACTGTTCTTCCACAAACTGAAATCATCACTGGAGATATACTGTTCTTCCACAAACTGAAATCATCACTGGAGATATAATGTTCTTCCACAAACTGAAATCATCACTGGAGATATACTGTTCTTCCACAAACTGAAATCATCACTGGAGATATACTGTTCTTCCACAAACTGAAATCATCACTGGAGATATACTGTTCTTCCACAAACTGAAATCATCACTGGAGATATACTGTTCTTCCACAAACTGAAATCATCACTGGAGATATAAATAACAAAAAAATATTAATTGTTGTTGGAAGATATGGTATGGTGAATTATTTGTCAACCATAAAACACCTAATGTGGTACACACAATTAATAATATAAAAATAACTGATTATCTTAAAATTGAAAAATTGTCACATATATGGTTCTTCGTCTGTAGGATTCAATTGATGTGGAAATTAGCAGAACGTTGACCCAGTTTCACCTAGTTCCATCCCCTACCACTACCAGCAACTGGACTTCTTCACCCTACCATATTTGGTGGTGAGAAAGCATTCTAAAACGGATGCTTCAGCATTATAGCGTCTGTGACGTGTCTGGGTTACCCCTTCTGTTTTTGCTAAAACTATGACAGATATCCTGTTACAAACAGATTTGTTTGATCACAATCTTCCAAGGCCCAATATCTTTTTGTCAGCATGAGGAAAAAATGACATTCAGCCAGGTGTCAATATCGTGTCAAATCTGATTTGGTTATTTTTTTCCAATCTTAGTTATCCTGGTTCCTATCTGCTATTTGGGTATCAGTTAGCGAGATAAAGGTGAGCAGAGATGCACAGCCGCAGAGTCTCCACCAGCATAGTAGAGAGAAAGTCAGGCCCTTGGTTAGGAATGATCTGATATTCAAGAATATACACCTCATCAATCTCGGTGGAGGAGACAGCTTGTCTGCTCACATCTGCTCCTAACATCCTGCAGAGGAATATTCCTGAAACAAGGTCAGCTTAATTTTTTTGTGTGACTTTTCAGCACATGAGAATAAAACAAAATGTCTTTGTGTTGAAGAAGGGGGCTATAAAAGTGTTTTTCAGTAACACGTTTTTAAGTACAGTTCAGCAGTGCTTTCGTTTTGGAAACACATTTATGCTATTGGCTGATGACCTTAAACTTGCTTAAAATAGTAAGGTTATTTAATAACTACACACAACGACAGCCTATTTTAGAGAACAAACAAATTATACTGAACAAAAATATAAACACAACATATCAAGTGTTGGTCCCATGTTTCATGAGCTGAAATAAAAGATTCCAGGAATGTTCCACACACACACATTAGTTTACATCCCTGTTAATGAGCATTTATCCTTTACCAAGACCTTGCATCCACCTGACAGGTATGGCATATCAAGAAGCTGATTAAAGGGCATGATCATGACACAGGTGCAACTTGTGTTGGGGACAATAAAAGTCCACTCTAAAAATGTGCAGTTTTGTGTCACACAACACAATGCCACAGATGTCTCAAGTTGAGGGAGGGTACAATTGGCACGCTGACTGCAGGAATGTCCACCATAACTGTTGCCAGATCATTTTATGTTATTTAAATTGTATGTTTCTACTGTAAGTCGCTAACATTTTAGAGAATCTGGCAGCATTTCCAACCGGCCTCATAACCGCAGACCACGTGTAACCATGCCTGCCCAGGACCTCCATAGCCGACATTTTCACCTGCGGGATCGTCTGAGACCAGCCATCTGGACAGCTAATGAGGAGTATTTCTGTCTGTAATTCTCTGCTTCCCTGCCCAGTCATGTGAAATCCATAGATTAGGGCCTAATAAATGTATTTAAATTGACTGATTTCCTTATATGAAATGTAACTTAGTAAAACCGTTGAAATTGCTTCATGTTGCATTTAAAGACATATACATATATATATATATATATATATATATATATATATATATATATACATACATATATACATATATATATATATATATACATATATACATACACACACACACACACACACACACACACACAAAAGTACACTGCTCAAAAAAATAAAGGGAACACTAAAATAACACATCCTAGATCTGAATGAATTAAATATTCTTATTAAATACTTTTTTCTTTACATAGTTGAATGTGCTGACAACAAAATCACACACAAATTATCAATGGAAATCAAATTTATCAACCCATGGAGACCTGGGTTTGGAGTCACACTCAAAATTAAAGTGGAAAACCACACTACAGTCTGATCCAACTTTGATGTAATGTCCTTAAAACAAGTCAAAATGAGGCTCAGTAGTGTGTGTGGCCTCCACGTGCCTGTATGACTTCCCTACAACGCCTGGGCATGCTCCTGATGAGGTGGCGGATGGTCTCCTGAGGGATCTCCTCCCAGACCTGGACTAAAGCATCCGCCAACTCCTGGACAGTCTGTGGTGCAACGTGGCGTTGGTGGATGGAGCGAGACATGATGTCCCAGATGTGCTCAATTGGATTCAGGTCTGGGGAACGGGCGGGCCAGTCCATAGCATCAATGCCTTCCTCTTGTAGGAACTGCTGACACACTCCAGCCACATGAGGTCTAGCATTGTCTTGCATTAGGAGGAACCCAGGGCCAACCGCACCAGCATATGGTCTCACAAGGGGTCTGAGGATCTCATCTCGGTACCTAATGGCAGTCAGGCTACCTCTGGCGAGCACATGGAGGGCTGTGCGGCCCCCCAAAGAAATGCCACCCCACACCATGACTGACCCACCGCCAAACCGGTCCTGCTGGAGGATGTTGCAGGCAGCAGAACGTTCTCCACAGCGTCTCCAGACTGTCACATTTGAACTTAAATAGCAAATGGAGGACGCTTTTCCTGTGGTTTATTTTCATGCCAGCTAGGTAGGCTATACTCCTGTTGTAAATATAAACAATGTGCTTTATATTAGGAAAGTTGAGAAATAAATATAGTAGGCCTAGCCTATAGAAAGCTGATGGGATCCATCTCTTTTTAATAGAGGTCATCACTCTGTTTTCTCACGCAATTGCATAGCCTATAGAAATGTTGCGCAACATGAGCTCCTGGGCTCTCATGAAGTGTTTGATTCGATTTTCTATTACTTTTGCATTGATGTCAGAGTGATTGGAGGGACAATAGAGTTCTGAGTGCCAAACAGTTAGCAAGTTTGGTAGGCTACTAATGACCAGCAGCAGCATCAGAGCCTGGAGAAGCATAATTATTTGACTGCCTTCATGACTCGTGACCACCGGTGTGGCAGTAATACGGCCACCGCAACAGCCCTAGTGTTCACATACTTCGGTCATGTAGTGTATTTTTCTTCAGTATAAATTCCTTCCTTTAAAAACATTCAACTGAACTATCCAACACCATCTCTGGCTTCAACACCAAATGACTGGATGAAACATCCGGCTCATTATCCCAATCTCCATTACTTTCACATCCACTTGATTGCAACAATCTGTTATCTGCTTAGTGGTAACCTGACCTCCTTGGAAACGTGTTATACAACATTTTTAATTAATTAGAGAGAAGATCCCAATTCAAAACAGACCCGGTAATTTGATTACCACTAGTGTGCCAACATAACCAACTTTAAAACCGTACACAATGATTTCATGGGTTTGCTAATTCTCTGGCTGCTGCCTTGGAGGTTTCAGGGAAGGGGATTGCCTTCACTATCTACTCCAATGAGTGACAGATACACCTCTGCTGGCAAACGTGACCAGTGGAGGACTAAGATGATTAGCACTTTGCATGCTTACGCTGAGACCTGCTGAGAGGTGACATTAGCGGTCACAGTCACATGACAGGAAACAGGAAGCAGAAAGCCTGGGAAGGAACAGCATGGGGGCCGGAGGTAGCTTACAGTTTGCTGGAAGCGTCTCTAACTGCGATTCTAAACATCTTACTGGTTGTGACAAAGAAATCAAAGCGGCTGTATGAAAAATTCATAGGTACCATCGGGAAACAAATCAACATGTTGGAGTTAGAGAAACCCTTGTTTTCCTTCAGAAGATAATACAAGCAGACAGAGAATATATAGAAAATGCTTGTCAAAACAGAAAGGGCCTGAGAGATAGATAAATGAAGTGAGAGAGTGAAAGAGAGAGACAAAGTGAGGAGGAGAGTGGTAAGACATATGCAAGGATCCAGCCGTAGTGCTAGGCAGCAACACTGGAACAGAGGTTAGTTGTGAAGACAAGGCCCTGTGTCCCTTGCACACTCCTGCTGCTGATGATGCTGTTGCAGAAACTGCATTCGTACTCCCTGCTCAGGGTTGCTATGGAAACACCTGCCTCCCTCCCGCTCTCTCTCCTCCACTCTCCTCTCTCCCCCCTCCTTGCTGGTAATCTTACTATGAATAGGATGTGAGAGCAAAGCTTTGGGGGAAAACAGCTTAGCATGGAGGCAGCAAGCTGAAGCATGTTATACGCTCAGGAGGCCCCCTTACAAACAAACACACTGGCGTGCCACCAGTTTTTTAAATATATATATATTTTTAAGAGGGTTTTAAATATTCAGGATCCCATCAAAAACAAATAACGGGGGTGAGGAGAGGTGGAGAGTCAAGGTTTTGGGTGTGTTTACAAACACAAATGTATTTTGTGCTTGTAGTTTCTTGATTCAATCCACCAAGGTTGCTCCGTTCAGGTTCTATCTAACTTCGCTTCCACCGCTCACATATTACAATTAAAGGTGGATTCAGCTCTCAGCATTAATTCACTAGAACAATCAGGGGAGAAGTGCTCAACAAACAGGATCCATACCCCAAACACAGGGTGCTTATTTATGAGAAAAAAAACTACATTTACAGGACTAATTCAGAGAAGCATTGGGCATTGTTTACAATGCCGACAACAGTGCTTATCAATGGGTCACGGTATGGAAATGAAGGGGGGCTGTTTCCAATGTAACCCCAGATGCACTCTATTTCCTGTATTGTACTGTAGCCGTTGGTTGGGTTGCTATGAGAGGTTTGGCGCACAGGTGTCAGTGCCAAGTAAGAGCCACTCAGTCAGGGCCTCGGTAGCTAGTCAGGGCCTCAGTAGTGCTGCCACAGAGTGCTGTCATTAGGAGCTCTCCCCCTCTGTCATTACCACCCTGTGTTCACCCGCTATTACCATGACACCAATCAATCCCGCGAATGGGAGGAGACGGTCGGGGTCATGTGACCCCTAGTTGTACCTTGCATCATCACGTCAACTGTGTTCACGTGAAGGGCAAGGAGAAGGGAGGTTGAGGAAGTGGAGAGAGGTGTGGGTGGTGGTAATAATTCACTAATTAGCCATGTAGCCATTTTGTTCACCTTAAAAACTAAACACCTCAGCCACCACAGGCCATTAGAGAATGAACAAGTGAGCGAGTGAAAGGGACGATTATACCCGATGGCTAAACACATTTCGTATCCATTGTTTTCAATACGCACTCTCTCTGTAAGGTGTTTTGTGTGCATTTCCCTAAATCTGAGATAATGCAGTGAAGTAGAAAAGACTGCAGAATAAAAAAAGTGTCAAAACAAAAAGAAGATTAGCGTGAGGATCGCTACAGCGGGCTCTGGGGAGATAAGGTACAAAGGGAAGCCATATTCCTTTTACCATATTCTTCCTCTTATATTCTCTCGTTCCAATTGCATTGGGCTGATTAAGTCTACGCTTTGTTTTTTCTCCGACATAATGTTTATTCTAACGAGAAAGAGAGAGTGAGGAGAGCAAATACAGTGACAAATGTCATGCATTGCCAAGAGGAAGGAAGTGTTTGTGGGATATTTTGTGGTGTGTGTATTTCAGCTTGCAGTCAATGGGGGCCTAACAGAACTTGGCAATGGCAGTGGAGCTCTCAGTCTTGTTTATGAATTCCTGTCATTCTGTGCGGCTAAACTAATGAAATAAGCCGGATACGTAGCAATAACACAGTCACAGGGGACTGGACAAGAGTATTTCATTATATTAAGAAATCAGTTCCTTTGTAAAAAAAAGGGGTGGGTTTATGTCTCCTTGTGATCAGGGCTAGGTATTTACTGCAGGGGATTCTACTGTCTATGTAGCCGATTAAAAGCACACAACTCTTACCTTCAGCCAGACGTGGCGAAGCGGCAGGGAAAGGGAATGCACCAATCACCAGGCCACAAAGGAAGGAGAGCGAGAAGGAGTAAAGGAGAGTGAGAAGGAGTAAAGGAGAGAGCGAGAGCGAGAAAGAGAGCGAGAGAGAGAGAGAGAGAGGGGAAGAGAATCATTAATACAACATAGGAAATGTTCTTTTGAAAGAGGCAGTGAGAATCAAATCTCTCACCGTGAGACACAATCAGAGATCAATTGTGGGAGGATGAAGCTGTGGCTAACGTGATATATGCCAGGCAGTGTTACAGATACAGGCTGCTGATGCTATGGTGATGGAGAGTGATGTCATCCCAGAGGGCAGAATGTGAGAACACAGTATGTGAGGTCACTGCCTTCATGACAACTCAGTGCTCCCTGTTATGTAACACTCTCCCCCATAGAAACAGTATTCTCTATGCTTTGCCTTGATTAACTGATGAGCACTTCTGTGATGCTATAAAACTACTACAGACAGCTACAAAGGGTCTGAAAGATATTGATTGATGTGTGCTAATTTAAAAGTACTCTACTAGCTGGCTTCCATGTACAGTGCCTTGCGAAAGTATTCGGCCCCCTTGAACTTTGCGACCTTTTGCCACATTTCAGGCTTCAAACATAAAGATATAAAACTGTATTTTTTGTGAAGAATCAACAACAAGTGGGACACAATCATGAAGTGGAACGACATTTATTGGATATTTAAAACTTTTTTAACAAATCAAAAACTGAAAAATTGGGCGTGCAAAATTATTCAGCCCCCTTAAGTTAATACTTTGTAGCGCCACCTTTTGCTGCGATTACATCTGTAAGTCGCTGGGGGTATGTCTCTATCAGTTTTGCACATCGAGAGACTGAAATTGTTTCCCATTCCTCCTTGCAAAACAGCTCGAGCTCAGTGAGGTTGGATGGAGAGCATTTGTGAACAGCAGTTTTCAGTTCTTTCCACAGATTCTCGATTGGATTCAGTTCTGGACTTTGACTTGGCCATTCTAACACCTGGATATGTTTATTTTTGAACCATTCCATTGTAGATTTTGCTTTATGTTTTGGATCATTGTCTTGTTGGAAGACAAATCTCCGTCCCAGTCTCAGGTCTTTTGCAGACTCCATCAGGTTTTCTTCCAGAATGGTCCTGTATTTGGCTCCATCCATCTTCCCATCAATTTTAACCATCTTCCCTGTCCCTGCTGAAGAAAAGCAGGCCCAAACCATGATGCTGCCACCACCATGTTTGACAGTGGGGATGGTGTGTTCAGCTGTGTTGCTTTTACGCCAAACATAACGTTTTGCATTGTTGCCAAAAAGTTCAATTTTGGTTTCATCTGACCAGAGCACCTTCTTCCACATGTTTGGTGTGTCTCCCAGGTGGCTTGTGGCAAACTTTAAACAACACTTTTTATGGATATCTTTAAGAAATGGCTTTCTTGCCACTCTTCCATAAAGGCCAGATTTGTGCAATATACGACTGATTGTTGTCTTATGGACAGAGTCTCCCACCTCAGCTGTAGATCTCTGCAGTTCATCCAGAGTGATCATGGGCCTCTTGGCTGCATCTCTGATCAGTCTTCTCCTTGTATGAGCTGAAAGTTTAGAGGGACGGCCAGGTCTTGGTAGATTTGCAGTGGTCTGATACTCCTTCCATTTCAATATTATCGCTTGCACAGTGCTCCTTGGGATGTTTAAAGCTTGGGAAATATTTTTGTATCCAAATCCGGCTTTAAACTTCTTCACAACAGTATCTCGGGCCTGCCTGGTGTGTTCCTTGTTCTTCATGATGCTCTCTGCGCTTTTAACGGACCTCTGAGACTATCACAGTGCAGGTGCATTTATACGGAGTCTTGATTACACACAGGTGGATTGTATTTATCATCATTAGTCATTTAGGTCAACATTGGATCATTCAGAGATCCTCACTGAACTTCTGGAGAGAGTTTGCTGCACTGAAAGTAAAGGGGCTGAATAATTTTGCACCCCCAATTTTTCAGTTTTTGATTTGTTAAAAAAGTTTGAAATTTCCAATAAATGTCGTTCCACTTCATGCTTGTGTCCCACTTGTTGTTGATTCTTCACAAAAAAATACAGTTTTATATCTTTATGTTTGAAGCCTGAAATGTGGCAAAAGGTCGCAAAGTTCAAGGGGGCCGAATACTTTCGCAAGGCTTCATTGAAGCAACAGAGTTTAAGGTTAAGATAGAAATGAGGTAGAAGACAGTGTTGGAGGCATCAATAAAAATGTATAGCTTGTTATCAAATGCCCTTTCCATGGCATAGACTGACCAGCTGAAAGCTATGATCCCTTTTTGTCACTTCTTAACTCCACGTCAATCAGTGTAGATGAAAGGGAAAAGACAGGTTAAAGAAGGATTTTTAAGCCTTGACACATGGATTGTGTATTTTTAATTTATTTATTTAACTTGGCAAGTCAGTTAAGAACAAATCCTTATTTTCAATGACAGCCTAGGAACAGCAGGCTAATTGCCTTGTTTGGGGGCAGAACAACAGATTTGTACCTTGTCAGCTCTGGGATTCGATCTTGTAACCTTCTGGTTACTAGTCCAAAGCTCTAACCACAAGGCTACACGCCGCCCCCAAGACTGAGGCCAAGACTGGGGTATATGTGTCATTTAGAGGGTGAATGGGCAAAACTGGGCAAAAAATGATTGAAGTGCCTTTGAACAGGGTATGGTAGTAGGTGCCAGGCGCACCGGTTTGAGTGTGTCAAGAACTGCAACGCTGCTGGGCTTTTCACGCTCAACAGTTTCCCGTGTGTATCAAGAATGGTCCACCACCCAAACAACATCCAGCCAAATTGACACAACTGGGGGAAGCATTGGAGTCAACATGACCCAGCATCCCTGTGGAACGCTTTGGACACCTTGTAGAGTCCATGCTGCGACAAATTGAGGCTGTTCTGAAGGCAAAAAAGGGTGCAAGTCAATATTAGGAAGGTGTTCATAATGTTGTGTATAAACTGAGGCTTTACTGTGTGGTGTCATTGTTACCAGTGGGTGGTCGCTGTGCCTTTATTATTCAGACAGAAGCAACAACAACATAGCCTCTGTGAAACAGTAGGCCAAAGTCACCATAAGCAGCATTTAACCCATCCACACAAAATAAACAAGTCAACAAATACAAAAAAGGATTTCCCAATAGACCTCATTGATAAACATCCTTGAATGTAAGGAATGAAGAGGGGAAAAGGGTTTCTCAAATGAATATTCTACTCTCTAAGGAGCGCATGCCTTTAAATTCACCCCTTGCATCCGAGTATGTTCTGAACCCTGGGGCAGCCATATTTGTTACTCTGAGAATACACCGATTTGTTCGCTGTTATGATATAATTGCAGCACAGACGGCTCTTTTGAAGCAAATACAAGTCGCAGATGTTCAACAGATTTCCCACATCCACATCAATAGTGGATATTGATGTTGGGCCCATCTGTGTGTAAAAGAACATGTGTGTAATGGATGGAGTGCTAAACAACATCAAGAACGTAGGCCGATGAAGAGTGGGGAAGGAATAGACATGTGAAGTGCTTGTACTGCCTTCCCCTGTGGTTAACAAGCCTCATCCACCAATGTGATTTCAGTATTATCTAACAGCGGTCGAATCGACCTGGAATGCTCACAGGGCCACGCCTCCTCAGCTGCTAAACATCTGACCGATATAAGAGAGTGCGCGAGAGGGAGGGAGATTACGACAGGGAAAAAGATAGAAAAAGAGAAGCAGAGAGAGAGAGAGTGCAAGGGAAAAAGAGGAAGAGAGAAGAGGGGTGAGAGGGAGAAAAGGAAAGGTGGAAAAAAGGAGAGTTAAACAGAAAAAGACGAGGGGAAGAAGATATAGAAATGTTGAATACTTGCTCCAAATAACTGTTTAGTATAGTTTAGTTGATTCTTTTTGACCATTTTAAAAAACAAGCTCACATAATACTTAAAAAAGCCATACATATACATAAGTAAAATCAGAGGATAACAAAGTCTGGGCCTTATTTCCATTGTGGTCCTTGTTCTCTCTCTTCCTTCCTCCGTCTCTCTCCCTCTCTATTTATTCTGAGGAGGTCATGAAAAAAAACAACTCTGCAAAGCAATACTTGTAATCCATGAGAAATCCAATTTATGGTTCTATAATCTCAGCATGGCCTGAGCACTGGAGGACACGGAGAATTGACTGTGTTCACTGCAACACGATCTCCCTTAAAAAAAAACATATATATATATCTCAGCCGATCTCAATAGTGACAAAGGGAGTGAACTCATTATAAAAGTGAGGGTTATACCCGCGCGGATCAAGACACTGATGCACATAAAGCCTTGGTCTGCCGAGAGAAAAGCGATAGCGCAAAGCGAGCGATTTCCGAGACAATAAAGAACAAAAAGTGAGAAATAAGAAAAGAGGAGAAAATAAAATACTTTTCATTTCCCCCTCCTGTATCGCTCCAATCGGTTAGCACTCGGCTACAGCAACGGTCGGGGAGAGAGACTTGAGGGAGGGAGGGATGTCAACACGGGTTGCCTTGTGAATAGAGCCGCCCCGGGCCCCCATCCTTATTTACGTATGCATGTCTGCATTCATTTCATCTAAAGAGGGCTGGCTCTGACACGGGGTCTCCCATCTACTCCTTTCTTCCTCTCCCTGTTCTGCCCAAGTATACAGTATGGGTAACAACACAATACGCTGTGAGGAGAACCCTGCTCCTGTCTGCACACAAAGACACACACACAGCCAGCTGGGCGTGTTCAACAACAGCACAAGATCAAGATCATCTACTTTCTGGGCTTTTTTGGGTCTGAAATGTCACAGCAGTTTTGTCAGCTATGAACGAACAATGGACTGCACGGAGAGGAGCAGAACCAGGGCAGTCCAAGTCTGTAGGAGTCAGTTTGATAAAGTTGGCCGTGTGGAATAGCTGTGTGTTTGAACTTGACTAATCTACGAGAGGGTGGAATTGTTTGTGAAGACAGTGCTACTGTATAGGTGAGAGAATGAGTCCACCGACAGAGGCTATACTGCACCTAATGACCAGTTAAAGATCTGAGTTGCCCTGATAAGAATTGTACGCACACACACTAAGGAGCCCATGGCATGAGACGACCTTGAGAAGAAACAGGGGATCCATGCGAAGTGTGGGAAAGAGCTTTGTCATTGGCTGCACTCTGCATGTGACACATCATGGATTATGTGTGTCTGCGTGTGCGCAGGGGAGTCATTGATTTTGGGGGGGGAGTAAACTAAATCTGTCAGTTGAACCTTTGCACGCAAATGCAACCCCTAACGCTCACACACATTCCCTCACTGACATTTCGATACATTGGATCAAAACCAGTACATGGATATTATGCCAAAATAGGAGTTGATTGCATTGTTTGTATTGACTTGTATTGATTTGAGTTGTGGGTGTACTCAATACAAGCTAGGTGCCAAGGTTACGAAATGGTCTCCAAAAAACCAAATGTATCTTATGTGACTGCATCAGTAGGAGAGTGAGCGCAGACGTTTCAAAGACAGCATGACCTCAAATGCTCCACACAGAACCATCTGGATTATCCAATTTATTAGTAGGTTAACCAACATTTGCAAACAAATGACTCAACACGAAACCAATGACTTTGGACAAAAATAAAACGCTTACTCCGATATGTTATTTGAGATACTTTCCTAATATGGACACCGTACTCCACGCCTCGTTATGATCAGACGTCCAAGATTTCCATTTGCCATTCCTTGTAGTCACATCATACTGTACCCCAGTGTCTACAGCATTTTAAACTGTAAAATATGTTTGCGCCATCGAAAATAGCTGGACAAACCGACTAAGGTGGCCAGTGCGGCTGCAGAGTTTTTTCACGACAAAGAATAGAGTCACTTTCTTCAACATTCTCTCACAAACCACAGGGCCATACTGTACTGTGTAGAGGCTGCCTCCCAAATGGCACCCTATTCCCTACTGCATGTAGTGCACTATTGACCAGAAACTAGTGCACTACATAGGTAATAGGGTGCCATTTGAGACTCATATCCTCTCCAATTATCTCAACCTCATATCTGTCTTCAGTGACAGACAGTAAATTCGCCTCCAACTCACCATTACCCACAGAAAACCATGCTTGCAGAGACGCATACTTTAAGCTCACCCACAATTTAATTTTTTTCTTAAATAGTGCTGTTGGAATGAATGAACAAACGGGCACTATGCCTGCTGCGCAGTCGAAATATAGGTTCGGGCAAAGCCCTTTCTTTTCTCGTCAAAGTAGGTAATAGGAGAGCAGACAGTAAGAGGGCCAACGTAAATCAAAACTTCAGACTGAAACTCTATTAATCCAGATGTTGAATTAATCATTGTTCTCTCCATTCTCAATACAGATGGTAAATCTTTTAAGTCATAATACTTTGAATTATTCACAATGGCTTCGCAGGAGTGATTTCCCTCTGAATTATTGAGTTCTTCCATTTTAGGGATACACTGCCTGATTGGCCTTTTAGCACGAGGACCGTCCTTGTTTAAAAAAAGGTTCCCACCTCTTTTTTTCTGCGATTGCTTTTGGGTCACCGTGTAATTCGACAGCCACTTTAAATGGAGAGAATGAGTCATCCAAAATGCAGCTAGGCAGGTTCAGGGCTAAAGTTGGAATTCTGACAAATATTGCAGATTGTAGAGGTCGTCGAGTGCTGAATTCTGAAAACTGTTCTCCTTGGCGTTGTATCAACTAATCTTGATTAATTAACATAAAGCGTCCTGTTAATCTGTTTACCAAGTCCTGTTGGAAATATTAATACCTCATTATCCACGTGCTCTGGCCCTAGTAGGAGAGTCTAGGTACTGCCGTTGCCATGGATATCTCGCTCTGCCCCCAGGATTTCATTGCTTTGCCTCCTCGTCAGCCGTCTAAACATCTCTCAGTGAAATGCTGTCCCATCAAGGATGATTTGTAACTTGTTATTTTACAGGGAAGAGAAGGACCTGCAGGATTATTAGGATGTAAAAACTGACTAGGGCTGCTGCTTGGGTTTATGCCCATTACAATTTGCCAGTGTGTGTCTGCAAATAATGCCGCAATAATAGAGATATAGTGTCATAAATTAGATATGAGATGGTAATATGGCTGATATGTGGTTGGGTGTCAGACTGTGCAATGACATAAGCAGTTTGTTGTCGATGAGCTCGCTCAAAAACCCTTGACGGAGCCTTTGAATGACCAAACGGAGAGACTAATATCAATTCCACTGGCCGGCCCAACTGAGGAAAAGCAGCCTTGTCCGTTACTGGGAAATCCTCAAGCTGCAGAATCAAAGTGTAAGAAGAATTCTTGCGCTAACCCCCCCCTCCCTCAAAATCCAACCAACGGCTATGCAGCTCTAATACCAGCCTGGAGCCAGCTAGTCTTGACCATATTCAGTCAATTTGCTCAGCAGACGCCCGCCGGCCTCTGCCCCTAACTGCGCAGGGAAGCCAATTTAGCAGACAAGACACTGGCAGATCAAAGACAACAACAAAAAGCTCTTCTTAGCTCTCAGATTGAGACTTCAGATAGACATACATGCACTGTATGTCTATCTTTAACTTCTCTCAGTATAATGGAGAGCAGAAAATTAACAGGTAGGAAAAAACTTGCCTTGGGAAACACATGCTTAAATGTATGTACTGAGTAATATGTGAACCCCCCCTGAAAGCCCCACTGGATTTAACAGGTTGCTGATTTACAAAGCATTCACACCTGTGGAAAATGTGCAGGTTTTATATTCAGAAGGGAGTAAACACAAAAACAAAGATTTAAACAATACCTGGAAATCTCATCCCTTGTTCTCACCTCATATTCACATTTTTTGAGCAGTCTCTAATCCTAGATCAACAGGGTCATATTTACTAGGTACCAAACTGGCTGATACTGGGAGGGGCTATCTGAGCTCGTCCAAAAGGAAACACAATTTTCTTTTCCTGTTTCAAAACGTTTTGTTCACTAATGAATATGACCCATGTGAGAACTTTGCACTAGTTGAACTGCTTAGTAAATCAGGCCCCATGTGCTAAGCAGAGCTTCCCCCTATAGTAGAGTGGTTCACTCCTCCTAAGTACACCTTACAACTGTGGCACTAATGAATTAATCAGGACAATTGGAGACAGCAGGCTCCTCTCTCCCATACCTCCAATTAATTTTCTCTCTCAAAGCGCTAGCTTCTCACCAGCAACAGGTGGAGAAGGTCCTTACTCACTCCCATTCACTTTTCACTCCCATTAGCCGTCTTTAGGATACTGCGGGCTTGCTGATGAGTCTATAATTCAAATCGAGAGTTTTGGTAGATATGAGGTTTTTGATTAACTTTAAAGTGGGTGAGATTATTCGGATTACCGTGTGCCATCAATCAACGATGGATGAAATCCAATAAACCGATTATTTTTAGGCAACTTTTATGGTTATAGGCAACTTAAGTTATAGGTCACTAATCAACTGTGAATTATGACTGCAACCATCACAAGTTTAAAAGACACTAAGTCCCCTGTCACACACTCCTAAACTGAATGATGTCTTGTTGACATTTTAATTTCTAATCCATTGCTATGCAGTGACATGGGTTACATACTTCATCTTGGTCACGTTGAAAACGCATATTAACCCAACGATTGTGGCGAAATATCAGTCTCAGAGATCTACTACTGTCGGCGATGTTTCAACATGTGTAGAACACGTGTGTGTGTGTGTGTGTGTCCCGAGTCTTCTCATGACTATGGATGGATGGTGTTCTCCTCCGCTGGAAGAGACCGGTCACCCCAGACAAAAGCCGCGTCGGCAGGTTCTGTTATCGGGCTTTTCAGACTCCAATATATTTCTCAGTAAATATAGAATAATATTTTTCATCTTATGGCTCCTGCATCGACTGAATGAGGCTGGTGCTATATTTTTGTAGGTTTGACACAGGGATAGTCACCTAGCCTAAAATCAATTCATACTTAAAGGGTTAGAGATGAATTCCGGCATCTATAGGAGGTTGGAAAAGCAGGGCACTGCCCTGCAGAATGTAATTCAATGTCATTGTAATGTCATTGTAATGTTTCGTAATATGCAGGAGAAATATATCTTTAAAGAAAGGCACTCTGACCAATAACTACTGATTACCAATGACTACAGGTGCAAATACACCAGGGACATTGAAGGACTTTGGACTTGTGATAAATTACATTACTCTGAATATACATAGGTATTGTTCAGGATTTCGACTTCAAATTAAATTATTTCAAATACTCATAATATACAGTATAATCGGTATAAATTGTAGGTATTTGTGGTATTAAACCTTTTGGCAAGCACTTGTTGTCTACAAAATCTTAAATCTTCCCATCTTTGGGATTAAACAACAATAGCGAGTCTCCGACTGTCCTTGTGGAATAGGGGGTAGAGGTGGCAACTACTGCCCTGTCATCTCTTCCAACCCTTTCTTTCCCTGGTCCCAACACGCTGCTAGAACAACACCGTTATGAAGGAGATTACCACACTCCTCTCCAAGTTCTCGTCTGAGGCCGTGTTCCCGGCAGACCCACTGTGACAAACGGAGAGAGAGAGAGGAAGGAAAAAGCCCAGGCACAATGCCCACATTGGCACAAGATGTTCTGCCCAAAAATCCAGGCCCATTTTTCCCTCCACGTTGGCAGGAAGTCCAAGGATCATGTCTCTCCCGATAGGCAACAGGAGGGCGGAATCTGCTGAAGGATGAGGGAGGGAGAGATGGAGGATGGTGTGATGTGCTGGTGGGGGATAATAGAGGCTGGAGACTTGACAAGGAAGGGGATCAATGGGAGACAAAAAAGGAAAAATCCCAATCCAGAGAGACAGATGCTTCCCAGCCAGCAGAGAGAGTGAGCCACGTTGGAGGAGCAGTGCCCTGGTTGACTAGTCATAATGGGTTACGGAGTAGCGACATCGCTGTTCCATTATCGGAAAGTTCCATTCTTTTCCATTGTGTTCCTTCAATTGTCATAGCGGGGAGAGCAAAACCCACAGTGTTCCTCTCATTGACAGAGACCACTTCTTGACGTTGTGAAAAAAAGATAACATAATTCCTAAACCAAGAGACAACATCATCTTTCTTTAGTCCACTGAAGCTGTACATTGTGAAAATTTAGTGAGCACATGCTATTTATCTTGAACGGACTAGTCAAGTGGTATTTTTTTTTTTAACTATAGAACCCCCACAATTTTACCTAGCATCTCTCTTCATTACCAAGGTAACGGCTCCACTGTGTCCAGTAGGCCTAAATTACAGGTACAAAAATAATAATAATAATCTCAGTGCAGTTCATTTGCATGCCATTGCAAGATACTCTGCAAGATCATGCAATGACAGAAAAGCACCCAATTCTAAGGGAGCATTCCATTTATCAAGCCAAAATCGAATAACGACAGAAAGCCTGCATCTAAGTATCATATAATTTTAATGGATCCACATTTAAAATAAATTGAAAGCCCTTGAAATTCATGCCTGTCATATATAATGCAAATTGACATCCAAATAATCTGTCGTAGGCTACATATGCTCTCATTATGATCGTAATCATTGATGGCATGTCAGAATGGCCCAGGTGCTCCCTGGGTAATGATGACAGGCATCACGGACCATGTCCTCCTCCACAGTACAGTAGGTCTCAGGATAGATTTTTACCTCCTAACGCTGTCAGCTTAAAACAATTGAGCTAGCACTGCGACTGGGGTGTTGTTTTTAGTTAATTACCCCCTCCCCTGGACTTCCTCTCCATAAGACAGCTTGACAGCCACAAACAAACCCACACTGTATTACAATCCCCAGCTACCCATTGTCTCTCTCACAAACAGCAACCCCAAACTATACCCCCCTACCATAAACAAACACTGAGCAACATCCTGGGTAGCATTGCAATTCTTTAGGACGACAACCTTATGTATTATAAACTGCATGAAATAAGAAGTCCTTTAAGTACTTGGCAGACTTTGATTCGGCACAAAAGTCCTGGACAGTTATGTACACAACAACAACAGTGGCATATACACTGAGTGTACAAACCATTAGGAACACCTTCCTAATATTGAGTTGCACCCCCTTTTGCCCTCAGAACAGCCTCAATTGTTGGGGCATGGACTCTACAAGGTCTCAAAAGCGTTCCACAGTTGGCCCATGGGATACAGGGATGCTGGCCCATGTTGACTCCAATGCTTACCAGAGCTGTATCAAGTTGGCTGGACGTCCTTTGGGTGGTGGACCATTCTTAATACAGATGGGAAATTGTTGGGCTTGAAAAACCCAGCAGCATTACGGTTCTTGACCATACGCCGTTTACAGTGGTGTAAAGTACACTAAACAAGAATTAAAATGCAACATGGGACCAAGTATGAAATATGAGGGGAGGACTGGGCCTTAGTCACTTTATGACTGTTGAGGGAATAGTGAGACTCCGTCAGGACTGGTCGGGCCCCAGCACCAACAGCTTCCAGTGTTGTTTCCCCTCCGTTAGCATAGCGCTAAGCTAATCAGAGCGTATTACACCACCAGAACGGAGCTCCCAGCCAACCTCATCTGTGTCTACTTAACCTCATGATGTTCTGTACACTCATTTCCATATGCTTTAAACAAGAAATGGACATGCCACCGTTAAGTTGTCTTTATTTTTCATTAATTCATGTGTTAACAGTATACAGATCGGATCTCCTGGTCAGGGTCCACTCACAGGACAAACACACACACACACACAAAACAAAAACAGGTTAAGACATCTTTGCAAAAATATCACATTTAAATAAGTATTCAGACACTTTACTCAGTACTTTGTAGAAGCACCTTTGGCAGCGATTACAGCCTAGAGTCTTCTTGGGTATGACACTACAAGTGTGGCACACCTGTAACTGGGAAGTTTCTCCCATTCTTCTCTGCAGATCCTCTCAAGCGTTGCTGCCCAGCTATTTTCAGGACTCTCCAGAGATGTTCGATCAAGTCTGGGCTCTGGCTGGGCCACTCAAGGACATTGAGGACTTGTCCCGAAGCCACTCCTGCATTGTCTTGGCTGTGTGCTTAGGATCGTTGACCTGTTGGAAGGTAAACCTTCGCCCCAGTCTGAGGTCCTGAGCAGGATCTCTTGGTACTTTGCTCCATTCATCTTTCACTTCATTCTGACTAGTCTCCCAATCCCTGCCGCTGAAAAACATTTCCACAGCATGATGCTGCCACCACCATGCTTCACCGTAGGGATGGTGCCAGGTTTCCTCCAGATGTGACGCTTGTGACGCCAGAGAAACTTGTTTCTCATGGTCTGAGAGTCCTTTAGGTGCCTTTTGGCAAACTCCAAATGGGCGGTCATGTCCACTCTACCACAAAGGCCTGATTGGCGGAGTGCTGCAGAGATGGTTGTCATTCTGGAAGAATCTCGCATCTCCACAGAGGAACTCTGGAGCTCTGTCAGAGGGATCATCAGGTTTTGTCACCTCCCTGACCAAGGCCCTTCTACCCTGGTTGCTAAGTCTGGCCGGGCGGCCAGCTCTCTGTAGGGTCTTGGTGGTTCCAAACTTTTTCCATTTAAGAATGATGGAGGCCACTATGTTCTTGGGGACCTGCAATGCTGCAGAAATGTTTTCGTAGCCTTCCCCAGATTCTGTGCCTCGGCACAATTCTGTCTAGGAGCTCTATGGACAATTTATGTATAAACTAGATGTCTAAACAAAAGACCCCACTATGCAAGTAACCATTACTCCGTCGGTATCCTGTGCATGTGACAAACCAACTTCGATTATATTTGATATATGTAACAGTTTTGCTTCCGTCCCTCTCCTCACCCCTACCTGGGCTCGAACCAGGAATCCTCTGCACACATCAACAACTGACACTCACGAAGCATCGTTACCCATCGCTCCACAAAAGCCACAGCCCTTGCAGAGCAAGGGGAACAACTACTTCAAGGTCTCAGAGCGAGGGACGTCACCAATTGAAACACTAAACTACTAACGAGCTAACCATTACACACCGGTTACGCTCACCCCCTTTTGACCTCCTTTTACACAGCAACCAGTGATCCGGGTGAATAGCATCAATGTAACAGTATTATATCCATCCCTCTCCTCACTCCTGCCCGGGGCTCGAACCAGGGACTCTCTGCACACATCAACAACTGACACCCATGAAGCATCGTTACCCATTGCCCATCGCTCCACAAAAGCCGCAGCCCTTGCGGAGTAAGGGGAACAACTATTTCAAGGTCTCAGAGCGAGTGACGTCACCGATTGAAACACTATTAGAGCGCACCCCACTAACTAGCTAGCCATTTCACACCGGTTACATATAGTGTGTGTTTACCAGAGACGGTATTGTGAAGAACAACATTACCTGCACCAAAGTCAGATTAGGATATAGGCCAAGGACAGATATGGCAGCTCTGGCACCGACAGATATGGCAGCTCTGCTTCTAGCTCCTCAGCAACTTTGCAGTTTTTTTGTGTTATTTCTGACATTATTAGCCCAGAAAATGTTTTGTGTTATTACATTCAGCGGAAAATAACTTTTGGATAGCAGAGCAGCGGTAACTCACCATCATTACGACCAGGAATACGACTTTCCAAAATTGGATCCTTGGGTCGTACCCCCAGGGCAATTGAACTTATTACAGAGGCTGCTCCAAAACACCGCCTGCGGGGGATTGTAACATACTCTGTTTCACGGAAACATGGCTTTCTCGGGATATACTGTCCCCGTCCATACAGCCATCTGGGTTCTCAGTACATCGCACAGACAGCAATAAAGAACTGCCCGGGAAGAAGAAAGGCTAGGGTGTTTCATGATTAACCACTCATGGTGTGATCATGACAACATATAGAAACTCAAGTCCTTTTGTTCACCCGACCAAGAATAACTCAACATCAAATGCAGACCGAATGATCTCCCAAGAGCCATGTATATTCCCCTCAAGCCCATACCACGACAGCCCTCAAAGAACTACACTGGACTATGCAAACGGGGAGCCACATATCCTGAGGCTGCATTTATTATAGCTGGAGATTTTAACAAAACAAATTAAGGAAAACGCTACAGAAAGTTTTACCAACACATTGCTGGTAAAATATTGGACCACTGCTATTCAACTTTTCGAAATGCCTACAAGGCCTACGATGCCATTTTGCTCCTCCCTTCCTATAAGCATAAACTCAAACAGGAAGTACCCGTGCTAAGGTCTATTCAAAGCTGGTCTGACCAATCAGAATCAATGCTTCAAGATTGTTTTCATCACGCGGACTGGGAAATGTTCCGGCTAGCCTCAGAATAACATTGATGAATACACAGTTACGGGGACTGAGTTCATCAGGAAGATGGGAGATGTTGTACCCACTGTGAGTATTAAAACCTACCCAAACCAGAAACCGTGGATAGATGGCAGGATTCACGCAAAACTGAAAGCGCGAAACACAGCGTTTAACCATGGCAAGGTGACAGAGAATATGGCAGAATACAAACACTGTAGTTATTCCCTCTGTAAGTCAATCAAACAGGCAAAACGTCAGCACAGAGACAAAGTGGAGTGTCAATTCAACAGTTCAGACACGAGACGTATGTGGCAGGGTCTACAGACAATCAAGGACTACTAAGGGAAAACCAGCCACATTGCAGACACCAACGCCTTGCTTCCGGACAAGCTAAACACATTCGCCTGCTTTGAGGATAATACTGTGCCACCGATGCGGCCCGGTACCAAGGACTGTGGGCTCTCGTTCTCCGTGGCCGTCGTTAGTAAGACATTTAAGCGTGTTAACCCTCACAAGGCTGCCGCCCAGACGGCATCCCTATCCGTATCCTCAGAGCATGCGCAGACCAGCTGGCTGGAGTGTTTACGGACATATTCAATCTCTCCCTATCCCAGTCTGCTATCCCCACTTGCTCAAAGATGTCCAATATTGTTCCTGTACCCAAGAAAGCAAAGGTAACTGAACTAAATTACTAATGCCCCGTATCACTCAATTCTGTCATCATGAAGTGCTTTGAGAGGCTAGTTAAGGATCATATCACTTCTACCTTACCTGACACCCTAGACCCACTTCAACTTGCTTACCGCCCCAATAGATCCACAGACGATGCAATAACCATCACACTGCCCTATCCCATCTGGAGAGGAATACCTAGAATTCTGTTTATTGACTATAGCTCCACATTCAACACCATAGTACCCTCCAAGCTCATCATCAAGTTCGGGGCCCTGGGTCTGAACCCTGCCTTGTGTAACTGGGTCCTGAACATCCTGACGGGCAGCCCCCAGGTGGTGAAGGTAGGAAAGAACATCTCCACTTCGCTGATCCTCAACACTAGGGCCCCGCCCCCTCCTGTACTCCCTGTTCACCCATGACTGCGTGGCCATGCTCGCCTCCAACTCATTCATCAAGTTTGCAAATGACACAACAGTTGTAGGCCTGATCATCAACAATGACGAGACAACCTGTAATGTTATGTTTGTTTTAAAATTGTATAAACAGCCTTAATTTTGCTGGACCCCAGGAAGAGTAGCTACTTATTTGGCAGCAGCTAATGGGGATCCATAATAAATACAAATATAGGGAGGAGGTGAGGGCTCTGGGAGTGTGGTGCCAGGAAAATAACCTCGCAACTCAACGGCAAAAAAACAAAGGAATTGATCGTGGACTTCAGGAAACAGCAAAGGGAGCATGCCCCTATCTACATCGACGGGACCACAGTGGAGAATGTGGAAAGCTTCAAGTTCCTCGGCGTACACATGAAGAAGGCAATGTTAGCACAGCTGCATCAAAACTGGGACCGAAAGACTGAAAAACAGCTTCTGTCTCAAGGCCATCAGACTGTTAAATAGCCATCACTAGTCGGCTATGACCCGGTTACTCAACCATGCACCTTAGAAGCTGCTGGCCTATATACATAGACTTGGAATGTCTGGCCACTTTAATATTGGAACACTTGTCACTTTAAAACTTGTTATGGCTTGGGGGCAGTATTTCGACATCTGGATGAGAAGCGTGCCCAAAGTAAACTGCCTGTGACTCAGGCCCAGAAGCTAGGATATGCATATAATTGGTAGATTTGGATAGAAAACACTCTAAAATTTCCAAACCTGTTAAAGTAATGTCTGTGAGTATAACAGAACTGATATGGCAGGCGAGAATCTGTGGAAAATCCATCCAGGAAGTGGGATATTTTTGATGTGTGTAGTTTTCAATTGAATGCCTATACAGCATGTAATGGGTTAGGACCCAGATTGCACTTCCTATGGCTTGCACTAGATGTCAACAGTCTTTAGAAATGGTTTCAGGCTTGTTTTCTGATAAATGAGGAAGAATGAGACCATTTTGTTAGTGGACTGTAGAATGAAGCAGAGCTGGTTTGCGCTCGTGACAGATTGTGCGCCCTTTCTTTGTTTGTCCTTTCTATTGAATACGCTAATGTCCGGTTGAAATATTAGCAATTATTTAGACAATAGACAACCTGAGGATTAATTATAAACTGAACAAAACGCGCCAACAAAACGGAGTTATTGGGAAATAAAGAGGGACTTCATCGAACAAAACAAACATTTATTGTGTAACAGGGACTCTTGTGACTGCAACCAGATTAAGATCAAAGGTAAAGGCTATTTCTGACTTTCGTGACTCCTCTACTTGGCTTGAAAATGTTAATATGCTTTTGTAAGCGGGGCGCTGTCCTCAGATAATTGCATGGTATGCTTTCGCCGTAAAGCCTTTTTGAAATCTGACACAGCGGCTGGATTAACAAGAAGTTCATCTTTAAGCCGATGTATAACACATATCTTTTATGAATGTTTATTTTGAGTATTTCTTCATTTTGAATTTGGCGCTCTGCAATTTCACTGGATGTTGTCGAGGTGGGTCGCTAGCGGAACGTCTGCGCCAGAGAGGTTAATAATTTTTACATACTGCTTTACTCATCTCATATGTACATACTGTATCCTATTCTATTTTAGTCAATGCCACTCCAACATTGAGCAATCTAATATTTATTTCTTAATTCCATTATTTTACTTTTAGATTTGTGTGTATTGTTAGATACTACTGGACATTTGGAGCTAGGAACACAAGCATTTCACTACACCATCTGCTAAATATGTGTATGTGAAAAATAAAAATTTGATTTTATTTATTTTTACTACTACTTTTTGCTACTACTTTCACCACTTTTACTCTTGAAATATTTTGTTGTTTACTACACTAGCGTATTTACTCTGTTTAGCACATGGACTCACATCTAAATCCTTAAAGAGATGGGGTGGCTAAGGCTTAAGAAGGTGTGACCGATGTTGAATGGGTGTTGACAAGGCAGAGCTTTCCAGTAGGTGTACCAAAACATTCATGGGTCATTTTCTCAAAAGGGGGGGGGGGGGGGGGTTCAAGTTGACCAACTTCAAAGCAGAATTACTTTCCCATTGTTCCATATCTGCATACATGATATACTATTTTCTAGATCTGAGTCTCTACTTTTATCTAATGTAAAAAACACAATTTCAAATGTTGCTACAAAAGCCTGAATCCAGGTTGTGGGACACAAATAGCACAATGGGAGAAAGCGTGAGCAGATGACTCCAGCTGTGTATTGACAGGGGTCGCATTTTATATTGAAAGTCAGTATTTTTTTTACGTCAGTAGAGTGATCATGGACGTGCAACTATAGTTTTCCTTCACAGAAAATACATTAGTGTAACATATTCGGCAGGAAATAGATTAAAACCTCTTGAGACTAGGGGACAGTATTTAGATTTTTGGATGAAAAATGTACCCAAAATGAAACTGCCAATTTCTCATGCCTAGATTCCAGAATATGCATATAATTGTCAGGTTAGGATAGAAAACACTCTAAAGTTTCCAAAACTGTCAAAATATTGTCTGTGAGAATAACAGAACTGATATTGCAGGCGAAAACCTGAGGAAAATCAAACCAGGAAGTGGCTTCTATTTTGAAAGCTCCATGTTCCATAGCCTGCCTTCGCTCCATTTAAAGGGATATCAACCAGATTCCGTTTCCTATGGCTTCCTCATGCTGGGAACAGTCTTTAGACATAGTTTCAGGCTTTTATTTTGAAAAATGAGCGAGAAAGAACCCATTGCGTCAGTGGTTGGCTGGGTGCCAGCAGAGTTTTTCATGCTCAACAGCCATTTTCTTCCTCTCGCCTATGGAAGAAGCTACATTCCGGTTGACATATTATCGATTACATCTTGTAAAAACAACCTGAGGTTTGATTATAAAAAACATTTGACATCTTTCTACGCACTTTATGGATACTATTTGGAATTTTCTTCTGCAATGTCGTGACCGCTCAAGCCTGTGGATTTCTGAACATCCGCCAAACAAATGGAGGTATTTTGCATATAAAAATTATGTTTATGGAACAAAAGGAACATTTGCTGTGTAACTGGGAGTCTCTTGAGTGCAAACATCCTAAGATCATCAAAGGTAAGCTATTTAATTTATTGCTTTTCTGACTTTCGCTTCTAATCTACTTGGCTGCTAGCTGTTTGTAATATTTTGTCTACTGAGAGAGATGTTCTTACATAAACGCTTGTTATGCTTTCGTCGAAAAGCTACATTGAAATCTGACACACCAGGTGGATTAACAAGCTAAGCTGTGTTTTGCTATATTGCACTTGTGATTTCATGAACATTTAATATTTTTAGTAATTTAATTTGGCGCTCTGCAATTCAGTGGAAATTGATGACAATTATCCCACTAAAGGGATAGGTGCACCAAGACGTTTTTATGGCAAACTGCAACATCGTAAACTGTTTTAGAGACTGATGGACAGGGTCTGGTAGTGCTCCAGTTCTCCCTGTCAGAATAAGCAACATAGGTCCTGGAAAGCACATCAACTCCTGTAGAAATGGCACTACGGTTATTGTGAGTAACCTAATTTATGTTTCTTTGATGTTTTCACGTGTGAGTTCCAAATATCTCTTACGGTCACCCCAGCATGAGTATTTTTATGCCTCCTTATTTCTTCCAAATGTTGTGATTCCGATCTTGTCTCATCGCTGCAACTAACCAACTGGCGCGGGAGAGGCAAAGCTCGAGTCATGCACCCTCTGAAACATGATCCGCCAAACCACGCTTCCTAACACCCGCTCGCTTAACCCGGAAGACAGTGTCATGACGTTGGCCTGGGGGGGATAGGTTTATGACAGTCATAAATACCTCTTCCCCCCTTTTTCCCTACTGAGGTTACATTTGCAAAACCCTTGGTTACCATAGAGATTCTGGGAACGTCAGAATGTGGGGGGAAATGAACTATATTCTGGTAATCCGAACATTTGAACATATGCAGGGGTACTTAATGAATATGATGTCAGTTTGGTTGTCATCTGAGACATTCTCATCAATGATCAGATGACAAACTCTACAGTGGAAAGCCTACACATCAGTTATCGGATTCACATGGAGTTCAATTTAAATGTTTGAATATGAAATTATTTGTGATGGGATGAAATTATTTTAGTTTCTAAAATGAGAGATTTGGATTTTCAGAAGAAAAGGCTGCTCAATCAGTGGCCCGCCTCTGTGTAGGGACATGGGCTATAAAACTTTTCAAACTCTCCCTCTTCTCCCTTCCTATATAAAGCCTTGACGACACCAGAACTTCCTGTTCCGATGAGGTAGGATGACGGTCCTATGTCAGAATGGTTCAGATAATAACTACAGAACGAAGCCAACATCAGCATGAGCTTTGGTTGCGAATGGTATGAACTTTTGAACTCTTATTCACTACAGAAGTGATACCTCCTAGCTGTTGAGTTAGCGACCGCAGCTGCAAACGCAGGTTAGGAAGGAACAGACAGAGTATCCCGTCTATCACACAACGACGTTACTACAACGTATCCAATTGACAACCTGAGACATTCTTCAAAGGACAGAAGACTCGGTTTGGCAACATGGCCTTCCATCTACCACCAACCTACTGAAGCGCAGCTCAGAGTAAATATTTATTGCATTTTCCTTTTCCAAATGGCCGGTAATTTAGAATGCATAAGATACTGTATTTACGATAGCACAGCTTTTCCCTTTGTTCCTCAGTCTCCCGCTCTTTCACTCCAACCCATCCCCTTTTCCTTTGTGTAACAAGCGGTTATATCTGTTCCGTCCGCTAGGGACGTTTTCCTTTATAACGTAATTTGTAATCAAGTTATGATTAATTGTGTGTATGTGAATTCTGTGTGATTAATTAGGTATGTAGTAAATAAATAATTAAACCCAATTTTGTATTGCTGATTCAAATTGTTAGCCAGGGTTCTTGCAGATAACCAAGAATTTACAACTTTCAGATTATGAGACTGAAGTAAGATGAAGATTAATGTTGACTGCTATTGATGTAAAATATTACTAGGTCTTTAAGAGTTTATTCGGGAAGATACCAGCTCTATAAATATTATTTCGTGGTGCCCGACTCTCTAGTTAATTACATTTACATGATTAGCTCAATCAGGTGATATTAATTATGGAGAAATTATTTTATAGAATAGCATGTCGTATCACTTAATCCGGCATAGCCAAAGACACGACAACAGCTACACCAATGTGTTGGAGGAAACATCTTTCAACTGATGACCGAAGTCAGCGTGCAGGCGCCAGGCTCACCACAAGAAGTCATTAGAGCGTGATGAGCTAAGTAAAGCCCCCCAGGCCAAATCCTCCCCTAACCCGGACGACGCTGAGCAAATTGTGCGGCGCCCTTTGGGACTCCCGGTCACGGCTGGTAATGACACTGCCTGCGATGCAGTGCCTTAGACCGCTGCACCAATTGGGAGGCCCATAGGCTATATTTCAACTTGCCCAAGCACCTCTCCAGTGTTTCCCCAGATAAAGTATGCAGACATTTGCGCAGTCTAGCACAAACATTTTTCCCCTGGCTGTCACGTTCTGACCTTTATTTCCGTTGTTTTGTCATTATTTAGTATGGTCAGGGCGTGAGTTGGGGTGGGCAGTCTATGTTTGTTTTTCTATGATTTGGGGATTTCTATGTTTCGGACTAGTATGGTTCTCAATCAGAGGCAGGTGTCATTAGTGGTCTCTGATTGAGAATCATACTTAGGTAGCCTGGGTTTCACTGTTTGTTTGTGGGTGTTTGTTTCCGTGTCTGTGTTTTTCACCACACGGTACTGTTTTGGTTTCGTTCGTTCCACGTTTATTGTTTTTGTATTCAGTTGTGTTCATGTTAAGTATTTCTTATTAAAAGAACCATGGACACTCGACGGTACGCCGTTTCGGTCCAGGGTATCCTGCGCCGGCTCTGCGTGCTGTGTCTCCGGGGCGCTGGGAGGGTGCAGTGCGTCCTATGCCTGCGCTCCGCTCGTGCCGGGCAAATGTGGGAGTGGAGCATAAGGGAGAGGTGTGCGTAGTAGGCACTAGATCTCCCATGCTTACCCACAGCCCGGTTCAACCTGTGCCTGCACTCTGGAGGGTCCGGGCTAGAGTAGTTATCCAGCCTGGGGGAGTGGTGCCAAGGCTGCGCACCAGAGATCCAGTGCTCCCCCACAGCCCGGTCCTTCAGGTGCCTCCTCCTAACATCAAGCCTCCTGGAGGTCTCCCCAGCCTGGTGGGTCCTGTGGCAGCCCCACGCACCAGGCTGTCTCTCTGTCTCCTCCCTACAGGTGTTCCCGTCTGTCCGGAGCGGCTAGAGTCTCCCGTCTGTCCGGAGCTGCTAGAGTCTCCCGTCTGTCCGGAGCTGCTAGAGTCTCCCGTCTGTTATGTGCCGCCAGAGCCACCAGTCAGCATGGAACCGCCAGTCAGCATGGAGCCGCCAGTCAGCATGGAGCCGCCAGAGCCGCCAGTCAGCCAGGATCTTACAGAGCCGCCAGTCAGCCAGGATCTTCCAGAGCCGCCATTCAGCCAGGATCTGCCAGAGCCGCCATTCAGCCAGGATCTGCCAGAGCCGCCATTCAGCCAGGATCTGCCAGAGCCGCCAGAGCCAGGATCTGCCAGAGCCGCCAGTCAGCCAGGATCTGCCAGAGCCGCCAGTCAGCCAGGATCTGCCAGAGCCGCCAGTCAGCCAGGATCTGCCAGTCAGTCAGGATCTGCCAGAGCCGTCAGTCAGCCAGGATCTGCCCTTCAGTCCCGAGCTGCCCCTCAGTCCCGAGCTGCCCCTCAGTCCAGTGGGGCCATTTAGAAGGGTCGCTGTGTTTAGGAGGCCACGGAGGCGGACAATGAGGCGGAGAAAGACTGTGGTGAAGTGGGGTCCACATCCCGCGCCAGAGCCGCCACTGCGGACAGACGCCCACCCAGACCCTCCCCAATAGGTTAAGGTTTTGCAGCCGGAGTCCGCACCTTTGGGGGGGTACTGTCACGTTCTGACCTTTATTTCCGTTGTTTTGTCATTATTTAGTATGGTCAGGGCGTGAGTTGGGGTGGGCAGTCTGTTTGTTTTTCTATGATTTGGGGATTTCTATGTTTCTGCCTAGTATGGTTCTCAATCAGAGGCAGGTGTCATTAGTTGTCTCTGATTGAGAATCATACTTAGGTAGCCTGGGTTTCACTGTTTGTTTGTGGGTGTTTGTTTCCGTGTCTGTGTTTTTCACCACACGGTACTGTTTTGGGTTTCATTCGTTCCACGTTTATTGCTTTTGTATTCCGCTGTGTTCATGTTAAGTATTTCTTATTAAAAGAACCAGGGACACTTACCACGCCACATATTGGTCCTCCGATCCTTCTCACCTCTCCTCTTCAGACGAAGAGGAGGAAATCCCTTACACTGGCACATTTTCTGGCTGCCGTTATTTGTTGTTTTCTTTACAAATAATAACTTTGAACATGTGTGTGTTCTAATCAAAGTAAGTGCCTTTTTTTCTGTATATTGTGTTGTCGTTTCTACTGTAGCATACCGTATGTATGGAGCATAATGTATTTACTGTTTCCAAGTACCTATTCTTGCATAGATTGTAATGGACACGTGTGTAAAATAGTTAAAGGTTGTACACACATAGCTATTTGCCAGCTATGTGTGGCGCCATGTTTGTTGACATTATACAATGCATTCTGGGTGTCACAAATATGGCGGCACGCACAAACTACCCATCGTCATATTACTTCAGATGTTTTGAGTGTTTGTGTTTAACTCAATTATTTTAATCAATGGTGAGCTCACCCGTGATGTGATGAATTATAAATAGTCATTTCTATTAGGAAATTCATATTATGGTGTCTGTCAGCTGAGAGTTAACACAAGTGGTCACATTTAGCCTTGTCAAATCTTTCCTCAGTTAGCGCTTGGATTAATGTAGCCTACATTTTCCAGTTTGGATGATTAGGTTATGCTGTCACCACTACTGTGAATGTCTGAACATTGCATCCAGAAATAAACTGGTTTGTGCAAAACTTTTCAGTGAAAAACAATGTTACCAGCCAAACACAGACTGTTGCGTCGATCAAAACTGGGCGTTCTAAATAAGCGTTCTTATCACACCGGTTTGAGCGTATGCTACAGGGGCCAATTTGGAATGATCACACCCGTGTGTTGGTACCCGTCAAAGGGTTAACTCTGCCTTCTAGTGAGTTTATACAAACTTATTTCCTACCATTGTGATAGAGATTGGAGACGGTCAGAAAACGTGGTTGTAACGTTCATAATTTGGTTGTTATTCCATTGGTTACCTCGAGGCAGATGCCCCGGGGGCAGAGTGGCCCACACTCATTGAATATGGTGCTTTTAAATGTTAGCGCTATCACAGGTAAAACCTTTCCGGTGAATGATCTCAATATTGAGCACAAAGTTGATTGCTTGTTTCTCAGTCATCAGACTGTCGTGCCACTCTTATTGAAGCCTCTGCCAGACTACAGCTTTTCATACTATATTAGAATTGGGAAAAAGGGTGGGGGGACAGCCTCAATTTTTTCTAAAGATTGTACTAAATGCTCTCGGTTGTAAGGACATTTCGTTTGTCAACTTTGGGTCTTTTGAGCATCGTGATAAACTGTTTAAATGTCAGTCACCAGTGTGGGCCATAACCCTGTATAGACCACCAAAGCACTGCCCCACTTTCTTTACTGATCTATCTGAACTATTGTCTATTGTCCTTGAGAACTATGATAAAATCATTGTGTTGGGCAAATGTATTATTCATGTTGACAAAGAGACTGACCCCAAGGCCATTTAATTTTTTAATCTTTTAAGCTCTGTCATGGATCCCCCAGGTACTGCTGCTCATTCCGTTCACCAGCTCCAGAGGTCTGTCACCGGCCTTCTAGACATCACTGCATTGGATTCATTACCACCAACCCCGGACTGTCTTGTCTCATTACGCATACCTGGTTGTCATTCCCCCTGAATTAGCATGTGTATGTATATACAGTGCCTTGCGAAAGTATTCGGCCCCCTTGAACTTTGCGACCTTTTGACACATTTCAGGCTTCAAACATAAAGATATAAAACTGTATTTTTTTGTGAAGAATCAACAACAAGTGGGACACAATCATGAAGTGGAACGACATTTATTGGATATTTCCAACTTTTTTAACAAATCAAAAACTGAAAAATTGGGCGTGCAAAATTATTCAGCCCCTTTACTTTCAGTGCAGCAAACTCTCTCCAGAAGTTCAGTGAGGATCTCTGAATGATCCAATGTTGACCTAAATGACTAATGATGATAAATACAATCCACCTGTGTGTAATCAAGTCTCCGTATAAATGCACCTGCACTGTGATAGTCTCAGAGGTCCGTTAAAAGCGCAGAGAGCACCATGAAGAACAAGGAACACACCAGGCAGGTCCGAGATACTGTTGTGAAGAAGTTTAAAGCCGGATTTGGATACAAAAATATTTCCCAAGCTTTAAACATCCCAAGGAGCACTGTGCAAGCGATAATATTGAAATGGAAGGAGTATCAGACCACTGCAAATCTACCAAGACCTGGCCGTCCCTCTAAACTTTCAGCTCATACAAGGAGAAGACTGATCAGAGATGCAGCCAAGAGGCCCATGATCACTCTGGATGAACTGCAGAGATCTACAGCTGAGGTGGGAGACTCTGTCCATAGGACAACAATCAGTCGTATATTGCACAAATCTGGCCTTTATGGAAGAGTGGCAAGAAGAAAGCCATTTCTTAAAGATATCCATAAAAAGTGTTGTTTAAAGTTTGCCACAAGCCACCTGGGAGACACACCAAACATGTGGAAGAAGGTGCTCTAGTCAGATGACACCAAAATTGAACTTTTTGGCAACAATGCAAAACGTTATGTTTGGCGTAAAAGCAACACAGCTGAACACACCATCCCCACTGTCAAACATGGTGGTGGCAGCATCATGGTTTCGGCCTGCTTTTCTTCAGCAGAGACAGGGAAGGTGGTTAAAATTGATGGGAAGATGGATGGAGCCAAATACAGGACCATTCTGGAAGAAAACCTGATGGAGTCTGCAAAAGACCTGAGACTGGGACGGAGATTTGTCTTCCAACAAGACAATGATCCAAAACATAAAGCAAAATCTACAATGGAATGGTTCAAAAATAAACATATCCAGGTGTTAGAATGGCCAAGTCAAAGTCCAGACCTGAATCCAATCGAGAATCTGTGGAAAGAACTGAAAACTGCTGTTCACAAATGCTCTCCATCCAACCTCACTGAGCTCGAGCTGTTTTGCAAGGAGGAATGGGAAAACATTTCAGTCTCTCGATGTGCAAAACTGATAGACATACCCCAAGCGACTTACAGCTGTAATCGCAGCAAAAGGTGGCGCTACAAAGTATTAACTTAAGGGGGCTGAATAATTTTGCACTCCCAATTTTTCAGTTTTTGATTTGTTAAAAAAGTTTGAAATATCCAATAAATGTCGTTCCACTTCATGATTGTGTCCCACTTGTTGTTGATTCTTCACAAAAAAATACAGTTTTATATCTTTATGTTTGAAGCCTTAAATGTGGCAAAAGGTCGCAAAGTTCAAGGGGGCCGAATACTTTCGCAAGGCACTTTATATATATATATATATGTTACCCCTTGGCAGCATTTTCACTGCTACGCAGACGATACACAGCTTTACATTTCTGTGTCACCAGAATATTTTAGCTCCACGGATAAATCATTAGACCGTATTAGTGATTTAAATACTTGGATGGCTCACAACTTTCTCCAGCTAAATAAAGACAAGACCGAGGTACTTATTGTTGGAGTCAAAGCAGAGAGAGAATCTAGCTGCACATTTTAATTCACGGGCAGTAAAGATACAACACCACATAAAAAAACTAAATGTTATTATAGATTCTGAACAAAATTTTGATTCACAAATTAGCAATGTGACCAATAGCTTTTTACCACCTGAGTAATATTACCAAGGTGCGGCTGTTTTTCTCTCTGGCTGATATAGAGATACTCATCCATGCTTTTATTACAAGCAGTCTTGACTACTGTAATGCTCTCCTGTCTGGTCTACCCAAGAAAGCCATTGGTCAACTGCAAAACATACAGAATGCTGCAGCACAGATACTGACCAAGACCAGCACTGGCTGCCTGTTTTATAATTAATTTAAAGATTGTTCTATTGGTTTTTAAATTAATCCACAATTATGCACCCCAATACATGCCAGACATGCTTTTAAGTTATGTACCCAGTAGGTCACTCAGGTCCTCTGGCATTGGCCTTTTAACTATCCCAAAGCCTAGGACCAAGAGGCATGGAGAGGCTGTCACGCCCTGGTCTTAGTATTTTGTGTTTTCTTTATTATTTTGGTCAGGCCAGGGTGTGACATGGGTTAATTATGTGGTGTGTTTTGTCTTGGCGTTTTTTGTAGGTATTGGGATTGTGGTATAGTGGGGTTATCTAGAAAAGTCTATGGTTGCCTGAAGTGGTTCTCAATCAGAGGCAGATGTTTATCGTGGTCTCTGATTGGGAACCATATTTAGGCAGCCATATTCTTTGAGTGTTTCGTGGGTGATTGTTCCTGTCTCAGTGTTTGTTTGCACCAGATAAGGCTGTTTCGGTTTTTCACATTTCTTGTTTTGTATGTTTGTATTTTTCATCTTTCATTAAAGATGTTTAATAATAACCACGCTGCATTTTGGTCCTCCTCTCCTTCACCGCAAGAAAACCGTAACAGAGACTGTAACGTTCGTCGTCCTCGTCTGAGGAGTATGAAGGATCGGAGGACCAATGCGCAGCGTGGTACCGGTTCATGATTAATTTATTAAACACAGAACACTAAAACAAAAAGAACAAAGAGAATGACACAAATCGAAACAGTCCTGTCTGGTGACATACACAAAGACATAAAACAATCACCCACAAAACACAGGTAGGAAAAGGCTACCTAAGTATGATTCTCAAATCAGAGACAACTAACGACACCTGCCTCTGAATGAGAACCATACCAGGCCAAACGCAAAACACAACATAGTAAAACGAACATAGACAACCCACCCCAACTCACGCCCTGACCAACCTAAAACAAAGACATAACAAAAGAACTAAGGTCAGAATGTGACAGAGGCAGACTTTATTTATTATGCCCCCAGCCTCTGTAATAGCCTGCCAGAGAACCTGAGGGGGGCTGAAACTGTGGACATATTTTAAAACATTTTTAGCTTTCATTTTCCTTAGGGTGCTTTTTAGTTATTCAGTTTGTCATTTTCACATCAAAAAAATCTCATTTATTACACACATATTTCAGCTTTTATTTCACTGATTGTTTTTTTCCTGTAATGGAATGCAACACAATGTGTCTGAAATGTACTGTATGAATAAAGCGCAACACTGTTTTGCTGGCAGCTTAATAAAACGATGCATGGCAATCATATTACTAATGTTTATTAAAGTTAATCTTGCATTTTACAGGAGAAAAGTAGGCTGGCTACACCTAGAAAAATACAGGAGAAAAGTATCTGCAAATCAGTCAGAACGCTGTCTGAAGCACAAAATGTGTGATGCTGAGCAGAATTTACAATAAGCATTTTAGATCAGCGTTTACAAAATACAGAAAGATATTTCTTATGCGGCATATTTTTTTCTGCATGGAAAACACAATTTTGTATTAGGGCGACCCTTAACTTGCTAGTTATCTAAGTAAGTGGCTGAATTAATAAAGTCACGGGGCATCATATTGTGTTAGCTTTCGCCGTGTTTGAGAAGTCAAAGCCCTTTGGATGAGTTCTGTACAGCTGCCACTGCAGCTTGATTTCCTAGCGTTTTTCTCAGCAAGCAGGTCCACAGTACAGTTCTTCCTTCGGACAAGCATGCATCAAAACTGTTCATTTGTACAATGCCTCACGTTCACATTCGCTTGTAAAACGTCCAAACTCAGGAGAAATTACATTTGGTAGCTCCTACCTATATATGTATAATTTTATGAGTTGGATTGCCTGTCTTTGCAATTTGTTGATTTTCATTTGCGCTTGTTAACTAGCAGCCTCCATGGAAATTTCCTATTACTTGTGAAAATTTTGTTAGCGTTCTGGTAATAGACACCCAATGGGCTTTTTTGCATATTTTTGGTGCCCCCTTGTGTACTAAACCGGTAATACCATAAATCCTGGTGTGAGAGAGGACGGTATTAGTATATGAAAATCTGGATGCTGCCTAACCCTAACACACTCACTCCACTTAAGACATCCACATACAAAGCCAGGTTCTGCTCGGTGCAAACCAAACCTAAGCGAAGTGAACGTCTGTGCTTGTATATCAAATCAAATGTATTTATAAAGCCCTTCTTACATCAGCTGATATCTCCAAGTGCTGTACAGAAACCAAGCCTAAAACCCCAAACAGCAAGCAATGCAGGTGTAGAAGCACGGTGGCTAGGAAAAACTCCCTAGAAAGGCCAGAACCTAGGAAGAAGCCTAGAGAGGAACCAGGCTATGAGGGGTGGCCAGTCCTCTTCTGGCTGTGCCGGGTGGAGATTATAACAGAACATGGCCAAGATGTTCAAATGTTCATAGATGACCAGCAGGGTCAAATAATAATAATCACAGTGGTTGTCGAAGGTGCAACAGGTCAGCACCTCAGGAGTAAATGTCAGTTGGCTTTTCATTGCCGATCATTCAGAGTTTCTCTACTGCTCCTGCTGTCTCTAGAGAGTTGAAAACAGCAGGTCTGGGACAGGTAGCACGTTCAATGAACAGGTCAGGGTTCCATAGCCGCAGGCAGAACTCCCTTAAAATACCTTCGCTTGAAAAATGAGAAAAAAGCAGCAATATTACTGTTTGTCCCTCGAGACGCCATAGCAGTACACTTCCTCAAAATAGTCTGAATTAATCTAACTCAAGAAATCTGTAATTCATTTTGAAGTTTTTGCAGAGGTTGTCAATTTTACATCTACGATGCTTGGTGCATTATTTCTCAAGTGAAAAAAATGTGCATGAAAATTAATCGTCTGACGTTGAATGACACACACGTCATTGAAGAATCCCTACTCTTGATCAATCACCAACAAAGGGACATAGACTTCGGCTGCCGAACTTCGGCTTATCTGAAGAAAAAGATGTGCTCAAAACCAAAAATGCAGAACGCTGCTGAACGCCAAAACAAACAAAAACGTAACATGTTGTCATAATATAAGCGCAAATAGTTTCAACTGGGAAGCATATGTTAAGCTTTACTCACTCAATCACTCACATACACAGAGACTTATTTAACACCCCCAAGGACACATCCTCTCTCACATCTGGCGTCCAGCGGCCTCCATTACACGGCTCTGTGGTACTGTGTACTGTATATCTGTCATTCTTCCAGGGAGCCCCAGAGATAGAGAGATTTAATTCCCTTTGTCTCCACACTCCTACACCCCATTGTCTCTCGGGGAGAAAAGGAGGCAGAGCACTTGGGATTGGGGGGGGATGTAGGTCCTCCTCTGATAACACACACACACGCGACAGGTGGAGAATGAGGAATTGAGTGTCAGCGTGCTATCTGTTGTTGTTTTTTCAAAAGAAAAGTACCAGAGCGCTATCTGCTTTTTCAAAAATAGAGTGCAATGTATGTATTAAGTACAATGTGAATACCAAGTTTGGTTCAAACTTGTGGTGCAGCATGTTTATTTTCTGTAACAGGTGAAATATGGGGCCAATGCACTTTACTGACTGTACTGGAGGAGGCACTTTTTTTTACCCTTAAGTGTGTGTACATTACTGTGTTTATATGTGGGGTATTGTTTTTCAACAGGAAAAATAGCTGGAGTGTCTATAAATACTCTGGCAGATAATTGGTGGAGAGATTCATGAGCTGTGGAAGATGTGACATACACATTGAGCAACAAATCACGTCAGCGCCACTAGGGACTATTTATGTAACGTTTGTGTAATGCACCTGTGAAAGGCCATCTCTACAGCACGAATGCAACATATGTTTTTCACAGCATAAACACTTTTTTTGACTGGCAACCAAGGAGTGGCCATACTTCCCTGGCTAATCTAGAGACGAAAGAAACGCACACCTACAGTATTTAGGCAAGGTGCTGGCTAGTGGAGTAGATCACACTCTAGGAGCTCAGATGCAATAATTTAATAACCTAATAACCAACGTTTCGACAGACAAGCTGTCTTCATCAGGGTATAATGACAAACACTGCGGGGTGACTAGTTTATATAGTGTCAAAGGACACACACAGGTGTCTGTAATAATGGCCGGGTGGGGCCTGAAATTATTGGTTAATTCTCAGATAATTCTCAGATTCTCAGACATACCAAAAACATGAAAGGATAGCATACGATCATAGATACAATTTGGCTACATAGGCCTACAAAACATTTACAATAGCAAAATCACAGTAATCACAAGAATGATTTCAGATCAAAGTCTACGTTGAGACCGAAGGGAGAAAGAGTCTATAAATTAAAGATCCAGGCAGCCTCTCGTTTTAACAATAAATTGTTGAGGTCACCCCTTCTCCTAGGGAGGGTGACATGTTCGATGCCGATATAACTTAGAGACGAAATCGAGTGGTTTGCTTCCAAAAAGTGGGCAGAGTTTTTGCACCGAAGGGTGCTATGATGCTCAGAGATTCATACTTTTAATTGCCACTTTGTTTTACCCACATCATTTTTACCACAGTGACAAGTTCTAAGATAAATAACTGCCTTAGTGGAGCATGTGATAACACCTTTGATTGGGATTTCCCTGTTTGGGGGTGTTTGAAGGATCGTATGCTATCCTTTCTGGGAATTAACCAATGTTAATGATTACAGACACCTGTGTGTGTCCTTTAACACTATATAAACTAGTCACCCCGCAGTGTTTGTCATTATACCCTGATGAAGACAGCTTGTCTGTCGAAACGTTGGTTATTAGGTTATTAAATTATTGCATCTGAGCTCCTAGAGTGTGCGGCTGTCCTTTACATTTTTCATACTTCCCTGGTCCCCTTGTTATTGGAGCTCAGACCCTTACTGAAGTATGGCAGCAGGTAGTCTCAAATCCACTTTTTCCGTAGTCACAAAAGCAACCGTGGCAGTCCTTCAGGGACCCAGATTGCCACCCACTGCACTAATGAACTGGTAAAACAAATACCTTTCATTGGACCACCAAGCCCTCGGGGACACCGGAGCTGATGTCATTGTGCTGCTTCGGTTACAAACCGTTAGGGCCTCGCGACGGGGCCATGGCAACGGAGCTAATTATTCCTGGTGAAAATTAGGGAAAGGTGCCTGAACTAATCAATGAGCTAAGCATTTTATACTCATGTTGCCTTCCTTGTCGAGTCAAGAGTGGAGTGTCTTGACTTGGAGGTATCACCCCTGCATTGTTTTAGGTGTACACTTTTACCTGACAAGATGTTCAAATCTGAGAAATCAATAGATGAAAACATGTTGAGATGCTAGCTCTCTTTGTGAAGGGAGGTTGTAAGAGGAAGTCTCCAGACAAATACAACCATCGCCTGTGTGAATCAGTGAAGTGTCTTCCCCCCCCCCCCTCCCTTCTTATCCCCCACACGCTCCCTCCCTCCACCTTGCTGTCACACCCCTGCTGAGCCTCCCTGGCATGAAAGACAAATATTGCCCTTCACCTGGGACGAAACATAGTCAGTCCCCCTTCTCAGCTGGGGCCTTTTATTCACCACAGAACAGTGCCAAACACTTCCATGGTCATCACTTCCTCTGGGTCCTCTTGGACCATCTCACTCGTTGCCTTTTGTTGGTGCCTGGAACGAGAACAGCGAGCTGTCCTAAGATTCACCTGAAAGCTCAAGAAACTAGGAGGACGGTCCTAGAACGCAGACTGGTTATAATACTTGAAGAATCTTGAAGAAGAAACTTGCACCAATGAATCAAAAGCTTATTGTTTTCCTTCTAGAATATCACCTCTCCCACAACTGCATCCCAAGATAAATATTAATTCACTGACATCTCGCTCTTAACTCATCACTGTTAATTGATAGCCGTTAGCTTTGAGCTATTGCAGAGGCTAACACTTGGGGTGATAGAGACATTTTGACAAATGAAGGAGGAAGCCATTACAGTTTAAATGCAGTGTATTGCCATCACGACAAAGTGGGGCTAAGGGAACATAGGCAAGGGCCAGATGATACAACCTCTGGTGACCAGGCAATATGTCTGGATTCTAACAACTGCCTCGTCAATTGTTGGATGAGCGACTGAAAAATGAAGCACAACACGTATCTTGTTATGAGAGTGCATGGTGGGCATATTTATGTTTTTTTTTTAAATGCAATAAAACAGAAGAGTTTTCATAGTCCGTCTGCTGGCTTTCGCTTTGACTATAGCTTGATTGTGCATCATGCCTCATTTGAATTGCAAATGAGGTTTATAAATACATTAATGCAAAAACTAATTGGAAAACAACTCGCAATGCACTATTTCACAGCAAAAGTATTGTCAGAGTACGGTAAACATTCTCCGATGTTGGCATATCAGATTTTAAAGCCCAATAAAGAGGCCCAACAGTGATGAGGAACAGGAGTGACAACACTTATCTTTACTGCTGGCTTCAACAAAAACGGCAGTCTTCCAGACTGTCTTTTTTTACAAGCCGATAACACAAGTCATTTCACATTGATTACATAAGTCAGGGAACACAAATTAGTTGACTCAGATTCCAAACAGCCAAATGTTGTAAAATGACTGGAATCTTTTTCCCTCCAAATGCACTGGAAACTATATAGGATGGGCAGGCATACATGGGGACAAGTGAGATGTCAGCCAAAAACAGTGTCCATCTGCAACAGCTGTGTGGAGCCTTCTCCAAATGGCAAAGCCCGATGTCTGATGTTGACAACTAGCTCAAGTGGTCTGAATCTGCTTCCAATTTATAGCTGAACTAAGGCAAGCCTTGTACAAGCATTTATGTGATGAGACCATTTCCTATAGGAGCTGCACTCCCATTCAACCTTTGTAAATAGTTAGACTTTCTGATTCTAATGACTCTTTATAGAGCAAGGCCTGACAGCTTGGCTCATGTAGTTTCATATTGCTGAAGGATGAGGGCACTGCCGTTGGCTCAGCATTCTCCCAGCTTTGGTCACCATTTGGCCTGCTCAGATTTCCAAAAAGCGCTCACTCGTGCTCTCTGACTGGAAAAGCCCACACAGCAAAACTGAGCATAGGGGGATCCTGATGGCATGAGGTGTTCAGGCTTTTTGTGTATCAAAAAAGACAAAGCCTAAATGTAACCGACCGACTCAATATTATGTAGCAAAACTCAATTTTTTTTTTACATCGGATAAAAGTCTGGTATATCATACACTACAGTTGAGGAACAACGGGAGAAAAATTCTGGTTTGAAAGTTGATAAACTTGTAACCCTACTTTGAGAAAATAGCCCTTGAATGTTTTGATACACCTACTGGAGAGATCTTCTTTGTCTACACACATTCAACATTGTTCACACCCTCTTAAGCCTCCACCCATCTCTTTAAGGGTTGATCCAAGCTTTCTGTGCTAACAGCAGTCATGCACCCAAGCTAAATGGCTAACGTTGGCTAGCTTGCTAACTAATTAAAGACACAAATGAGAGAACAGCTCACTGACCATTTTACTCACCCTAGCAAAGCTGGATAGGCTGTTTTTATGTTATCCAGAGCGTTGGTGACTGCAACTGTACTGCTGGCAACAATTGAATTACGTTTTTTTGGCAAAGTTTACTGACACCAACCATATTCAACAGGTGTTGAGCGTTTGTAAATTCATCAGTTGTTCTGCGCTCTGGCACACTCAGACGAGAGTGCTCTGAAATCGGAGTAGACAGCCAGAGTGAATTTACCAGCTACGTCTATCAACAGCTGTCGTGTCGCAGTGACACCATGAACGTTCTATTTAAATGGATACTTGCATAGTGGAGTCTTTTGTTAAGACATGGAGCTAGCTAACTAAATAATGAACCATAATCTCATGACATTTCTACCCTGCATGAATCTGCAGGTAGCTAACCAACGAGGTTCTATGTTAGCTAGCTAACAACTAGCAAAGCAAATAGTTCTGAGATACGAATAATATTACTACACAGATCATACACACAATGTTAGCCAGCTAGCTAACAGTACACTTTAACTTGAAATGAAAACAACTTTCTGACCAAATTAGAAACGTGTAATATCTGAAAATGTAGCTAGTTAGACTATGTTACCTGTATACATGGACGAGTTTCCCTCTGTCACAGATGCCATGTTTGCTGATTTCAAAACTCGGTCCTCCAGAAAGTGGAGAGCAACACTTATGCAGTTCTACTACGCAATATAAAATAAAAGCAGCATTAGACAGGATTACCTACACATACTGAACAGCTTAAATAGACATAAGCGTGCTACATGGCAGACCAATCCGAACTCATCTCTCAGCAGGCCCACCACACTCATTATCCCAGTCAATCATGGCTAGCCGGAAGGTTGCTGTCTTTTTCTGTGGCTAAACCAACGATGCTTGTAATTTAACAATTGCATTCATATTTACAGATGGCATACAAGTTTGTTATTAAGGCACATGCTTTTTTTGATTAAAAAAAAGTTTACGTTCAAATGGCTCTCCTGTGAAGTAGTGATGCACGACATATGCCTAGTTCCCTGAAACGAGTCACAGTTGTCGCAGTGGCATCATGAACATTCTATTGTCGTCCGACAGCAAACTTGTCATTGTCATTATGATAAAGTATGAACACAAAAAAACAGGCTGCTTGACATCAGCAGCATGGTGGTGTATTTTAACACCAATAATCCAATCTGTTTAAAAATGAATTTATCATGTGTTAATCTAGCAAGCCAGGCAACTAAAAGCTAGCTTGTCAGCTAGCTAGCTAACGTTAAATTAGTTGGCTAGCCAGTTCAAATAATGACCATATCATATTGTACTCATTATTACAGAAAAATGAACCCACACAAATATAATTATTTACAAGTTAATGGCGTGCTAATTACAGAAAATAGCTTACAGTTGTTAATGTGACAAAATAAAAACAGGGCATTCTATTTTAGAACTTGGACACTGTCTCGTTGGCCTAACGTTATATCCTAATTTGACGTTGGTACAGGTCATGTTGTTCTTCACATTGCCATCCTGGTAAACACACTATATCAAATAAAAAAAAAAAGTTTATTTGTCACATGCACAGGATATAGAAGGTGTACAGGTATAGTGGATTGGTTACTCGAAATGAACCATAATCCCAACTCGTAACCAACTAGGTTAAAGATAACCAAAGATAACTAAAGATAACCAACTAGGTTCAATGTTCGCTAGCTATCTAACATTAGGCTATAACTTGGAATGCAAATGGCTCTAAGATAAGAATAATATTTTTATACAGTTTATACATGTAGCTAGCTAGCCAACAGCACAATTTAACTTGCAATGAAAACGAACTTGACAAAATTAGAAACTTATAATATCTTATAATAGCTAGGTAGACTCTCTTACATGGATTACATGGATTTACATGGATAGATGCTTCTCCCTCTCTGTCATGGATGCCATGGTTTCCCTTAGTTTGAAGACGTACTCCGGAGACAGGTGTTTTATACAACAGCCTTCTGTGTGTTCTCTTTTCGACTCCCTCCGCATATTTACAATCAAACAACAGAATTTTCTCCATCTCCTTAGCTATCATACTCTGCTTCTGTAACCGATGTGAAATGGCTAGCTAGTTAGCGGGGTGCACGCTAATAGCATGTCAATCGGTGACATCACTCGCTCTGAGACCTTGAAGTAGTTGTTCCCCTTGCTCTGCAAGGGCCGCGGCTTTTGTGGAGCGATAGGTAATGATGCTTCGAGGGTGGTTGTTATGTGCAGAGGGTCCCTGGTTCGATATGTGCAGAGGGTCCCTGGTTCGAGCCCAGGTAGGGGCGAGGAGAGGAACAGAAGCTAAACTGTTACACTTCCACCAGGCACTCCACTGATTTCGAAACGGGGTCATCCAGAATGTGAAGAGCATTAGCAACACTTTTGCAGTTCTTCGTGATATTTTAAGGATTACCTACACTGAGCAGCTCATGTTATAGACAGAAGCGTGCTACATGGTAGACCAATCCAAACTCACTCTCGGCATGTCCAGCCTATCCATTACCTCAGCCAATCATGGCTAGCGGGAAGGTTCCTGTCTTTTTTCGTGGCTAAACCAACTAGGCTCGTAATTTAACAATTGTATTTTTATTTATAGGATGGCATACACATTTTTATTAAGGCACATGCCAAAAAAATAATTTGGATTAAAAAATACATGTTTACTTTCAAATTCCTCTCCTGTGAAGTAGTGATGTGCAATTTACGCCTAGTTTCCTAAAACGTGCCACAAATACAGCTTTTGTGGCTTCACTGACACATGAGTCACATCCTCACACTGCATAGCCTACACAGGTCTTAGAGCTACAGTAGAACTGTTCGTGTTAAAACGTTTATATATGCTAATCACTCAGCCTTGAATACAGTTATGGAATTTTTGTGGTGTAACGTACTATCATAGCTGCCATATTTCAGGCTTCAAAGTTTCCTTCCTGCATAACCTCAATGTATTGGCCAATGGCAGAAAAATAAAACATAAGCACTCTACTGGTCAAAACTAATTTCCTTTGGTCCAGATGTGTAATGATTCTGACAGTTATGACTAGGATCTAAAGGCCTTGAGTTATTTGAAGCCTATAGTGTTCCTTACTCTCTGTTGTGGGTGCAAACTTAAAATGTGCATTGATGGCATACTGGAAAAAGTGGGGTATAAGTGGAGTATAATCTAACATGAGCCTTGCCAAGTGAAATACTTAATTACTAGGATCTTGGAAACCATTATCAGCCGATTAATGCTGGGAAGCTCAAGAAACATTATCACATAGGTTTGTTGAATATTCATAAGCCCAAAGATTCTTGGATCGATGAGATTTCACACTTAACTTTCTGTAGACATTCCAATACTTGTTTTTCAACGTCAGGTTCTTCTCTGCCAACGGGGCAGTTAAAGGGGAACAGAAAAACTAGATTCTAGAAAGCCAGCTAACTGTAAATTACCATGTTTTTTTTGTTCACATTATTACATCACTGACGGGACAGAAACATTTTGGAATGTTGATTTATGATAGCCTTTAATGCTCATTGCTCAAGGGGTTTGCAGGTCATTTCTATTTTTCTAATGGCTGTAACCTCTTTTTGATCTTATTTTTCATAGCAGGCCATACTGATCTCTGCCTGTCCTGTGCATCCTGTCAGGGCAACAATGTATGCATTCATCATCACCAGCAAAGTGATCACACCATTGTGATCGCTCTCATTTCAAACTTTTCCTGATAGTTAATTTGGACTATGCTGTATTTTACATTCAGCATGCAAAAGCAAGGTTGCTTCTGTCTCGAACAGGCAAACAGTAAAAAAAATAAAAAATCTAGATAATTTACCAACAAGTTTTCCTGCGACTCACCAAGAGGTTCGGAGTAGCTGAAAGGCCAGCGGAGGTGCATTATTGTGCAGGAGAACAGTGAGGACAGACATGCAGGTAACTGCATAAATAAATGAAACACTTGAGTAAATGAGGGATACAAAGTATATTGAAATCAGGTGCTTCCACACAGGTGTGGTTCCTGAGTTAATTAAGCAATTAACATCCCATCGTGCTTAGGGTCATCTATAAAAATGCCCAGTTGCCCATTATTTTGGCTACCATGTGTAGAAGAAGAGATCTAATGTGACTTTGAAAGAAGGGTCTCAATGGAACATAGGTGGTTTAAAGTGTGTGTGTGTGTGTGTTCCATATGCACAAAAAGCTTATTTCTCGCAATTGTTTGCACACATTTGTTTACAACCCTGTTACTGAGTATTTCTTCTTTGACAAGATAGTTAATCCACCTGACAAGTGTGTCAAGGAGCTGATTAAACAGCATGATAATTTCACAGGTGCACCTTGTGCTGGGGACAATAAAAGGCCACTCTAAAATGTGTAGTTTTGTCACTCACCACAGTACCACAGCTGTCTCAAGTTTTTAGGGAGTGTGCGATTTGCATGCTGACTGTAGCAATATCCACCGGAACTGTTGCCAGAGAATTGAATATTCATTTCTCTACCTCCAATGCCATTTTTGGAGAATTTGGCAGTACCTACAACCAGCCTCACAACCGCAGACCGCGTGTAACCACGCCAGCCCAGGACCTCCACATCTGGCTGCTTTACCAGTGGGATCATCTGATACCAGACACCTGAATAGCTGATAAAACTGAGTATTATTGTTTGTAATAAAGCACTTTTGTGGGAAAAAACTAATTCTGATTGGCTTGGCCTGGCTCCCCAGTGAGTGGGCCTATGCCCACCCATGGCTGTGCCCTTGCCCAATCATGTGAAATCCATAGATTAGGGCCTAAGGGATTTATTAACTGTAACTCAGTAAAATCATTGAAATTGTTGCATGTTGCTATAGTTTTGTTCAGTATAGAAGCTCATTCATAACCTTCATTCGTAGGGTAAATATATGGTCTAATACAGCAGTGAATTAACCATCCGCACTGTGCAAGACAGAATAAATCTCAGCCGGTTTCCAGAGTGTACTCACTCAAATAAAAATGTGTGGTCAGCATTGACCACATGCTTCACTAAGATTGATCAACTTTGAATCATTATGTAGGTGACGGTTGCACGTTATTTCTATTTTCCTAATGGTTGTCAATTTCATCAGCGTCATCATAGTCGCACGAGCCATAAAACTACTCTTTCTCCTAGTCACACGAGCCATAAAACTACTCTTTCTTCTAGTCGCACTAGCCATACGCCTACTCTTTCTCCTAGTCGCACTAGCCATACGCCTACTCTTTCTCCTAGTCGCACTAGCCATACGCCTACTCTTTCTCCTAGTCGCACTAGCCATACGCCTACTCTTTCTCCTTCAAACTCTTCCCATTAATGTATTTTATACTTTGTGTCTTTGCTACAAAGGCTCCATGTGGATCTTGCTGCAAGGAAACAAAGGCCATCCTGCTTGGGGTAAATGGAGTCAGGGAAAAGTAAATGGAGCTAGGGAGCCCACAAAACAGAAGAGGGGCCTTCACTTCGTTCTCAACAGACGGACAGCAAACATAAACAAACAGAATACATTATCCCCCCGTACTTATGCATGGCTGATAAAAGGCATTCTTTGTCTCAGGATTAGGTTCTCTCAGTTCTCTCAGACCGTTGGATTACGGCTCCTATACCTCCCTAAATTTTGCACGTTTGTTTCTAATTAAGCCCATCTGCTTTTTATATACGGGTATTAGAGCAACAGAAGTCTGGAGGGAGAAAACAAAAAAACTCCAGGAACTGTATTTTAACAGATGGAGGTATTAGCTGTGTGGCGTCTCGACCCCAAGTACGTCTCTGCTGAAATACGAGACGGATCGGAGGGGGTAGAGCACGTACTGTTTTCACACCAATCCACATATATTTCAAAAAGCGACGTTGGAAGGAAGTGTACGCCACCATTTTTGCATGTTTCAGCGACAAACTTTGACAAATTTAATTGACAACAGGGAATAATAGGGAAGAGAGAGACAATTATGTGTTATTTGGCGATGAGCAGCGTGTGTGTTGTCACTGCTGGCACTGCTGAATCCCAATTGCAAACCTCTTGTCCCAGGTCAGCCCCATCTAGCCGACATTAGGAGACGATTTTTCCATTGTCAGCAAATGCCAACATTAATTTACAGCAGCACACTGCCTCTGAAAAGAGACTTGCGGTTCATTCACTACAGAGATATTTTAATGATCCCCGTCCCCCTGCCATTCTTCCCATTCTCTGGAGTTTATGGATGAACCGATGGCGCCTCCATACTCAGATTGAACTACTCTAACAGACTATTCACCACATTACATACACCTGATTACATACACACACACACGTCTTTCCTTCTTATTGATAGCATATGTACATATCGCCGAATAGCCACAATAATACCATGTTCTCCATTTTGTCCGTGCTCTAGAACAAACATGTTTATTTGGATTGTCTCTCAATGTTTACAAGTGAGAGACTAGATTCAAATGTGGGCCTACGATCACAATACATGTAATAGGCTATACTATACATTTCAGTAGATCTTTCAGGGGTTGAAACGTAAGCATATAGTCCCATAACAAATTGTATTTGTCTGGCACTGAGTTACATTATTGACTTTCAATATCTCAACTCTCTCCCTTTTACTTTTATCTGTATGTATTTTATGCAATTTCCTCTGTCCCCCGGGGGTGTCAGTGTCAGATACACCTGTTTGGAATAAGAGGGCCTTAAAATTCACGTCACATCTACAGTAAATCAGCTTCAATCATCCAACTGCAAGTATGATGACTTATCCATGTACTATCCTGTAGTGTATCCAATACAATAAAGGCCTTTGATAGCAAATGCGGCAAAACAGTCTCCAGTCTCAAGCAAAGCACTACTGACCCACAGGATCAATGTAGTGGAAATGGTGTTGACAGATGATAGTTCACTCAACGCAGATAGAGACAACCCAATCACAACCATACAATGATGACTGACATGTTGATAGCATGATATCTAGGGCTGGCATAATTATCGTATATTCATATAACTGACAATAATGGACAAAAACCGTGAACTTAAAACAATACTCGTCATAATCGTCTTAATAGACTCATTTTTTAAATGTAAACATTTTTTTGTGTACTTTTTACCCCATTTTCTCCCTAATTTCGTAATATTCAATTGGTAGTTACAACGCTGCAACTCCCGTACGGACTCGGGAGAGGCGAAGGTCAAGAGCCATGCGTCCTCCGAAGCACGACCCTGCATAGCCGCACTGCTTCTTGACACACTGCTCGCTTAACCTGGAAGCCAGTGGCACCAATGTGTTGGAGGAAACACCGTCCAGTTGGCGCCTGGCCTGCCACAAGGAGTCGCTAGAGCGCGATGGGACAAGGAAATCCCGGCCGGCCAAACCCTCCCCTAACCCGGACAACGTTGGGCCAATTGTGCCCCACCTCATGGGTCTCCCTGTCGCGGCCAGCTGTGACACAGCCCGGTATTGTACCCGGATCTGTAGCAACACCTCTAGCACTGCGATACAGTGCCTTAGAACCACTAGATAGATATAGTTTACCCAATAGCAGTTTTTAATTTTTACATGAAGTGGTTAAAGTTAATCATTTTATGAGCAGAATGGCACGGTTGGGAGGAAAAGCTTCATTTTCAAAACCGTTTTTGAGACACTGGTCTCACCAAAGCTGTGTTGTATTTATTAGGTGTGCCATAGCTAGTTTTCAAATATGCATTATGATACATTACAAGCCCCAACAATGTTTTTTTTTACAAAAATGACAATTATGAAAATAACCACAGACATTTGCATGACAATTAATTGTTAACAAAAATGCCATAATTGTCACAGCCCTAATGATACTGTATCTTCAACATGTTCACACAGCAGGCTGTAGAAAACTGCTGCAACCATGACAAGGACCGACGAGTTGTGCGTTCCGAGATGCCATTCTGCACACCACTGTTGTACTAAGATATGATTTGCCTGTTTATTGCCTGGCTGTTATCTTGCACGATTCTTGCCATTCTCCCTCGACCGCTCATCAACGAGTTGTTTTCTCCCACAGGACTGCCGCTGACTGGATGTTTTTTGTTTGTCGCACCATTCTCTGTAAACCCTAGACCTTGTCGTGTGTGAAAAGCCCAGGAGGCCGGCCATTTCTGAGATACTGGAACTGGCGAGCCTGGCTTAGGTCACTCGTTTTTCCTCTTCTAACATTAAATCGAACAGTAACTGAATGCCTCGATGCCTGTCTGCCTGCTTTATAAAGCAAGCCACGGCTACATGACTTACTATCTGTAGGAGCAAACCATTTTCATGAACGGGCTGGGGTACCTAATAAAGTGCATTTGTACATTTATGCTACACACGCATTTACTATTGCTAATACTGCCTAATTTAAAACACTTGTCCCCCAATCCCTCCTTCCCCCAAACATGTGTAAAAAATGTACTATAAATTGTGACTTGGACTATACTAATGCTAAATGTTTATTATTTTCTACTTTATGTTCGTATTGTTATCTTTATTATTTGTTATTGTTGTTGCATTATCGAGAAGGAACCTGCAAGTAAGCCTTTCGGTTGGACAGTGTATACCATGTGTATCCCATAAATACGACTAATAAAACTAGAAATTTCCTCTGTGAAGACTTACGCCCCGGAAAAGTTTTACTTTCACTTTATTAATGCCCATTGGGCCGGATTAGAGGTGCGTCATCGTCTCATTGGCTTTCATATGGCTGCGGGACAGGCCTGGAAATAAATAAAGGTTGTTTCAATAAGGTTGTTTCTCCTTCTGTAGCCTTATACGGACTTCAGACAGCGTCTCTAATTTATCCTCCACCCCAGGAAAGAGCCATGCACGCAACATCCAGCACCGTTGCTAGGTGAAAATATATACAAGTTAAAAGTAAATTTACTGCTTTAAATATCAGACCGTTGCTTTTAAGACTAATGTGGCAGTCCCTGCGTGCCATAAATTCATTGTGATTGAGTATTAGAGGAGAAGATTCCCACTTTTCCCCCAGCCTGTACATTTGCTACTTGGTAATATTATAACCTTGGGCAGCTGTTGTTTTAATTAAATTATTATGCACTTTGCAGAAGCACTTTCTGGTGTGTGTGGGTGGGTGCGCGTGTGTGTGTGGGTGGGTGGGTGGGGCTTACACCCCTATAATTTAGCATTAGTACAAGGTAAAAATGGCCTGGGGCTATGTGATCTATTCTGTGTTAGCAGTGGAGCAGCTGCTCTTATTCCCTGGAACTCCTCTGGTTACAGTGCCCATCTGTGACCCACGCACAATCATCCAATCTCAGTGCTGCTGCTAATGAAAAATATTGATCGCTCCATATTTAAACTATAAAAAAAATTGAACAAAGAAGGTACATGTGGTGGGAGACAGGGATGGTCAATGGTGTGTGCTTTTACTGTCTCTGTTAGGCACATTAGCAGATGAAATTCACATTCTACAGCTGGACAGGGAGAGTAGAATCTAGCACAATGTACTTTTGTCTTTGTTTGGCACACTGGCGGTGTACTTTTTTAATACAGTGGTCACCAACCTTTTCTGAGTCAAGATCACTTTCGGAGTCAAAAAGCATGATTTTGTTTTAAGCTTATGCAACATTAACCTAATAAACACAACTCTGTAGGATTGTGGTTTGTGCAGTAGGCTTTATACATTATCACAGCATATTGTCTATGCTTGGCCTGCCAATTTTGTTCTTCGCAGACCATATTATATTTCAAAATTCAAGCTTTGTTAAAAGCTTGAAGCTTTGTTAAAATAGATCAGGTGTTGTGTCACTTGCAAGGGACAGCTGAGCATAAATTGAAATAATTGACAAATAATTGGCTTTTTTATTTTACTGGACTGATTGTACCTGCATCTGAGGGTCAGTTTCAGCGAGGGGAGGGATAGAGCAATAGAGGGTCAGCCTGTCATAGTCCCTGCTCTCTACTTTCCTCCGGTGAGACTGACCAGAGAGAGGGGAAACCGTCTTCCAACCTAATGGCGAAACTCGAGTCAAACAACATTATTTCTGCCTCATGCACTCAAGGGATCCTGAGTGTCGCAACCGTTTATGGCACTGCATCACAGTGCTAGAGGCATCACTACAGACCCGGGTTCGATCCCGGGATGTATCACAACCGGCTGTGATCGGGAGTCCCATAGGGCGGCGCACAATTGGCCCAGCATCTTCCGGGTTAGTGGAAGGTTTGGCCGGGGTAGGCCGAAATTGGAAATAAGAATTTGTTCTTAACTAACTTGCCTAGTTAAATAAAGGTTAAATAAATAAAAATGCACAAATTCATGTTGTTCCTATGACCAGACAAAGTGAAATATTACACGAATAGCTGCTAATAATAAAAATGCAGGCCTACTGATACACTTGGCTACTTATTCATTGCAGAAAGCTGCAGTGTTGGTTGTAGCGTGAATGGTAGGGAAAAGCACATTTTATGTTTTGTAAAAGTGTTGAATAAAAACATTGTCGACAGTGCTGAATAAAAACTTATAAACAGCTCTTTGCTGTATTCTTTGACAGTGATGGTTTTAAAAGTTATGATGTCTCACATAGGCTAGTATAACATTTTGCAGTAGGGTCATGGAAGCAGTATTTGACCTTTTGACTGTTACTTTGGTACATTGCAAAAAGCACATAAGTTAAAAGGTCTTTCTTTAGTACTTAGAAGTGCTGCTTGGAAAATAAATAACATTGGATATGTTTTAAACTCTGATAAATATAGGCCTAAATAGCCAAAATGGACAAAAGTGATTGGTGATTTGAGCCATCCGATTGACCAGCACAGTAGGCGCACTTGATTTAGCTCTTCTGGTACGCCGGAGTTTGTCCCTCCAGACAAATGAAATGGTTCAAAATGGGAACACTTTGCCTACCCGGCATGCAGGGCTTCTGAATCAAGTGATGTAGTTCTGTCCTTGAGCTGCTCTTGTCTATTAATGTTATGTATTATGTCATGTTTTGTGTGGACCCCAGGAAGAGTAGCTGCTGCTTTTGCAACAGCTAATGGGGATCCTAATAAAATACCAAAAACCTACCGCCAGCAGCGCAAGACAAAATAGGACGCGAAGGGCTTCATCATCGGCTTTTCTACAGACATTTTTAGTGATCAACTAGGAATGCCTTGAAGATAGACTGATCGAGATCGACCGGTTGGTGATCACTGTTTTAATGCAACTCAAATAGAAAATGTCAAATGCTCTGTGCTATGAGTGGAACAGTTCTAGATTTGAAAAGATCTGTCCTTGAAGATAAGAATGATTTTTCTTGATACAGTTTTCCATAAAAGCAACATGGCTTCTACTTAAAAAGTGCCACAATCTACCAACAGAGCTGCGTGGCCTATAAATAAAAGATTGCGTCACTAAATTAATAGAAGGATGATTTGAACTGAGATGCATAAAATCTGGAGCACAACATTTGGGAGCTTCTGGGTCTCTTGTAGAAATAATGTTTGGAGGGAGAGAAGAGGGAGACAGGAAGAGAGACAGGGATATAGATAATGAGAGGGAGAGACAAAATAACACTGGCTTGCTATGTCGTCCTACATTAACAGTGAGGCATTGTATGGGATGTATGTTTCCTTTTGCCTGGCTACTGTACCTGTGCTTTCAAATTTCTTCAGGCATAACTTCAAAAGCTTGAGCAGCCGACCCTCTGAAGTTTGAACCTACAAAGCCCCCTAAAACATGGTTCTACTACACACATGTTTGTTTCTGGGCCAGATGTGAGTGGAATAGAAGTTCACAAACACTATTAACTGTCCCTGCCATTGCCCTCCATGATGTTTCAGGTGCCCTGACTCAGCCCTAATCTCCTATGCATTAGATGGGAGGAATAAATTAGGTTCTGAAGTTGGGCTACTTTAACGATCAGTAGTGACTCTGATCTTCATTTGAGTTGGAATGCGGGAGATAAAATTAAATTAAAAACAGTCTTTGACCTTCATACCAATGTGGTTTGGGCATGGGAATAGAGTTTGTCTCCAACACACACACACACACCTAACACACACAGACAGCTCAGTGAACAGATATGTGGGAGGAAAAACCCCCAAAAATCATACAGTTCGGCTGTTTCAATTAGTGGTCAAAAGTTAACCTTGAGGGCACTTATCAGCCCAGTGTTAAAAATCTCCCCACACAGGTGCCATTTTTGGGCCACTCCACATTTTCTGCTTGACTTGTGATCCCTGTTTCGTATGGTAATAGTATGGTAGTATGGTAACATTTTTAAAGAGCTGTAAAAGCACAGCAAACAGGGGCCTGATCGATAAAGGGGGTTGAGGCCGGCAGCAAAATCAAAACCTTATTTACTTGTCATTGTCCATATATCTACAAATCTAATCTATGCAGATGGGAGTGTAACAATGCTGTCCTGGTCTTATCCATGACTCAGCACAGAGTTATTCATGACTCAGCAGAAAAGTTTCAGACTGAAGGCCAAAGCGGGGCCCTGGAGATAGACTACTAGACTCTACACAGGATGAGATGAAGAAGCAAGCAGAAACATTATTCAGCATGTGTCTCACATAAGCTGCCTGGTATAGTCTCTCTCATGGCGTGTTGTTGTTGATGGTGCTTGTTGCCTGTTTTGTAAGGTGTCTGCTCTCTGGACTGACCCCACAACACTGAGGTGTCCCACCACTGTAGCGGCGCATGCTAAGTGAGGGACATTATTCAAACACATAAGGGGTAGAGGAGTTCCTAGGGTATGCAGGGGTAAAGGGGAATCACTCAACTCTCCCTCTTCTACCATGTGAGTGTAGGAGACACTGCAGTGCAGAGGTTAAGGGGTTCAAGCAACCTCAAAGGGCATAACCAAGGTTATGAAGTTCCTGCAACCTGAGAGAATGGCAGTTGACTAGTACTTCATAGCACCTTAATAAGTAACACATTGTTCGCTGCGTAATAGATTAAGTCAACCGCCTCCAGTCTGTATGATACTGAAAACTCGGCTCATTTAGCCTAGTCCAAAAACTCATTTCATTTCAGCAGCGTGTTCATAAATGCCGGGAGGGGGGGCGGCTGCACCTCTGACTGGGAATCAGTAGCTATTGATTGATCTGACAGAGCAGATAAATAAAGTGGGTGAGTGGAGAGATGGGAGGATGTGAGGTAGCTAGCGGTAATCCATTAATGGGCTTGTGCTGCCCTGTTCCCATTGATCCAGGCCGGGGAGGGCTAGCCTGCAGCTTATGAGCCATATTCCACCACAGACACCACCATTTATAGTCCCCCCACTAAACCCTAACGAGACCTCGAAACACCCTGATGGGTTCAGCTCAATTATTGAATTTAACCATAAACTTTCAGAGTTCAGTCAGTTCTGATTTTAGCATAACTTTTTACCTCTAGGCCAAATAGATAAACACTAGGTAGACATCCTCCTCATTATTGTAATGCTGCTATTACATTTAGACATTGTACCTAAGGACAGGAGTTTGGGGCTACAATTTAACAAGAAAATTATTTTCTATAACAAAAAGTATTTCAACGGAGGAAATTCCTCAAAAATAGTACAGAGTGACTACATCCACCCCTTAGAAATACACAATCAAATGCACTGTACATGATGTCTACATTAAAGGAGTAACAGATACCATATTCGAGTCAATCTTGCCACGTCTGTCACTTTAAAAATAAACCATCTGCTATTGGTTATAGGGCCCGGGCTATGGCTCTATTGGAAAGCTTATGCTCCGAATGCCTGTCCTTAAACTCATACAGCTCTCAGCAGGAAGCTGTCCTGGTGACAGATAAAACATACCAAGTGGGCATTGGAGGAAAATGGGCTGAATTAAAAGTAGCCTCTCCATTCAACGGTAAGAGAGAGAGAGAGATAGCCACAGCTAGAGTCTGAAACCCAGAGGTCTGGTTTGAATTCCACTGACCCGGTGTCAGCGCTCAGGTTTCATTGGCCTCTAATGGCATGAATCAGACCAATCTGGTCTCATTGGACAAAACATATTCCGATTTGTCACCGGTTAATAGGTGCAGACGCAACAAATTAAAGCTCATAAAAAAACGCTCTGTTTACGAGAGTAAATTAATTAGCAGCAGACAGGTTAGGGAACATAACCAGAGCGCTCTACAAGAGACCATCTCGAAAACATCTCACACATGCAAATGCATGCGAGATTTTCAGGTGTAGGCTATTTTTTAGCCTTGTCGCTGTTGTATCAGAGCTTTTTTTGTCCTTTAAAAAAAATAATATCTGTCTCTTTCTTTCGAGTGTTAATGATACAATTCTTTCTACACAATCCTTTTTATCCTAATCCGAGATTATTGGAGACATCAATTGTTTTAGATCATTGGCAATCAAAGTGGTTTCGATGGGCCTCCGGCTTGGGCTAGGCCGTAAAAGGATAGAACTCCTCACCATTCGCGCACACAGATTTTGATCAACATCAGCAACAGGAGGCTGTGCTGGTTGCCATGGTAACTTTCTGCAGCTGAGAGAGCCGGGAACACGCTTGCTGAATAACAATTGGGGGCAGTGCTGACAGAGAATGGTGGGAAGTTTTTCACCAGACTAATCATTTTTTGCGCTCACTATCCTGTTGTGGCAGGACCTTTTGAGCGATTCTGGGCGATCTTTTCTCCATTTTGGCTATTTAGGCCTATATTTATCAGAGGTTAAAACATATCCAATGTTATTTATTTTCCAAGCTGCACTTCTAAGTACTAAAGAAAGACCTTTTAACTTATGTGCTTTTTGCAATGTACCAAAGTAACAGTCAAAATGTCAAATATCAGAACAATGATATTATAGAGCTCAAAACAGGAACAGAAAGTACCTAGGAATTATTACTACTGTCACTCATCCTACCTTTTGCCCACCAGCCTTTGTGCTACAGCATGATCCTACACCTTTGCTCATCTTACACAGCAGACATAAACAAAGATGATCTCTTTTGTTGCTTTTTCAACAACTGCGACTCAGCGTGTCAACGGAATCCGTTGTTAATAGAGGCCGGGTGAGGTGGCAAGCGCACCGAAACAGTCTTTTCTTGAACGCTATCAGACTAAGCGAAGTGTATAAATGAGAGGGCTATTGTAATAAAACGTTTCAAAGGCTACAGATTTGGAGGGCTGCTGGGCTGTTGCGTGGAGGAAAGGTATGGTTCGACGAGAGTGAGAGGTTCTTTAACTCGCCGACGCACCCGGGCGGGCATGGTGACAAGGACGGTGTCAGGTAGCACTTAGGTTAATAAGATTTCTTACAAGGTTGAAAGGCTGACTCTGATTTACCAGTCCGATGAATTACTGGCACGTCCTTACAACTTGTTTGAACGAGGAGTATATTAGCTGTGATTTTGCACAGAAACCTCCACTTACAAAGCCCCCTGAAATGAGGGCTGTTTCAGACTTACCTAGGCAGCCTAATTTAATTTTGGTGATGCCAAACTGTTAATTAACGTAATGTAACTCGTAATGTAACAAATGCAGAGTTTACCCTTTCATGTTGATGGAGCTGTAGTGTCATAGGGTTGGAAATTGAATATTCTCATCCACTTTAAGTGCAGTACACCCCTAATAACATGAATCGAGGCATATAATGGCAGAGTAATAAATAACAAGGAGGCCTTCTGAACTTGTCATGGTAAGGTGGGTGTGTTTCTTCAAGATAATTTCCCTACACACAGTGATTGTGAGACTATTGGATGACTATTGTGATTGCCAGGCAGAGGTAATTCGTGCAGTAGTCAGAGCGAATGGAGGAGAGGAGGAAAGCTGGCTACAGCCCATCTAATCGATGGGTTTTGTATACATACATTTCCAGCACTCAACACCTCCCCCAACACTGAGGAGAAACTAAGGCAAGCTTTTTTAACCACAATAAAGCTGCAATTAAATGTGTGTGGCTGGTTTTACAGGGCCCGTTTAACCAAAAACAATGTGGGATCTACTGTATGTGACGGAGGGAGACTAATTGGACTGAGACGATCTCTGTTTCGGAATTGGCCTCGAGAGGAAGAGAAGACCTGTGGGCTATACAGTGGTGGTGACTCCACCTCTAAGGTTACAGAATGTCTGACTCTGATTACTTTATCTGAACATGAATCAGTCATGCTACCTTGTGTTTCACAAAGGAAGGACTGAGTAGGTTTACAGAGCCTTTGTGCAATGACAACATAACTAGTTCAAAATCATACTGACAGGTGACTCATACCACGCCGGATACACAGTAGACTGGAGCAGAATAATGTGCAGCGCAACAGTACTACTTACTAATCCGCATTGAAGAAACTTGCTGCTTGGAGATCAGTTACAGTTGAAGTCGGAAGTTTACATACACCTTAGCCAAATACATTGAAACACATTTTTTCAGAATTCCTGAAATTTAATCATAGTAAAAAGTCCCTGTCTTAGGTCAGTCAGGATCACCACTTTAGTTGAAGAATGTGAAATGTCAGAATAATAGTAGAGAGAATGATTTATTTCAGCTTTAATTTTTTTCATCACATTCCCAGTGGGTCAGAAGTTTACATATACTCAATTAGTATTTGGTAGCATTGTCTTCAAATTGTTTAACTTGGGTCAAACATTTCGGGTAGCCTTCCACAAGCTTCCCACAATAAGTTGGGTGAATTTTTGTCCATTCCTCCTGGCAGAGCTGGTGTAACTGAGTCAGGTTTCTAGGCCTCCTTGCTCGCACACGCTTTTTCAGTTCTACCCACAGATTTTCTAAAGGATTGAGGTCAGGGCTTTGTGATGGCCACTCCAATACCTTGACTTTGTTGACCTTAAGCCAATTTGCCACAACTTTGGAAGTATGCTTGGGGTCATTGTCCAATTGGAAGGCCAATTTGCGACCAAGCTTTAACTTCCTGACTGATGTCTTGAGATGTTGCTTCAATATATGCACATCACTTTCCTGCCTCATGATGCCATCTATTTTGTGAAGTGCACCAGTCCCTCCTGCAGCAAAGCACCCCCACAACATGATGCTGCCACCCCCATGCTTCACGGTTGGGATGGTGTTAATTGGCTTGCAAGCCTCCCCCTTTATCCTCCAAACATAACGATGGTCATTATGGCCAAACAGTTCTATTTTTGTTACATCAGACCAGAAGACATTTCTCCAAAAAGTACAATCTTTGTCCCCATGTGCAGTTGCAAACCGTAGTCTTGCTTTTTTATGGCGGTTTTGGAGCAGTGGCTTCTTCCTTGCTGAGCGGTCTTTCATGTTATGTCAATATAGGACTCGTTTTACTGTGGATATAGATACTTTTTTACCTGTTTCCTCCAGCATCTTCAGAAGGTCCTTTGCTGTTGTTCTGGGATTGATTTGCAAACTAAAGTACGTTCATCTCTAGGAGACAGCGGCGGAGAGAGAAAGAGAGAGAGCAAGCAGACTCGTCCCTCTCAGTTGTGTTCCCACTTCTGCGTCCATCAGTTGTGTTCCCACTTCTGCATCCTTCAGTTGTGTTCCCACTTCTGCATCCATCAGTTGTGTTCCCACTTCTGCGTCCATCAGTTGTGTTCCCACTTCTGCATCCTTCAGTTGTGTTCCCACTTCTGCATCCTTCAGTTGTGTTCCCACTTCTGCATCCATCAGTTGTGTTCCCACTTCTGCATCCATCAGTTGTGTTCCCCACTTCTGCGTCCATCAGTTGTGTTCCCACTTCTGCATCCTTCAGTTGTGTTCCCACTTCTGCATCCATCAGTTGTGTTCCCACTTCTGCATCCATCAGTTGTGTTCCCACTTCTGCATCCTTCAGTTGTGTTCCCACTTCTGCATCCATCAGTTGTGTTCCCACTTCTGCATCCATCAGTTGTGTTCCCACTTCTGCATCCATCAGTTGTGTTCCCACTTCTGCATCCATCAGTTGTGTTCCCACTTCTGCATCCATCAGTTGTGTTCCCACTTCTGCATCCATCAGTTGTGTTCCCCACTTCTGCGTCCATCAGTTGTGTTCCCACTTCTGCATCCATCAGTTGTGTTCCCACTTCTGCGTCCATCAGTTGTATTCCCACTTCTGCATCCATCAAAGGGGGATTTGACAGTTTACAAATACACTCTTTATTTTGACCAGTCACAGGCGTCAGGGGATGCTGGCCCTGGCTGTCTGAAATGGATTCACCTTACAGTGATGTTAATTTATGACCTGAAACTGACTTACCTTCCAAGACAGCCATGGCAAAACAAAGAAAGAATCTGGACTGTCCTGGTTTCAAAATGCTGTTGCAGTGACATGAGTGATGCTTTTCAAGGCCATCCATCATGACTGGCTGATGAAAATGTCAGATCTGCTTGTTTAGTCCTGGTGCTACTGTCTGCTACAGGTATAGAATTTCTACAACCGTTCAGATGTAAGTTTTTTTTCCCACATGTAAAATTTGAAATAGGAAAAATAAACAGCATTTATATGTATTGGTATAAAATGTGCCATACATAGGGTGGGGCAAAAAAGTATTTAGTCAGCCACCAATTGTGCAAGTTCTCCCACTTAAAAAGATGAGAGAGGCCTGTAATTTTCATCATAGGTACACTTCAACTATGACAGACAAAATGAGAAAAAAATAGAGAAAATCACATCGTAGGATTTTTAATGAATTTATTTGCAAATTATGGTGGAAAATAAGTATTTGGTCACCTACAAACAAGCAAGATTTCTGGCTCTCACAGACCTGTAACTTCTTCTTTAAGAGGCTCCTCTGTCCTCCACTCGTTACCTGTATTAATGGCACCTGTTTGAACTTGTTATCAGTATAAAAGACACCTATCCACAACCTCAAACAGTCACACTCCAAACTCCACTATGGCCAAGACCAAAGAGCTGTCAAAGGACACCAGAAACAAAATTGTAGACCTGCACCAAGCTGGGAAGACTGAATCTGCAATAGGTAAGCAGCTTGGTTTGAAGAAATCAACTGTGGGAGCAATTATTAGGAAATGGAAGACATACAAGACCACTGATAATCTCCCTCGATCTGGGCTCCACGCAAGATCTCACCCCGTGGGGTCAAAATGATCACAAGAACGTTGAGCAAAAATCCCAGAACCACACGGGGGGACCTAGTGAATGACCTGCAGAGAGCTGGGACCAAAGTAACAAAGCCTACCATCAGTAACACACTACGCTGCCAGGGACTCAAATCCTGCAGTGCCAGACGTGTCCCCCTGCTTAAGCCAGTACATGTCCAGGCCCGTCTGAAGTTTGCTAGAGAGCATTTGGATGATCCAGAAGAAGATTGGGAGAATGTCATATGGTCAGATGAAACCAAAATATAACTTGGTAAAACGAGTTGAGTTTTTTTGGGGTAAAAACTCAACTCGTCGTGTTTGGAGGACAAAGAATGCTGAGTTGCATCCAAAGAACACCATACCTACTGTGAAGCAGAGGGACCAGGACGACTGATCCGTGTAAAGTAAAGAATGAATGGGGCCATGTATCATGAGATTTTGAGTGAAAACCTCCTTCCATCAGCAAGGGCATTGAAGATGAAACGTGGCTGGGTCTTTCAGCATGACAATGATCCCAAACACATCGCCCGGACAACGAAGGAGTGATTTCGTAAGGAGCATTTCAAGGTCCTGGAGTGGCCTAGCCAGTCTCCAGATCTCAACCCCATAGAAAATCTTTGGAGGGAGTTGAAAGTCTGTGTTGCCCAGCAACAGCCCCAAAACATCACTGCTCTAGAGGAGATCTGCATGGAGGAATGGGTCAAAATACCAGCAACAGTGTGTGAAAACCTTGTGAAGACTTACAGAAAACATTTGACCTCTGTCATTACCAACAAAGGGTATATAACAAAGTATTGAGATAAACTTTTGTTATTGACCAAATACTTATTTTCCACCATAATTTGCAAATAAATTCATAAAAAATCCTACAATGTGATTTTCTGGATTTGCTTTTCTCATTTTGTCTGTCATAGTTGAAGTGTACCTATGATGAAAATTACAGGCCTCTCTCATCTTTTTAAGTGGGAGAACTTGGACAATTGGTGGCTGACTAAATACTTCCCCCCCACTATAAATCAAGCATCTCTTGCTAGGTCATAAACACAAAGGAATTCACAATAAATTCCTCTGTTTATCCTGTGTTTAGAAAGACACACTAACCTGGTGGAATGCATGACCTGCAATGCTTCAAATGGGAGGGCAATGATAAACCGGGTTATTGTTAATCTGGATAGATAACTCTGATACTTTATTCCATTCCCACTGGAAATCCATTTATTCTGGCTGCAGTCCTAAGAAATCACCAACTGGATTGGCAACAGATTCCGTTTAAAGATAATAGATCCTCAAGCAATAGCATAGTACATTTTACTTGAGTAGAAACTGAGCTTATTTACTAAATCTAATATTTCATATTCATGTGGTTATTATCGGGATAGAACTGAGGGGAGATGTGCAAACAACGAAAAAGTTTGCGTCATCATTCAGCAAGCCTTTACTCCAGAATAATCAACTAACTCCAAATGAATGCAAATGCTTTTATTCGGCAATAATAATCAGATTATCCATGCTTCTACCAGAGTGGCATGATTGTAGCATCAGATGGCCATTGGTCGCCCTGTGGCAGTTGTTTAAGATGGACATCCAGAAAGGATGATAATCACATACCATTTCCCTAATGGGAGGGAAAGAGCAGTGTCCTATATCCTTCTCAAATCACATTCCAGGAGAGCTGTGACCATTTAACTTGTTGACCAGCAGCCACAAGATAAGCTCCTGTGCTCAGCACCATCATTAGTAGAGCCATCAGGGTACTTTTCCAGACCCCTGTCAAGGTAGACTTTGGGACTGTTGCCACATTTTGCTCTATACTAGTGTGCAGTGTTCCATTAAGGAAGCCAAAGCTGTCCCACTCTCCCCATTACCACTGCCAGTCTAGATAATGAAACAATTGGATTGGCTCAATAGGAGTCCGGCAGGGGAGGGAGAGCGGGGAGCCCCCCATTACAAAGTGCTTAATTTGTTAGTATTGCATTACAGACTTCTTTGTCCCGCTTCTTCCTTCCATTCTATTTTCTAATTGATTCTCCCCTTCTTCCCAGAGGACCAGGAGCGTTGTTGATGGTAATGGTGGAAGGGGTTAGGGTTGGTGGATATAAGGAGAAGAAGAGAAGAGTAGGGGAGTGGTGGGGAGGGGAGGCACATATGCATGGCAAAACATTGTCTGGGTGCCCGGGGGCAGGGGAGGAGGGGAGGGTGGAGGGGTGAGAATGAGGTAACGCCATCTCAGCGGGAATGTTTATCCCTCCCCTTTCCTCCCCCTCCATTCGCCTGTCTATGTCTGGCTGGCTCGCATCCCCACCACTCTCCCCCTCTTGAGCAGACACTACATCACGCTCAACAATAGACTACTAACATCTGCAATGAGGGCCCTTCATCCACTAGAACAGCGGGGAAGGGGAGAGCTCTTATTAGGGGAGGGGTGGAGATGGGACAGAGAGGGATAATGCTCGGTATGTCTAGCACAGAATTGGCCTATTGTTTCTCGGAGACCAGAGGAGATGTCCTCGGCCCCACTCCTCTGTTCCACAGCACCTCAGAGAAATGGGGAATGGAGAACAAGGTCAGGGACAAGGACTTTCCCAGTGTACAGGAGTGACAAATGTTACAGTACAGAGAGATGTGTTCTAGTACAGTAGTACAGTACAGCCAGCCCAGTGAGTTTGGTCGTTTAGTCACTAGAACACAACCCTGCTAGTGTCTTCTCTTCGTCATCCAAAATGGCGGCTCAGTGAGTTAAAACGAGCCTGCAATGATAAGAAATGTCCCTAACACTTGTGGTGTTGCTCTTCCTACACTCCGCCTAGCCACAAAAACATCACTAAAGGCAATGTGTGTACCCCCTCCCACCACTTCCTCTTCTGAGGAATCTATCCTCTGTAGTAGTGGTCTCGTCGACGTTCCTGCTCCCCTGGCATTTTAACCGTTCAGGAGTAATAAGAGAACCTGGAATCTTTTCACTGCCGACATCCTCTGCCGAGGTCCCTAGCCTACCTGGGCAAACACCGTCATTAATATTGTAAATGTCCTGTCATAAATCTTCATGACAAAAAAAACGATGGTAATAAATAAATATATCAGTTCCGTTTCAACGTTTCAAATTCCTGTGCTATCAGCTCATTGGGAGCGTGACTAGCATGGCTAAGGGGAGGAAAGCAGAGAGCCCTGAACGTGTAAGGAAAGCAGACAGTGCGAGTGCTTCTCGATCGTCTACTCTAAAGTAAGTGTGTTCTCCTTGTGTTCTTTCCCTAGTCTGCGCTGATGCGAAAAAAGGGATGAATGTAAGAGAACACAAGGAGAGGCAGCCACTCTAGACTCCCGAGACAGGCCCTAAGCTCCCACCTGCGACATGACTGGGAGCACATATTAGCTAACTGTCTGTTTGTTTTTGTTCAATTCATTATGCTTACATCTGTATCTCTGTGCACCAGAGAAGGGCTGGCAGGAGGAGCTATAGGAGGAACGGCTCATTGTTATGGCTGGAACGGAATGAATGGAACGGTATTGAACACATCAAACATAAACCACATGTTTGACTCCCTTCCATTTACTTCCAGCCATTACAATGACCCCGTCCTCCTATAGCTCCTCCCATGAGACTCCACAGTTGTGCACTACTATTAATCCACAGAAGACTAGACCTCAGCTTATTCACAGTGCAATCCAATAGAGGAGAAAAAACTAGTGAGAACAGGGAGCAGTGGGGAAAGACAGGGAAATAGATTGGTAGCACTAATGTCTTTGTGTTCAGTTATTGCACGTGGAGACATAAAAGAGCATTAGAAAAGGCTGTGATGCAGTAAACAAGCCTATGGACATAGAAGTGCCTTTTAGCAAAGCTATCTGGCTGCATTGCTGGAGCTGAAACAATGTTGGAACAATGGCCTTGGCTCTGACGCCATGTGTGGCTTCTCGCTGATGACAATGGATATAGCCTTGGGCAAACACTTCTGTTGAATTTCTCACTTCCACTCATCGGGATTGAGCGGATGGACACACACACACACACACACACACACACACACACACACACACACACACACACACACACACACACACAGAGGCTGTCACAGACACGCACACACACACACGCACACACACACACACACACACACACACACAGACACACACACACACACACAGACACACACACACACACAGAGGCTGTCACACACACACACACACACAGAGGCTGTCACAGACACATACACACAAACGTTGTTCAACACTTTTCCAGGAGATTCACCAGTACGCCAAGCAGTATCAAGATAAATTAAAAACCCAGTGTCCACCCCAGTGTCCATTTTCTCAGCCCCGGCAGAATATGAGGCAAGTGTGACAGCTAGAAAAACAAAATGAAAGAGGGACATTTTCTCCTTCTTTTCTGTGGAAGTATAGCAGTAGGCTTCAGGGGGATCCTTTGAACATCAAACCTTCCCTGGAGCTTGTGGGAGGAGGATGTTCAAGGATCCTTCTAAAGCTAACCCCAGACCTGAACCCAGAGTTGTCATTGCTACTGAACCTGTGATGAGGGCATAGGCAGAAGGCTGGGTATAGAGCCCGTGGCCTACTTCCTCCGTGCTTATCTGACATACCTTCTGTGTCTTGAATGTCATAGTCGCTATAATCCTATGCTGAATGATAAACTAGGGTATGTTATGATTATTATTTGGATTTTAGGATTTTATTTGAACCTTTATTTAACTAGGCGAGTTAGTTAAGAACAAATTCCTATTTACAATGACGGCCTACCCCGGCCAAACCCGGATGGCGTTGGGACAATTGTGCGCCGCCCCTATGGGACTCCCAATCACGGCCGGATGTGATACAGCCTGGATGTTGACAACACATTACCAAAGATGGTCTTCACAATAGGAGTTGCATAACTCATGATCAAATGATGAATTTAAGATAACTTGCTAATCAATAGGCTATAATGTATATATCAATAGTACTGAATTTCATGAGCTGTTGTGTTTGACAGCAAGGAAACACCTTGCATGTCTATGTAATGATGTTGAATAGAATATGTCTCTTACCTATCACAATGATGAAAAGTACAGCCAACGTCAACACAGCACCATGGGAGAAAAGAGAAGAGAAAAAAAGATAAGTACCAAAAAACATCTTTAACCTATACACCATGCATTGGCATTAGCTAAAGAGCCACAAGGGAGGCAAGACAACAGTATCCTCACTGAGTGAGGAGTTGCTCTGTCTCTCCACACGTGGACAGTAAATAATGTGACAAGAGTGTAGGGTAATTAAGTCATTAGGTGTTATTGAGCTCACTGAAGCATCCCCACCGACACCTCCCCACAAATGACAGCACTTGATGCGAAGGACCTTCGGTGCGAGGCGGAGGGAGTGTGGAGCTCTGACAAAACGTACAAGCCATTGATACCTGAAGTTGAAGGCTGGGGAGGATTAGGCCACATGTTACGGCGGCAGGCGATCAAGTGTGAAATTAATAGGGCCAGAGGGGAGAGAGTGGAGCGTTATTCAATTTCTTTCTCCAGATCTGCCACAGGAGTTCACTGATTTACTTTGGTCTTTGGGAGGCACACACTGGCCCGGGCTGCTCAGCATCACAGAGACCCCCGCTCTGCATTAGCTCCTAACCCAGCCACCATTACCTCAACTCACACCACATACATGTCTACAAGCGCAGGACAAGACACAAAATGGCTGAGTATTCCCATGACATTTCAAATCAAATCAAATTGTATTAGTCACATGCGCCGAATACAACAGGTGTAGACATTACAGTGAAATGCTAACTTAAAAGCCCCTAACAAACAATGCAGTGAACAAGAATAAGAAATAAAAGTAACAAGTAATTAAAGAGCAGCAATAAAATAACAATAGCGAGACTATATACAGGGCGGTACCGGTGCGGCGGCATCAGTTAGTTGAGGTAATATGTACATGTAGGTAGAGTTATTAAAGTGACTCTGCATAGATGATAACAAGAGAGAGTAGCAGCGGTGTAAAATAGTGTTTGGGAGGAGCAATGCATATAGTCTGGGTGGCCATTTGATTAGATGTTCAGGAGTATTATGGCTTGGGGGTAGAAGCTGTTTAGAAGCCTCTTGGACCTAGACTTGGATCTCCGGTACCGCTTGCTGTGCAGTAGCAGAGAGAATAGTCTATGTCTAGGGTGGCTGGAGTCTTGGACAATTTGACACCGCCTGGTATAGAGGTCCTGGAAGCGTGGCCCCAGTGACGTACTGTGCCGTACGCATTACCCCCTGTAGTGCCTTGCGATCAGAGGCTGAGCGGTTGCCATACCAGGCAGTGATGCAACCAGTCAGGATGCTCTCAATGGTGCAGCTGTAGAACCATTTGAGGATCTGAGGACCCATGCCAAATCTTTTCATTCTCCTGAGGGTGAATAGTTTTTGTCGTGCCCCCTTCACGAGTGTCTCGGTGTGCTTGTACCATTTGTTAGCATTTTGGTGTTATCTGAGCCCTCCAGCTGATGAACAATTGAAACTTCATTACTAAAAACTGGGCATTATGAACAAAGTCAATGAGACCAACATGCTAATTCAGTGTGGTGGCTATATTGTGACAATACACACACATAGGGTATTCTTAGTAGAATAAATGGAATTTAAGGGTAGGCCTATCCCCTCAATAGATAAAAAAATATATACAGTAGATAACTATGACGTAGTCTTTAAACTTCCCATTACTCTTCTGAGAAATCTTTATCTACACAAATCAGTTTCTTTCTCTCATTGTTGAAGTGATGTGCTTTTTGGAAAATTATTTTTTACTGACTCAAGAGTCATGGTTCGTTCTTCCGAGTGACTCGTTAATTTTAGTAATTGTTTGACCTGCTGGCCGCAACTAATTCAACAGCAGGATGAATACGTGCTCCTCCCGACTCACCGGCTCTGGAGACATGCTCCTACCACCAACTGTCTATCATGTGTGCGCACAGAAAAATGTATCATGCTGCAGGCAGAAAAATACTGTTTAGAACTGATAATTGATCACATGGTGCAAGAATGACATGTATTGATTGGCAACATTTTATTTTAAGGTGCACATATTAGCCACTCATTTGTAGTTTATAATTATGTATATAAGTAACTTATAAAGCCTTTTTTGTGTTGAGAGAATACCAAAAGAGTGCAAATCTGTCATCGAGGCAAAGGGTGGCAACTTTGAAGAATCTATAACATTTATTTTGATTTATAACTGTTTTGGTTATTACATGATTCCATATGTGTTATTTCAAGGTTTGAAGGACTTCACTATTACTCTACAATGTAGAAAATAGTATAAATAAAGAAAAACCCTTGAATGAGTAGTGAGGCCAAACTTTTGACTGGTACTGTACATACTTATAAACCACAAATTAGTGGCTAATACAGTATGAGTACCTTATAATAAAGTGTTACCAATTGATTATTGAATGTTATCGATTGAAGCAGCTATAGGCTGTGATGGACACAGAATCTAGGCTACACAGCCTGCTTCTGCTCAACATTTGAACTCAAGAATTAATCATTTGGGGGGGGGGGGGGGGGGGGGGGGGTTGCTGCAGTTCAATAAATTATGTCCTAACCTCCCTCACACCAGTCAAGTTATTCCACAAAGAGTCGTAAACAATCTAGTCCAGTTGTGGCCGCAACTACACTCCAAAAGGGTTCTTTGGATGTCCCCATAGGAGAACCCTTTTGGTTTCCATGTAGGTTATCCTATAGGGACAGCTGAAGAAACATTTAAGGTTCTAGATAGCACCTTTTTTTCTCAGAGTGTAGACATTGTTTCAAAGGTAGCAATAGATAATCTTATTTGTATGCCTAGCAATCACAAATGAACATTGTTTGAAGTCTATTAGTCACAAATCTCTCCAACAATAAGCCCCCTATGGTGAGAATCCTGTCTCTTTCGAGTTTTCAATTCATGGTTCGCCAGTAGGGGGTCCTGCATGCTCTGGGCATTACTGAATCAAATTAACAGAATTAGTCAAAATATTTGTTATTTTGAATGAATGAGTTGAAAAGATCAGAGTCAGTAAAAAACTAAACTTCCCATCACTACAGTATTGCCTCTTCGCCCTATTTTACATTTTTACAATTTATTTCACCTTTATTTAACCAGATAGGCCAGTTGAGAACAAGTTCTCATTTACAACTGCGACCTGGCCAAGATAAAACAAAGCAGTGCGACAACAGACAACAACACAGAGTTACAGATGGGATAAACAAAAGTACAGTCAATAACACAATTTGTTCCAGTCATTGGCAGCAGAGAACTGGAAGGAAAGGCGGCCAAAAGAGGTGTTGGCTTTGGGGATGACCAGTGAGATATACCTGCTGGAGCGTGTGCTACGGGTGGGTGTTGTTATGGTGACTAGTGAGCTGAGATAAGATGTAGCTTTCCCTAGCGAAGACTTATAGATGATCTGGAGCCAGTGGGTCTGGCGACGAATATGTAGCGAGGGCCAGCCGACAAGAGCATACAGGTCGCAGTGGTGGGTAGTATATGGGGCTTTGGTGACAAAAGGGATGGCACTGTGATAGACTGCATCCAGTTTGCTGAGTAGAGTGTTGGAGGATATTTTGCAAATGACATCGCCGAAGTCGAGGATCGGTTGGATAGTCAGTTTTATGAGGGTATGTTTGGCAGCGTGAGTGAAGGAGGCTTTGTTGCGAAATAGGAAGCCGATGTGGATTTATTTTTGGATTGGAGATGTTGGAGATGTTGGTGTCTAGCCAGACACCTAGGCATTTGTAGTTGTCCACATATTCTAAGTCAGAACCGTCCTGAGTAGTGATGCTAGTCAGGCGGGCAGGTCACTCACTCAAGAAAGCCCATTAGCTCTTATGTTTTTTAAGGACAGCGCACACCAAGTTGAAAAAACGTATATTGAATACATTTGATTTGATACCCCATAATGTCTAAGTGGAAGTATGTTTTTAGACCTTTTTACAAATTAATAAAAAATGAAAAGCTGAAATGTCTTGAGTCAATAAGTATTCAACCACTTTGCCATGGCAAGCCTAAATAAGTTACATTTGCTTAACAAGTTGCATGGACTCTCTCTGTGTGCAATAATAGTGTTGAACAATATTTTTTATAACTGCCTCATCTCTGTACCCCACACATACAATTATCTGTAAGGTCCCTCAGTCAAGCAGTGCATTTCAAACACAGATTCAAACACAAAGACCAGCAAGGTTTTCCAATGCCTCGCAAAGAAGGGCACCTATTGGTAGAAAAAAGCAGACATTGAATATCCCTTTAGCATGGTGAAGTCATTAATTATACTTTGGATGGTGTGTCAATACACCCAGTCACTACAAAGACAAAAGACTGCCATGTTTATTCAACGTTTCGTCACGGAAAAGTTTTATGAATACTGGCATGTGTGCAGGACGGCACGAGAGCTGACTGTTGTTACAATACTATCTTAACTGGTCAACTTAGCCCTTCTTTGGCAATGTGATGAGGTAGAACCCTAAAATATTATGTAGGAGCTTAAAATCAGCTGTATTTACAAGGCAAATACATCTGACGAGTACAATTCCATGGAAGGCATTTTCCCTACAAAATGTCATTAATACCAAAACTAGTAAGTAGGTTTGTGTGATTTTATATTAGGTGCTCCCGAGTGGTGCAGCGGTCTAAGACACCGCATCTCAGTGCTAGAGGCGTCACTAAAGACTCTGGTTCGATTCCAGGCAGTATCACAACTGGCCATTATTGGGAGACGGTGAACAATTGGCCCAGCGCCGTCCAGGTTAGGGTTTGGCTGGGGTTGGCTGTCATTGTAAATGAAAATGTGTGCTTAACTGACTTGCCTAGTTAAATAAAGATTAAATAAATAAGGAGTAAACAGAGAACTAACTGCCAAATATCAAGGACAAGAATAGATGAAGGTTGCAGCAGAGTGGAGAACCAACATATCAGTGTAAAAAAAACAACAACAGCATAGACTAACCACAATGTAATGATGATCAATTTCAATTTGGGAGAGGAGACAGCATTCCACCACAAATATTTGGCTTCCAATACCAGAGGCATTCAAGAAACTGTTTAAACAAAATGTTTCGAATCACGACAACACTTGGACGGCTTGGACACAGCCCACAAAGTTGTTTGCTTGAAGGCATCTTTAGTAAAGAGGACTTTGAGTTCACAGCAATTAGAAATTTCACCTCAATGGGGACTTAATTGTTAGAGACATTTTATAGTGTATTCCTTCAGTAGAAATAGTTTCATACTAAATAAAGCTGTCTAGTCAAAGCTTGCACCGATTCAGATTGGATTTAAGGTTATCCAAAGTTTCATAGCCCTGATTAAAATCAGACAATTTCTTAAAGCTCTTGTGTTTTTACTCCGTGGAATGCGGCCTCTAAAAATATTTATTATCTTCCCGAAAATAAAGCAATAGGGAACATTCCCTGTGTACAGCCAGTTATTTTTTATTTATTTGAAAGCCAAATATTGATTTTACCAAATACCCCAGATAAATGTTAAGTGGTCGTAAAATAGTTGTATGTATCAAGTCTTCAGTATGGGGGTGGACACCCATACAGTTGAAGTCGGAAGTTTACATACACTTAGGTTGGAGTCATTAAAACTCGTTTTTCAACCCCTCCACAACTTTCTTGTTAACAAACTATAGTTTTGGCAAGTCAGTTAGGACATCTACTTTCTGCATGACATGTAATTTTTCCAACAATTGTTTACAGCCAGATTATTTAAGTTATGAATCACTGTATCACAATTCCAGTGGGTCAGAAGTTTACATACACTATGTTGACTGTGCCTTTAAACAGCTTGGAAAATTCCAGAAAATTATGTCATGGCTTTAGAAGGTTCTGATAGCCTAATTGGCATCATTTGAGTCAATTGGAAGTGTACCTGTGGATGTATTTCAAGGCCTACCTTCAAACTCAGTGCCTCTTTGCTTGACATCATGGGAAAATCAAAAGAAGTCAGCCAAGAACTCAGAAGAACAATTGTAGACCACAAGTCTGGTTCATCCTTGGGAGCAATTTCCAAATGCCTGAAGGTACCACATTAATCTGTACAAACAATAGTATGCAAGTATCAACACCATGGGACCACGCAGCCATTATACCGCTCAGGAAGGAGATGCGTTCTGTCTCCTAGAGATGAACATACTTTGGTTTGAAAAGTACAAATCAATCCCAGAACAACAGCAAAGGACCTTGTAAAGATGCTGGAGGAAACGAGTACAAAAGTATCTATATTCATTAAAACGAGTCCTATATTGACATAACCTGAAAGGCCGCTCAGCAAGGAAGAAGCCACTGCTCCAAAACCGCCATAAAAAAAGCCAGACTACAGTTTGCAACTGCACATAGGGACAAAGATCATACTTTTTGGAGAAAGAACATCATCCCAACCGTGAAGCATGGGGGTGGCAGCATCATGTTGTGGGGGTGCTTTGCTGCAGAAGGGACTGATGCACTTCACAAAATAGATGGCATCATGAGGCAGGAAAGTTATGTGGATATATGGAAGCAACATCTCAAGACATCAGTCAGGAAGTTAAAGCTTGGTCGCAAATGGGTCTTCCAAATGGACAATGACCCCAACCATACTTCCAAAGTTGTGGCAAAATGGCTTAAGGACAACAAAGTCAAGGTATTGGAGTGGCCATCACAAAGCCCTGACCTCAATCCTATAGAAAATTTGTGGGCAGAACTGAAAAGGCCTACAAACAAGACTCCGTTACACCAGTTCTGTCAGGAGGAATGGCCCAAATTCACCCAACTTATTGTGGGAAGCTTGTGGAAGGGTACCCGAAATGTTTGACCCAAGTTAAACAATTTAAAGGCAAGGCCACCAAATAATAATTGAATGTATGTAAACCTCTGACACACTGGAGATGTGATGATAGAAATAAAAGCTGAAATAAATCTGAACTAAGACAGGGAATTTTTACTGGGATTAAATGTACGGAATTGTGAAAAAGTGAGTTTAAATGTATTTGGCTAAGGTGTATGTAAACTTCCGACATCAACTGTAAGTATTGTTCTGCAGCCATGGCTTATTGTCTAGAGAGCTCTTCTGAGAAATGGCTCTTCTGTGGTTTAGGTTAGGTATGCGGTGTGTGGTAGCAGAGTTCACGGGTTCAATTGCTTCCTTTATTGTGCTATTTACCCCCGGTGTCATGACTCGGACACTTGAGATCTACCCCCAAAATAAATGGGCAGAATATGAAGCAGCTATGTAGACAGGGAGGGTAAGAGAACACCATGTAAAATGATTATCTAAGAACTCCAGAGTTCCTCAAAACTCCCTGAACCCATTGCATCATGTTCTTTGTATGTTTACCATCAGTAGGAAATGCTATCAAGATAGAACAATGAAAATAAAATCTGGGAAATTTCACACAAATTGTTTTCAAAAACTCAAAATAGCCATGCCTCTTTGTCATCAGTAAGTCTAGCTTATGTCAGTCTCATCGACCTTTGGAGTCTTCTTAATTACCCATTAACCAGGGAGACAGAGACTTGGAGGGAAATGACATCAATTCCTCGAGCAAGCCCAAGAATCACACTGTAGAGCCTGCACCACAGCTCACCCATCCAGAACCGTCCTGTCAGAAGAGATGGATCTATCTCAGAGTGGAGTGTACATGTCACTGATGGTGAGTGATAAACTCCAGCGCTCCTAAGCATGCTGAAATAAGGCGTCCATGTCCAACACGGAGTGTTATTCGCTGAGCCTCCATTCCATCGCTCATTTATAAACCACCAGGGGCCTGCTAATCTGTTGGCGAGCACGTCTCATGGACTGCGGGTTGTGGGCGACGTGATAGATAGCTTAGCAACAGCAAAAGGTGAAGTTCAGATTTGCATCGTTTTTTTTTACTTCTACTTCCGGCTCTTTACTGTTATAGAGGTGGACTAAGGGAAAGCCTAGTTTCCTCACAGGCTATTATCGCATTAAGCATAAAGGGTACATCTCATACATGCATTTCTTGATAGAAAGGTCATGCTATAGCTTATTAGCGGTGACATTTTCAATTACAATCCTTAATATGGGTTAACCAGTTCCATAGTGCCACAAAATGGCATCATCTGGGCATGGCTGAAAAGTAGAAAGGAAAAGGTTGTCTGTTGAGGTAAATGCCATGCCATCAGAGGGAGGTTCTAAAATCCTTGGGTTCTAATACAACAGGTGGCCGTAAAGCCCAGTACACCAGAGGCCTGACACATTCTCAATGAATGACACGACATAGAGGCTGCCAGTAATCCTCTACAAGAGATTATTTACCTCTTGAGTGTATGGCAACCAGCAGCATAAACACTGGGACGTGATAGGCATTTCACTTTAGACTGAATGTATGCTGCAGACTCAAGATGTGATGGCGTCCTGAAATAAATTCCCTTGGCCTTCTGGCAAGCCCAAAAAATGTGTCCGAGTAAAATGTGAATGAATTACAACTGTTGGTGGTCCAACAAACCGCTAACAAACATTTGCACACATCGATGACCTTTCACAATCCGGATCTCTCTACCTTCTCCCATATCACAGCACTTTCAACATGTACCACATCAAGAAGCGCAATAGATGACTGCGCATGGAGACCAAAATACCATGCACACAGCTTAGGCACCTTTCCATTGCCATACTGTGCACATCCTCAGCCGTATTAGGGTCTGTCATCTGAAGAGGCCTGTCTGGAGAAGAAAAGAAGCTGACCGACACGAATCACATTCCGTCTAGCTGAGACGGTCACAATAATGGCAGCCAGTTTTCTGACAGGCTTTTTCACATAGAATTCTGTTTTGGGAGAAAGGCAAGCCTGTCCTTGCGCAACTATTACGATTCCCTGACCGCTCCCGGGCTTGAATGCTGAATGCTCAAATGTCCATGCTTAAGCAGTCCCTTAATTACATGCTGCATTAAATCTGCATTCGCACGTAGCTCAGGGTCCATAGACAGCCAACTAGAATGAGTCAGAGGGCTCAGTAGCCTTAGCGAACATGAACTGTACCCTGCCTTGAGTCCTGTAAATGGAGGAGGGAAGAGGAACCACAATGGGATCCATTGTTGAAATGTTCAGCCAGCCTTTACACATCAGGGCTGCCGCTGTAAAGTACACTTTTTCTCCCTCCAACTGTCAGGCTTTGCATGTAAAAATGCTGGCCGAACAACAGTATGAGGGTTAGAGAGCCTGGAACCACAGCGTGTTCTCTGTATGTGCTCACTGGGGTGCTGCAAAGCTGCATAGCCAATTCCACTAACAATTCATGAGGCTTCACATTCAGACGGTATTGTGGGGTCGCGACCCTCATTCAAGCACACTATGCTTCAAAGGTCCACCGTCCAATGACACAGTCTGTCCGTCGCAATTGTGATCTGTGTGGGGTCCCGCTATTGCAATCCCACAAGATAATATTGACTGGCTATTCATGATAATGTGGAACAAGGATTTCAATTGTGTTGCCTTCACTGTGTATGTAGGCCAACCATTTTGTTTCCGTTGGCAATTCTGAAACAAACTGGCACCAAGTCATGCACTAGTGTCTCCAGGTGAGAAATGGCCATGTCTGACTATGTCTTTCCCCCACTCCTCTCCTCTGAGGTGAAATGATCGCTGGAGTTTTTGTTTCCCAGGGCACACTGGCGTCGTCCTGCTCAGGGGGTCCCTGCTCTAACCTCCATGTGACCCCGTTCCTCCTCTGTGGTTCTCAGGGAGCTTTTGTAGGTAGCTGGCCTCTCCTCTCCTCTGTGTCTACTCGGAAGATAAAGGGGAGAGGAGAAGGCCCAGGGTACTGGAAGCCTCCACACACTTTTTTTTAGTTTGACGCTACTCTGCCGGCAATTTTGAGAGAGGCTAAGACTTAAGCGTGACAAGCGCTAATGCTCCTGGGAACTCCTCCTGTGTCTTTATTTGTTATTGTTTCATAATGTCTTAAAGGAGGGGGAGCATTTTGAAATTGTGCCTCAGGGAGTCTCTTTTAACACAACCAACTCTCCTTAGAAGTCTACATGGGGAGAATATGGCAACATTCACTTTAGAGCCACTACATATCTTAAAACAATCTGTTTTCTTAAGCGTCTGTTCTGTAAATAGTTTTAAACAACAGGGGGGAGATTTTCATGATGCATGATGCAAAGTTATTGCTCCTTGTAGACCGACTAAATCATACATGAGGTGGTGGAAGGAGTGACAACTACAGGAGGGAAATCGACAGATTTAAACTGACAAGCACCTCCGCAAGAACGCATAGTGACCTAGTCAAAACGTTATTTATCAATGAAGCAAATATACACCTATAGTTATCTAACAGGGTTGAAAACGGAGCCTCAAATCCCAATTAGATCACGTGAGAGGTGCATATATATTCCGGATGACCCTCCTTCATATCAGGGGCTGACTGTCTGGAATGTTAATTGTGTCTAGACAGAGGTTAGGAAGAAGCACTCTTTTTCAAGTGGACTGGAGGGACATCCCTTTCTTCTCCACCTCCACCCCATTCCCTGCCTGACCCCTCACTAGACCAAACTCTATATACTCCATGAGGTCTGGCACTGGCCTATCTGTGGAAGAGGAGGATCGAGGGCTGCCTGCCTGCCTTGCAGCAAGGCGGAACCTGGAACAGTCAACCCGCCACGCCGTAAAGCACTGGATAAATGATTATAGGTCTGTCGTTTGAAGTTCCCCCAGCCCAACGGAGCAGACTCATATTTCATTTCCACCGTGTCATCTGTTAAAGTCTTCACACTATCCCAGAATTCTTCTCTGTGATATAAAACCACGTCTGCGCGATCTGGAAGATGACGTGAGATCCGGTTAAGTGTGCACAGCTGTGAAGTCAATGAGACTAAGAGAGATGTAAGAAACCTTAGCAAATAATATCCCACTATAGTTGAAGATTAAATGGGGGCTTGGTCTTCTTGGTATTTACTGTGTGTCGTCTGTTGCTGAGCAGACGTCAGAATTCTGTATGTCAGAGCCTTGCGGGGGCACGAGGTTGAAAAATGATTTAATTTCATTTGCTCTTTCCATGTCATAGACTGACCAGGTGAATTTTATTTGCCTTTATTTCAACAGGGAAGTCATATTGCGACTAAAATCTCTTTTACAAATGAGCATCCAAAATACAAAAACAAGCACATACGACAGGCAGGTATAGACAAACATAATAGACAATATACACATTAAAGATGGTGAATGGGCAAGACAACAGATGTAAGTGCCTTTGAACGGGGAATGGTATGTAACGGCCGTTGGTGGTGCAAGAAGAGGACCAAGGTGCAGCGTGGTACGTGTTCATCTTTTTTAATCTAAACTGAACACTGAATAGCAAAACAACAAAGAAAACAACTAAAACAGTTCTGTCTGGTGCAGACACACAAAGACAGAAAACAACTACCCACAACTCAAGTGGGAAAAACAGGCTGCCTAAGTATGGTTCTCAATCAGGGACAACGATTGACAGCTGCCTCTGATTGAGAACCATACCAGGCCAAACACAGAAATACCAAATCATAGAAAAAGGAACATAGACAACCCACCGAACTTACGCCCTGACCACACTAAAACAAAGACATAAGAAAAGAACTAAGGTCAGAACGTGACAGGTAGTAAGTGCAAGGCGCACCGGTTTGTGTAAAGAACTGCAACGCTGCTGGGTTTTTCACGCTCAACAGTTTCCTGTGCGTATTAAGAATGGTCCAACACCCAAAGGACATCCAGCCAACTTGACAACTGTGGGAAGCATTGGAGTCAACATGGGCCACTATCCCTGTGGAACGCTTTCGAAAACTTTATGGAGTCCATGCCCCGACGAATTGAGGCTGTTCTGAGGGCAAAGGGGGTGCAACTCAATATTAAGGTGTTCCTAATGTTTTTTACACTCAGTGTATAAAACCATTATCTGAGTCAGAAGCAGTAGAAAGTAAACATCTCTCTGCACTCTAGTGCTGCTGCACAGTGCATTCCATATCATTATTGTGAAATACCCTTGAGTATAATTTCAGTTAGTTTCCAAACAAATTTGCTAAATGAGCAGCATTATACCTGCATTTGCAATCTAGCTACACAAACACAGATCCCTATTCATTCTGGCTGTGAGGAATGACATGCTATAGTGAACAAAAATATAAATGCAACATGTAAAGTAGGAGTATTTCTGTTTGTAAAAACCCCTTTTGTGGTGGAAAAAATCAGAGGTAACATAAAATCGGTCTTGCATGTTTTTAATTTCATCATCATTTAAAAAAAATCAAATGTGCCTTTCCGCTCGAACACACACTAGTTACTCCTAGTTTCACCTCGTCTATATGCTTAGCAATTGATTTGTAGCTTTGATGATTTTCAAGTCCAGGGGTGCACTTATTACCCCACATAAAGTCATTGTAGGTTAAAAACCTGCTATTGTTGCTCATTGACATGCCAATGGATGATCGTGACACCAGATCAAGTTAATAAACAGGAGCTGAGGGGAGTGGTGACCCGGGGATAGCATTTCTGTCTGGTATATTATACGGCACAAGAATATAAACACAATTCTAAAGATTTTACTGAGTTACAGTTAATTTTACAGGACGTAATGAATTTATTCGAATTGACTGATTTGATTATATGAACTGTAACTCAGTAAAAAATTGTTGCATGTTGCATTTATATTTTTTGTTCAGTATAGTTTGAATGGCATTTGTACAAGCATTGACAGTGTTATAACAAACTGTGCACCATGTCCAATGGCCCAAAGATACACAAACCAATGCTGCTTTGTAATGATGTCATTCTTCAGTGATGGCCGATTTGATGGTGACAGAACAAGGCTTCAATGTAATTTCCCACTTCGGTATCCTAGCTAGATGGGGTTGGGTATGGAAATAGAATGCTACTCCATTATCTATTTTAAAGTACTACTGCTGAAAGTAGGGGAAAAAAAGAATAGCTCTCTAAAAAAGGATTGAATAATATCAGACAGATATGGCTCTGATTTAAGGTAATGTGGAGTGCAAATGCTCACTTTGTCTGCCTACTATATACAATACCAGTCAAAAGTTTGGACACACCTACAGTGGTTCCTCCTTTAAAAGTTGCGAGCTTACACTTAGAGGTAACATTAGCCAGCTAGTGTTATGACATGAGTAAGAATTTGTCATTCGTGTTGTTTAATGTTTTAGGGACTCCTGAGAAAAGCACCAAACCAAGCTGCTGTCTTGTGAAACAGTGTATGTAAAGAATCTAGCTAGCGAAAGCATTTCCTGAAAATGTTATGTACATGTGTTAGCTTGCCTTGCTTATATTTGCCATGCAATGCAGCTGATGTAACATAGCTAGCTAACTATTTATTTGCTTATTGTGTAGTGGAGCATAAAAATAACTGTGTGCCTATGGATGTTTAGCTAGCTACAGTATGTAGCCGATCTGTGTATGGATCCTAAAACTTTTAGTATGAATATTAGTTCAGAACCTGTCTTTCATTCAAGGGTTTTTCTATATATATTTTTTTACTATTTTCTACATTGTAGAATAATAGTGAAGACATAAAAACTATGAAATAACACATATGGAATCATGTAGTAACCAAAAAAGTGTTAAACAAATTAAAATATATTTTTGATTTTAGATTCTTCAAAGTAGCCACCCTTTGCCTTGATGACAGCTTTACACACTCTTGGCATTCTCTCAACCAGCTTCACCTGGAATTATTTTCCAACAGTCTTTAACGGAGTTCCCACAAATGCTGAGCACTTAATGGCTGCTTTTCCTTCACTCTGCAGTCCAACTCATCCCAAACCATCTCAATTGGGTTGAGGTCGGGTGATTGTGGAGGCCAGGTCATCTGATGCAGCACTCCATCACTCTCTCATTGTCAAATAGCCCTTACACAGGTCATTGTACTGTTGAAAAACAAATGATAGTCTCACTAAGTGCAGGACAGATTTCCACCGTTCTAATGTCCATTGCCCGTGTTTCTTGGACTGAGCAAGTCTCTTCTTCTTATTGGTGTCCTTTAGTAGTGGTTTCTTTACAGCATTCAACCATGAAGGCCTGAACAGTTGATGTTGAGATGTGTCTGTTACTTGAACTTTGTGAAGCATTTATTTGGGCTGCAATTTCTGAGGCTTGTAACTCTAATGAACTTATCATCTGCAGTAGAGGTCTTTGGGTCTTTGGGTCTTTCTTTCCTGTGGCGGTCTTTGTGAGAGCCAGTTTCATCATAGTGCTTGATGGTATTTGCGACTGCACTTGAAGAAACTTTCAACGTTCTTGAAATTTTCCAGATTGACTGGCCTTGATGGACTGTTGTTTCTTTTTGCTCATTTGAGCTGTTCTTGCCATTATATGGACTTGGTATTTTGCCATCTTCTGTATACCACCCCTACCTTGGCACAAGACAACTAATTGGTTCAAACACATTAAGTAGGAAATAAATTTCACAAATTAACTTTAAACAAGGCACACCTGTTAATTGAAGTGCATTCCAGGTGACTACCTCATGAAGCTGATTGAGAGAATGCCAAGAGTGTACAAAGCTGTCATTTTTTTGTTTCATTTTTTTATTTCACCTTTATTTTACCAGGTAGGCCAGTTGAGAACAAGTTGAGAACAACTGCAACCTGGCCAAGATAAAGCAAAGTAGTGCAACAAAAAACAACAACACAGGGATAAACAAAAGTACAGTCACTAAATATAGAACATCTATATACAGTCTGGAGTAAGGAGGCAAGGCAATAAATAAGCCATAGTAGCGAAGTAATTACAATTTAGCAAATTAACACTGGATTGATAGATGTGCAGATGATGATGTTCAAGTAGAAATACTGGTGTGCAAAAGAGCAGAAAAAGTTAATAAAAACAATATGGGGCTGAGGTAGGTTGTTGGATGGGATATTTACAGATGGGCTGTGTACAGCTGCAGCGATCGGTGAGCTGCTCAGATAGCTGATGCTTAAAGTTAGTGAGGGAGATATAAGTCTCCAACTTCAGCAATTTTTGCAATTCGTTCCAGTCATTGGCAGCAGAGAACTGGAAGGAAAAACAGCCAAATCACTGGGGAGGACCAGTGAGATATACCTGCTGGAGCGCGTGCTACGGGTGCGTGTTGTTATGGTTACCAGTGAGCTGAGATAAAGCCGAGCTTTACCTAGCAAAAACGTATAGATGATCTGGAGCCAGTGGGTCTGGCGATGAATATGTAGCAAGGGCCAGCCGACGAGAGCATACAGGTCGCAGTGGTAGGTAGTATATGGGGCTTTGGTGACAAAACGGATGGCACTGTGATAGACTGCATCCAGTTTGCTGAGTAAAGTGTTGGAGGATATTTTGTAAATTACATCGCCGAAGTCGAGGTTCGTTGGATAGTCAGTTTTACGAGGGTATGTTTGGCATCGTGAGTGAAGGGGGCTATGTTGTGAAATAGGAAGCCGATTCTAGATTTAATTTTGTATTGGAGATGCTTAATATGAGTCTGGAAGGAGAGTTTACAGTCTAGCCAGACCAAATAGGCAAAGGGTGGCTACTTTGAAGAATCTCAAATATAAAATATATTTTGATATGTTTAATACTGTTTTGGTTACTGCATTATTTCATAATTTTGATGCCTTCACTATTATTCTACAATGTAGAAAATACAACAACAAAAACAAAAACTGTAATGAGTAGGTCTGTCCAAACATTTGATTGGTACTGTATATATACATATATATATATATACAGTATATCCTTTTTTTACCAGGTAAGTTGACTAACAACACTCTCATTTACAATTGGAAGCTGGGGATGATTAGGTGGCCATTATGGTATGAGGGCCAGATTGGGAATTTAGACAGGACACAGGGGTTAACACCCCTACTCTTGCAACAAATGCCATGGGATCTTTTATTTAATGTCCCATCCAAAAGACAGCGCCCTGCACAGGGCAATGTCCCCAATCTCTGCCCTGGGGCACTGGGATATTTTATTTTTGACCAGAGGAAAGAGTGCCTCCTACTGGCCCTCCAACACCACTTCCAGCAGTATCTGGTCTCCCATCCAGGGACGCACAAGGACCAACGCTGCTTCGTGCAAAATGTATGGGAGGCAAACATCTATAGCTCACCAGCATTAGCCTAGGTTAGTGGCCCACAATCTGTGATATTAAAAACAAATGAACCGAGGTGAGCATATTTTCTCCCCACATGCAGAAATGAGAATTGGCATGGAAATACAAACACTTTATGGCAGGCTTGAAATCATTACAATAAATGGTTCTCGCAGTAGGGATCATGGCTCATATCAAAATAGAATATTTATATTTTTAATCAGGAAGAACTGAATGCAGGCTGTGAGTTCAAACCTTCAAGGTGGGGTTTGATTAAGGTCTTGTTTTTGTTTTTTAACACAGGCAGAAAGGAAGCCAAATAAAGCCCCCTTGGAGTCTGGACTGGCGAATAGTACCAAAAGGACCCAAATGAGGCCTCGAAATATGTAAAGATCTAATAAAACGTGTTGGGCGTAAATGGGTGTTGAAGAACAGCATGAATTAGATACTAAACGAGAGCTGGGTGACCGAGCCATACTGTGCTGGTGGGACAGACATTCCAACTGATTGTCCGTCTGCACCAGATAGCCAAGGAGGGCTTTTAAATCTATGTGGGGAATGAGACGACACAATGTACTGCCCACGTCTCTGTCTACTCTTCTCAGGTTCATACGCTATTTAAGAGGCCCACCAGGAGCCATAAATTAAGAGAGGCCTTCTACCATAAAGGACCCTCTTTAAAAGGGCGAACGTGTGGTCCATGCAGCTGGGCTGGGGATTATTCCCTTGTAACGAACAGGCTGTGAATACGACCATATATAGTGCAGTCATACATAATGGATGCATAGCCCACCAGCATGACTAAACCATATTAAACATCTCCAGTCAACAATAAGATAAGAATGCAGAGAAATATGTAAAGCCACTTTTTTGAATTACTTTAAAGCCAGGGAGCCTAGCCCACTCCCAACTTCGGTCATCATTTCTCCCAAATAAAGAGATGCTTTTTGAATCCTATCTAACCAATCAGGCAATTGCTGGGACGGCCACTGATTCAGTTACAGTGGCAGCTGAGTTTCTGGCAACTGGTAGCATAAGGGGAATCTCCCCTCACTTTGTAACGTATGGTAGCTCAATGCAAGAACACAAAGACCCCGGCTGCCCACAGCTGTCTAGACAAAAGCGGCACAAAATGGAGGGTAAAGCCAAAGAAGTAGAACTGGACACCAGGCTTCCGTCACAAAAGGACAGGCCATATAGGCTTTAAATGGCAGGAGGGAGGTAATGAAGGACAAACTTAGAGCCACTTTGTTGAGCGAAGCAATATCCTACAACTATAACCTGTCCCAAGTTAAGTTCAGCATTAATTATGTATCCGAGTCAGCTTTCTTTAGAGTTTCTAGCTCTCCATTGGGGTATAGTTCAGTAATGTAACCTTATTCCCCAACACGTTTCGAAAGGTTCCTGTATGCAGGGGATAAGGGTGAGGGCGTTTGTAAGGGGCAACTGGCCAGTGTTAACACAGCACTCCAGCCACCTCAGATGTGGACATGAAAGAAAATAGAATAGCTTTGACTTGGCGATGACACTTATGAAACACAGTAACAAAAACTCAGTGGCAAAAGGCACCGAAGAACAACAGGTTCTTTGTGAGGGAACAACTGTAACACGAGTGGCGGGTTCAGCCAAGGAACTATTTTTATGAATTAGCTTGAGCATTGAGCAATAACATGTCCTGATGGTTCTCATGAAAAAATAAATATTGTAAGTGCTCAACGCAACCGTATCGGACATTTTTAAAACTGGGTCACTTTACCCTCTGGCAGAGTGCATTCTGATTTAAGCATTGCAAGCAGGCCAAATGCAATTTACTATTGCTGGAAATTGCCAGGAACCTCACAATACGATACTATCACGATACTTAGGTGCAGATACGATATGTATTGCGATTCTCACGATTCTAGATGTATTGTGATTAAATAGTGTATTTTATTGCCATTTGATGTTCCAAACATTGCACACTATACAGTGCATTTGGAATGTATTCAGACCCGTTGACTTTTTCCACATTTTGTTACGTTAGCGTTATTCTAAAATTGATTAAATTAAATAATTTCCTCATCAATCTACCCACTACCCCATAATGACAAAGCGAAAATGGTTTCTTAGAAATGCTAGCAAAATTATTAAACATCAAAAAACAGATATACACTACCGTTTAAAAGTCAGAGGTCACTTAGAAATGTCCTTGTTTTTGAAAGAAAAGCACATTTTCCGTCCATTAAAATAACATCAAATTGATCAGAAATACATTGTAGACCTTGTTAATGTTGTAAATGACTATTGTTGCTGGAAAGTTCTGATTATTATGGAATATCTACATAGGCATACAGAGGCCAATTATCAGCAACCATCACTCCTGTGTTCCAATGGCATGTTGTGTCAGCTGTTTATCATTTTAAAAGGCTAATTGATCATTAGAAAACCCTTTGGCAATTATGTTAGCACAGCTTAAAAATGTTGATCTGATTAAAGAATCAACAAAACTGGCCTTCTTTAGACTAGTTGAGTATCTGGAGCATCAGCATTTGTGGCTCAAAATGGCCAAAAACAAATAACTTTCTTCTAAAACTCGGCAGTCTATTCTTGCTCTGAGAAATGAAGGCTATTCCATGCGAGAAATTGTCAAGAAACTGAAGATCTCGTACAACACTGTGTTCTACTCCCTTCACTAAAAAGTGCAAACTGGCCCTAACCAGAATAGAAAGAGGAGTGGGAGGCCCCGGTGCACAACTGAGCAAGAGGACAAGTACATTAGAGTGTTTAGTTTGAGAAACAAAAGCCTCACAAATCCTCAACTGGCAGCTTCATTAAATAGTACCCGCAAAACACCAGTCTCAACATCAATAGTGAAGCAGCGACTACGGGTTGCTGGCCTTCTAGGCAGAGTAGCAAAGAAAAAGCCATATCTCAGACTGGCCAATAAAAATAACATATTAAGATGGGCAAAAGAACGCAGACACCGGACAGAGGAACTTTTGCTTTTGTACTTTTACAATGGATAAAAGTAGAGACTTGGAGCTAGAATATGGTATATAATAAACTGTTGTTGAGGAACAATGGGAAAGTAATTCTGCTTTGGAAGTTGAGAAACTTGTAACCCCATTTGTGAAATGAACCCTTGAATTTTTGGTACACCTACTGGAGAGTTCTTCTTTGACAACACATTCAGCATATTCACACCCTGTGAAGCCTTAGCCCACCCATGTCTTTAAGGAATCACATGTAAGGCCATGTGCTAAATAGTATAGTAAACAACCAAATATTTCAAGATGAAAAGTAGTAGCCTACAATAAGGAAAAACTCCAGGTAAAAACACACTTTATCTAGTCCTTGGCCTATATCCTAATCTGATTTACTGTAGGTGCAGGTCTTGTTGGTCTTCCCATAACCGTCTCTCGTAAACACACACTATATCAAACAAAATCAACATTTATTTGTCACATACAGAAGGTGTAAACGGTACAGTGAAATGGTTACATGCATATTTGTAAAGTAGCAATATAAAAAAAAAGGTGTCCAGAAAATATATTTTATAAATATTAGATGATGCTTACCGCAGACAAATGTCTAAATTGATGGGTCCTGTGAATGAAATGCTATAAATGCCAGTCACATCTTGTTAAGTGTACAGAAGGTGTACATGATACAGTGAAATGGTTACTTGCATAGTAGCAATATCAAAAATAGAAAGTGTCAATATAAACAATAAATAAACAAAAGTGTCAAAGTGCCAGTAAGAGAAAGAACAAAATATACAGTATGTACACGAACAATGTCAATAACGATATCAGTGATACTTTTGATAGACAATGAAGTTATATGCATACAATAAGGGGTAAAGTGGCTGAGCAGCGTGATAAAAACAAAATGTAGCAGCAACGTATGGTATGCGTGTTTGTGTGTTAGGGGGAGAGTGATGTGAATGTGCTGCTACTAGAGAGAGTCCGGATGAATGGGAACTCGGCCTCCAGTGATGAACTGGTCCATCAGCACCACGCATGAACAAGGGCATCTATATTTGGAGAGCCTGTTTCTGTCCTGCCCTTTACTTTGGTGCAGGACATTTGATGTCCATGGCCTCCTTGTCGCAAAATTCCCTAATCTTCTCAAAAATATATCTTTGTCTAGTTGTGTCCAGGTGGTGCTTGTACAGGCAGACCATCTATGGGAGAAAGGACATCAGCATTGCGCAGCAGCTGAAACCTGGTCCCGACTGGGTCGCTGCTCCTTTGGCGACAACAACACCAGGCTCCAGAGCATCAAAGCTGTAAAACAGGAAAAAAATTAAGACATTACAACCTTGCATAACATCAATTGACCTCCCAAGTTTAGATAATAAGAATAACCTCATACAATGCAATGAAAATGATATTCAGTTGAAGTGCTGGTACTGCTTGATCTGTGGCAGCCACCTGAAGTAAGGTGTCACGTTCTGACCTCTATTTCCTTTGTTTTTGTATTTATTTAGTATGGTCAGGGCGTGAGTTGGGTGGGCAGTCTATGTTTGTTTTTCTATGTTTTGGGGCAGTTCTATGTTTTCGGCCTAGTATGGTTCTCAATCAGAGGCAGGTGTCATTAGTTGTCTCTGATTGAGAATCATACTTAGGTAGCCTGGGTTTCACTGTGTGTTTGTGGGTGATTGTTCCTGTCTTTGTGTAGTATTCACCAGATAGGCTGTATTAAGTTTTGAGTTCTCACGTTTCTTGTTTTTTCGTTAGTTTGTTCATGTATAGTGTCGAGAATAAAATACAATGAACAACCACCACGCTGCGCTTTGGTCCGCTTCTCCTCCTCCTACAGACGAACGCCGTTACAGAATCACCCACCACAACAGGACCAAGCGGTGTGGTAATGGGCAAAGGAAAAAGCAGCAGCAGGAGCAGCGCGAGGAGGTATGGACATGGGAGGACGAATTAGACGGAAGAGGACCCTGGGCTCAGCCAGGAGAATATCGCCGTCCCAAAGAAGAACTGGAGGCGGCGAAAGCGGAGAGGCGCTGGTATGAGGAGGCAGCGCGGCGTCGTGGATGGAAGCCCGGGAGTCAGCCCCAAAAATTTCTTGGGGGGGGGCTAACAGGGAGTATGGCTACGCCAGGTAGGAGACCTGAGCCAACTTCCTGTGGTTACCGGGGGGCTAGAGAGACCGGGCAGGCACCGTGTTATGCTGTGGAGCGCACGGTGTCCCCAGTGTGGGTGCACAGCCCGGTGCGGTACATTCCAGCTCCGCGTATCGGCCGGGCTAGAGTGGGCATCGAGCCAAGTGCCATGAAGCCGGCTCTACGCATCTGGTCTCCAGTGCGTCTCCTTGGGCCGGCTTACATGGCACCAGCCTTGCGCACGGTGTCCCCGGTTCGCCTGCATAGCCCAGTGCGGGCTATTCCACCTCGCCGCACTGGCAGGGCGACCGGGACCATTCAACCGGGTAAGGTTGGGCAGGCTCGGTGCTCAAGAGCTCCAGTGCGCCTGCACGGCCCGGTCTATCCGTCACCACCTCCACACCCCAGCCCTCCGGTGGCAGCTCCCCGTACCAGGCTGTCTCTCCGGCCCATCCGTCCAGAGCATTCCTCCTCTCCAGCGCTGCCGGAGTCTCCCGCCTCTCCGGCGCTACCAGAGCCTTCCTCCTCTCCAGCGCTGCCGGAGTCTCCCGTCTGTCCGGCGCCTCTGCCGGAGTCTCCCGTCTGTCCGGCGCCTCTGCCGGAGTCTCCCGTCTGTCCGGCGCCTCTGCCGGAGCCTCCCGTCTGTCCGGCGCCTCTGCCGGAGCCTCCCGCCTGTCCGGCGCCTCTGCCGGAGCCTCCCGCCTGTCCGGCGCCTCTGCCGGAGCCTCCCGCCTGTCCGGCGCCTCTGCCGGAGCCTCCCGCCTGTCCGGCGCCTCTGCCGGAGCCTCCCGCCTGTCCGGCGCCTCTGCCGGAGCCTCCCGCCTGTCCGGTGCCTCTGCCGGAGCCTCCCGCCTGTCCGGCGCCTCTGCCGGAGCCTCCCGCCTGTCCGGCGCCTCTGCCGGAGCCTCCCGCCTGTCCGGCGCCTCTGCCGGAGCTTCCCGTCTGCCCGGCGCCTCTGCCGGAGCTTCCCGTCTGCCCGGCGCCATCGGAGCTTCCCGTCTGCCCAACGCCGCCAGCGCCGCCCGTCTGCCCAGCGCCGCCAGCGCCGCCCGTCTGCCCAGCGCCGCCAGCGCCGCCAGCGCCGCCCGTCTGCCCAGCGCCGCCCGTCTGCCCAGCGCCGCCAGCGCCGCCCGTCTGCCCAGCGCCGCCAGCGCCGCCCGTCTGCCCAGCGCCGCCAGCGCCGCCCGTCTGCCCAGCGCCGCCAGCGCCGCCCGTCTGCCCAGCGCCGCCAGCGCCGCCCGTCTGCCCAGCGCCGCCAGCGCCGCCCGTCTGCCCAGCGCCGCCAGCGCCGCCCGTCTGCCCAGCGCCGCCAGCGCCGCCCGTCTGCCCAGCGCCGCCAGCGCCGCCCGTCTGCCAGGAGCCGCCAGCGCCGCCCGTCAGCCAGGAGCCGCCAGTGCCGCCCGTCAGCCAGGGGCCGCCAGTGCCGCCAGTCAGCCAGGGGCCGCCAGTGCCGCCAGTCAGCCAGGGGCCGCCAGTGCCGCCAGTCAGCCAGGGGCCGCCAGTGCCGCCAGTCAACCAGGGGCCGCCAGTGCCGCCAGTCAGCCCAGCGCCAGCGCCGCCAGTCAACCAGGGGCCGCCAGTGCCGCCAGTCAGCCAGGGGCCGCCAGTCAGCCAGGGGCCGCCAGTGCCGCCAGTCAGCCAGGGGCCGCTAGAGCCCCTCCGCCCGGAGCAGCTGTCCCTCTGTCCCGAGCAGCTGTCCCTCTGTCCCGAGCAGCTGTCCCTCTGTCCCGAGCAGCTGTCCCTCTGTCCCGAGCAGCTGTCCCTCTGTCCCGAGCAGCTGTCCCTCTGTCCCGAGCAGCTGTCCCTCTGTCCCGAGCAGCTGTCCCTCTGTCCCGAGCAGCTGTCCCTCTGTCCCGAGAAGCTGCCCCTCTGTCCCAAGCAGCCCCTCTGTCCAGTGGGGTCATTGAGAGGGGTGGGCATGGTGAGTAAGCCACGGAGGCGGACAATAAGGCGGACTGAGACAATGGCGAAGTGGGGTCCGCGTCCCGCGCCAGAGCCGCCACCGCGGACAGACGCCCACCCAGACCCTCCCCTATAGGTCAAGGTTTTGCGGCCGGAGTCCGCACCTTTGGGGGGGGGTACTGTCACGTTCTGACCTCTATTTCCTTTGTTTTTGTATTTATTTAGTATGGTCAGGGCGTGAGTTGGGTGGGCAGTCTATGTTTGTTTTTCTATGTTTTGGGGCAGTTCTATGTTTTCGGCCTAGTATGGTTCTCAATCAGAGGCAGGTGTCATTAGTTGTCTCTGATTGAGAATCATACTTAGGTAGCCTGGGTTTCACTGTGTGTTTGTGGGTGATTGTTCCTGTCTTTGTGTAGTATTCACCAGATAGGCTGTATTAAGTTTTGAGTTCTCACGTTTCTTGTTTTTTCGTTAGTTTGTTCATGTATAGTGTCGAGAATAAAATACAATGAACAACCACCACGCTGCGCTTTGGTCCGCTTCTCCTCCTCCTACAGACGAACGCCGTTACATAAGGAGTCAGGTGTTGTTGCCAGCCACAGCCTTACACCAGCACCATACCAACCTCCAGTCCAACCAACAGTGGGATGTTGTCCCGTCACAGTGCTGTCCTTCACCACACCAGCAATCTCTCCACAGATTCCTGAAGGAAGAAAGCCCGAATACACGTACCTCTGAAAAATAAACAAATAATGCGAGATTAATAAAAGTAGTGCCAATCATGTTGGAGGTAAATTAAATAATAAAAATATGGGTTATTTATGCTTTACATACCAAGTGTTGTCATCGATTCCTTGTAGAGACACCACACTGCTGCTTCTGTCACATGGGATGGCAGCAGCTTTCCACCAAAGTGTTTGTGTCCTGGGTGGCATCGTGGCAATACTATTGCATTATCCTCGGCATAGTTGTTGTTCACAACTCGCTGCAAGTCCTCATGCTTCAGGTGTAACCTGCGCTTGCTTGGACCAGCTCTCTTTTTGATGAGGCATTAGACCATTCTCCTTGTATGACTGGTGGAAGAGAGTCTGGCGTGTTCTACAGATGCTGAAAGACAAATTCCAGATACAAATATCTTAGCATTATTATACAATAGATAGCCGTAATCACCGCCAAACACACCTGACTAACTTGATTAGTCATGTAATCATCTGCCGAAGTGGAGTCTTGTTTAAACATGTAGGTAGCTAAACAATGACCCATAACCCCAACCCATAGAGTACAAGCAATACAAACCGATTGTCATAGCTAGTTAAAGCTAACGAACTAGGTTCAAAGTAAGTTAGCCATCTAACATTAGGCTATAAGTAGCAATGCAAATGGCTTCATGAGATAATATTAATACACAGATCATAAACGTAATGTTAGCTAGTGAGTCAGCCAACTAATGTTAGCTAGCTGGCTTTAACTTGCAATGAAAACGACTTCCTGACTAAATTCCTGAAATGTATAATATCTGAAAATGTAGCTGGACTCTTACCCGTATTCATAGATGAACGGTTCACGGCAGACTGCAACCCATTTCATTAAATTGGACGTCCTGTGTCGTTTCCGTTTCATTTGTACAGCTTGCTTGGCCCGTTGTGTCAAATCGCTCTGGTTCACACTGACCGTGTGCAATGCCATAAGATTCATCAGATCTTTTTCCCTCTGTCACGGATTCCATTTTTGCCCTTAGTTTGAATATGTAATCCGGAGAAACACCTCGATAATATCTTTAAAAAAAAATGCAGTAGAAAGGAGTATCTACACATAGCGAGCAGGCTATGTTATAGACAGAATGTGCTACATGGTCGATCAATCCAAAATCATCTCATCGCTTGTCCAGCCCATTCATTATCTCAGCCAATCATGTCTAGCGGGAAGGTTCCCTCCTTTTTCTGTGGCTAAAAACATCTAGGCTTGTGATTATTCTTTTTTTAATTCCTATTTACAGATGGCATGCAAGTTTCTTATTAAGGCACATGAAGGTTCACGTGGTCCAGAAGGCATTCTGCCCAAAAAAAATCATTTTGATAAAAAAAATAAAACATTCTAATGCCTCTTCTGTGAAGTAGTGGCTTGCGACATATGCCTAGTTTCCTGAAACGAGTCCCATATTGTCCCCCAAAACTATTGCGATATGTAAACTGTATAGCTTTTTTTACCCATTACTACAATTTACACCGGGCTCTTATCCACATGTATTGTCCTGTAAAGAGGGCGTGGCCTAGATATGTACAGTGCCTACTCAGCCTAAGCTCTGGCAGGATCAATGGGAAAGCTGAAAGACTTTTAATTCAATAATGCTCATGTTAAACCAATCCAAATCTAATTGGATTGGCCATTTCCCTTCATCGATCAAGCTGCAGAGTCTGTCACTTAGCGAAGAGGATGTGTGTCTCTACTAGTGTCAAACCAATTTGTCTCTCACTACTAAAACGTGCTTAATGGGATGGATATACACAAGCATTTGGTTAGGACGCATATTTCCATGACAATAGCCGGGAAAGCACACTTCTCAGTTTTCACTTTCTTTCTAACTAATTCTGTAGTTACTACCTTTTGCCAGAGCAGAAGGAAAGAGATAAAGACATCAGTTAAGGCGTGTGGCTAAGTATTGTCACTTCATTTCATTTTCTGAGCTCCTCAGAACAAAAAGAGACTGTCCGTGCGGGAGCTTGATTAAACTCTTTAAGCATTTATCAGATACACTATCGAGCCTGAACTCCTGGGCAAATTCAAGGTTTTAAATGTTTATCAGATACACTATCGAGCCTGAACTCCTGGGCAACTTCAAGGTTTTAAATGTTTATCAGATACACTATCGAGCCTGAACTCCTGGGCAACTTCAAGGTTTTAAATGTTTATCAGATGCCCAGGAGTTCAGGCTCGATAGTGTATCTGATAACATTTAAAACCTTGAAGTTGCCCAGGAGTTCAGGCTCGATAGTGTAACTTCAAGGTTTTAAATGTTTATCAGATACACTATCGAGCCTGAACTCCTGGGCAACTTCAAGGTTTTAAATGTTTATCAGATACACTATCGAGCCTGAACTCCTGGGCAACTTCAAGGTTTTTAATGTTTATCAGATACACTATCAAGCCTGAACTCCTGGGCAACTTCAAGGTTTTAAATGTTTATCAGATACACTATCAAGCCTGAACTCCTGGGCAACTTCAAGGTTGGAGGAGCTAAGGTTTCTTTTGCTTTGTTCACCGAGCCAAGAGGGGGAAAAGGCATCTGAATGTCTTTAGTAGAGCACATGAGGGAAATCTATTCACTGCCAAGTCTGAGACCACAGCTGGAAAAAAACACCATGCAGATGACCACTGGAGGGGAACTGTGCTGAGACTTAAAATAGGAGTATTTGTGGAACAGAATCTAGGAATATGATCCATGTGTACTCAGTAGCAATAGGTGATTCACGACTAAAGGAATTTGCTATTGTTCTTGGGGGTGCCTTCAACTCTGAAAGTCCAGTTTGCTTAAGAGGGTAGTTCTCTTCTAAAACTGCTGAGTGTGCAGGGGGCACTAATAGTACTGCTGACAAGGCCCTGATCGTACTTGTTGAGTTATAGCACAATCCTTCACAGTATGATCTCAGAGGTTGGTTGCTAAATCCTCCGGGTTTGACCCACCCCGAGCACTAGAGAAGTGATGAGGAGCTAAAAGGCTGCCACCTTCACCTCTCTAAGCCTATGGGTCACTGTTTTGTGTCAGTTAAAGTAAACTCTTAGTACACCGTGTAGCCAGCTCATTTAATATGCACCGATTGAGATCCAGAAGTCTAATGAAGTATTTTTTTGGGGCTTTACCAACCTGTTATTCTTCTCTCTTTTTACACCCTAGCTCAGCACACTGGGTTCAATTCTCTGTCTCAATGTGTTCAGGGCAACGCGTGACTCATGCTAATGAAATCTCATTCAGCAATCGATGAGCAGCCTTCGGCTTAATGTTTATGCATACAATTATTTAATCTTAACGCAATCTCACTGTCTGGGGGGGTCTTCTCTCCTCCCTACCCCCCTGCCAATTAGACAGACTCGTATGTCAACTGCCTCTGGGAAAATAAATAAATAGGCAGCAAAAAAAAGAGAGAAAGAAAACACTTGCTACTTACAAATGAATGGTACTGAAACAGTCAACAGGGCTTTTCTGCGTGTGAGGATGTTCCCCTTGAATAAGCAGATTTAGGGGAGTGCTAATAGGTCTTTGTAGATTGCCTTTCAAGGATCAAAGAGATGAATCGGGCCCATTAAAATGGGACAGAGCAGTGTAGAAACATAAAATAAGGGAAGACTTATTTGCTGCATTCTAAAGAGGCCTTTCAGTGAATGTCTTCTCACCTTTCACACAAATAGCAGTGCCACGATCGCAAAGATTGTTTCATGATCATTCATTAGATGGGATCAATGAACATAATCATGTAAAGCCTAGTTGGATGTTTGACCTAGAGATGTTTCAGCGACAGACCATGAGTCTCAAGTACATGTCTAGGACAGTGTTTCCCAACTCTGGTCCTCGAGTACCCCCAATAGTACACATTTCTGTTGTAGTCCTGAACAAACACACCTCATTCAACTCATTGAGGGCTTTATGATTAGTTGACAAGTTGAATCAGGTGTGCTTGTCCAGGGCTACAATGAAAACTTGTACTTTTAGGGGTACTCGCGGATCAGGGTCGGGAAACACTGGTCTAAGACATGCTCATTTCTCAGTATGTGAAGATTATCATACACTGCCATGGAAATAGAATACGACCCAGTTGACAGCATGTGACACTATTTTCACCCTGACCACTAGATTACTGGCGAGGTCCTCCAATGAGAACTGAGTCTATAAAGTTGTTCAAACACACGGCACACATACTAGATTCGAAAAGCTGACTGTTTGGGTGAATACCTCTCCTTGCCTCCTCATGAACTGTTGTTGTGTTTTTAGCCATGATACTGTAGTGATGCAGGGAAAATAATTGCTACAGTTACATTTCAGGATATTATTTTTTACGATATATTGTATTGTTTTGACAATATCGCAAGAAAATGTTTTCTGTAGTTGGCTGTACCTGCACCAAAATAAACCTATTTGTTTTCATCACTTTTATTTTCATGACCGATTAATACTTATTTTCTAATGGCTCTCTCTTGTCCCTCTGCAGCAGACATATCGTGAGAAATAAGTTTGGACCATGCAATCACAATAGAATCACAGTATTGAATCGCAAATACGTTTAGAATTGTGAGAATCGCAATACATATCGCATCGGCACCTAAGTATCGTGTTAATATCATATCGGGAGGTCCCTGGCAATTCCCAGTCCTAAGATACTGCCATGACAACCAACACCCACAAAGAGTAGATATGCTCTTCTTGCTTTGCACGCATTTGCTTTGCACGCACCCTCTTCTCTGGTTTATTCCATCTATCATGGAAGTGTTCAAGGTTAGAAACAAAGGTTACATCCGATATATGCTAATGACCTCTCCCAAGATTTCAGAAGCCTCAATTCCAGGCAATCTGTTGGGGGTTCAGGTTACCTTGACTATCAGCAGACCACAACTGCCAGTAATCTAGTCACTGAAAGCATTGTCTGGTTCTGTGGCTCCAGCTAGTAAGTCGCAACATCTACGGAAGTACAGAGTTTAGATATACTGCGCACATTGTCCGAGCTGTGAGCACAACCATGAGTGGATAGTTGACTGTCGCTCCAAATCTCAACTGCAAACACTTGGCAATTTAGATTGCACTTGATTGCAATTTCGAAGAGAGAATTCGATTTACATAGAAACAATTTCTTCACAGCTGAAAGATGCAGCCGCTCCAAAATATGTCTTGAGAGATCACTTTCTCTCTTCACAGACAGTTCAAGCCGTTCAAACAACGTTTTAGATTTCGGCACAACAATTTCAATTTTGATACTTTATTTCTGCCTTTTGGACACTTGGCACAACATTATGCCACCTGCTCTCATAGCTGCTCCAAATCCGGTGCAGTCATTACAATTCATTTGATTAACTTAATCTATGGGCCATTATGTGTAATGGGCTGAAATGTCTTACAGTTGGCCTAGTTATGACAGCAAATCAATACATGTATTCCCCTGAATTAAAGTAATCCAGCGAGACTACTTTTTTAATGGGTATTGCATTTCTTGGCATAATAATGTAATGTCCCAATGGTCAAGCTCATCAGCATTAAAAACGTTAAAGCCACAGTAACTGTCAATCACCTTAATACTCAAACAGATGGAATCATTTTTATTTCAAATACAACTGAAATATAACACAATTGTGTCGTTTTCATTTGCTGTACTTTACTGTCTAACACCAAAGGCAGTCTGAGACATCTTCGATATGTTTATTGAAATGGTGGTATTGAAAACATATCCTCTTCACAAAATAACCCTCCAACAATTTTGATTCAGTAGAGCCGATAACATATCAATTTATTTGTTGGACAGATGAATAGCAGCTGCAATTCAATAAATGGTCCTAATAAAATGTGCTTGTTGACGCTCCTCATAGTACAACTGTGTTGTAAAGGACTCGACAATGGTGATTGTCTGGCACACAACAATGTCTAGACAGGAGGAAAAAACCTAGGAGAGGGTAAAACCAGGGGTGCACATCAAAAGCTGCCTGATTACTGTCTGCAGTGAAAGCTGGCATGGGCTCACCCTCATTTTCAAAAGGACAACTGCAAGGGTAATTCCACAAACAATGGCACTTAGGCACCTGGGGAATCTTCTAAAAAAGCATCCTGGCTCCCTCGATTACCCAGCTCTCACATGGTCTACAATCCAGTCATGGTGTACCCGTTCATGGGCAGAAATTGTTAAGAGTGTGGGGGGTGGGAGGAGAATGAGAGAGTAGTGCCTTAATGAATCACAGCAGTAGCAATAAACACATAAGCATTACAGCATGGGATACTTTCTGCGACACTCGAGCAGGGATCTGATTAGATGCGATGTGTTGGATGGGATGGATGGGGCCTGTCTACTACCCCTACTCTCTCTCTCTGAGGCACAGACACAAAATGGCAGCTGAGAGGCTCCCTGAACACATTGATCTCCACCGTTCTGCCTGGCGCCTGGCTGAGCCATATGGCTTCAGCAATCACTTTAGCCCCTGCCAGCCTCTGCAATACTTACACTTCTTCAAGAGGAAGATTGGCTTGCCTACCTCAGCGCCGTAAGTCTGCTCTGTTTTCGTTCCTTTGCTGTCTTTTTTTCATGGTAACTCAAGCAGCAAATGTGGAGAAAGCATCGACGTAAGACCTTCAGGCTGTTACCAGGCTGTTCAGGGGGGGCTTTCGATCCAATACTGTGCTTGTGGATCAACACTCAGTTAATTCAACAGGAGCCCATATTTCTGATGAGAGCTCAAATGTTCTACCACTTCACAGTGTACACAACACCAAATGGCTCAGATGAATTGTACAGTAAACCAGTAAGTGTGAGAGAGAACAAGAAAGCAAAAAAGATGAAATGCTTATTGAGAATCTCATACACAGTTCCCTGTGAGAAGGGGGGGGGACTGGAAGGCAGTTGGAGCTTCCTTGGCCTTCACTCCTCTTCTCCTTCCAACAAATAGTTTTTTTCTCTATGTGATGTAGAAGTATATTGACTGAGCTGCTTACCCCTGGCAGTCCGAGACACAGACATGCATGTTAGTGTTAGAAGGCAAGGAGTCCCTGTGACCAAGTACTTAATGTAAACCATCTCTATGTTAGTCAGCCCTCTCTGCAGCTGCTTTGCATTAGACTGATATTAGCCTCAATACAATTAAACCTGCCTGGCTGAGCCACACTCAGAGCAGAGGTACCCCTCTGAGCGGTTGGATCTGCAATGTCTTGACAGCTAAAGAAGCTCAACTCTCTCTCTCTCTCTCTTTGTTTCACTCTGTCAACAGACACCATAATAGATAGTCATCCTGACCTGTGGTCTACTAAAATTTCCACCATTCATGTTTACAGTGGAGGACAATTCATTAGAGGTGAATTGGCCCATTGACCTCCTCATTATCAATGAGCCAACAGCCCTTAAAAAATGGTTTATTTAACCTTTACTTAACTAGGCAAGTCAGTTAAGAACAAATTCTTATTTACAAGAATCTGGCACAGCCAGAAGAGGACTGGCCACCCCTCACAGCCTGCTTCCTCTCTAGGTTTCTTCCTAGGTTCCGGCCTGCATTGCTTTGCATTACTCTGGCCAAACCCCAACGACGCTGGGTCAATTGCGCACCGCCCTATCGGACTCCCCAATCACGGCCAAGTGTGATACAGCCTGGACTCTAACCAGGTACTATAGTGATGCCTGCTTGCACTGAGATGCAGTGCCTTAGACCACTGCGCCACTCTGAATATGTTTTCTTTATCAGTTTTTACTGAAAGGCTGAATTCCTACAAGCACACTGAAGCCTTACAGTAGAGCCCAAACATACTAGTTTGTGAATTCATAAAGACCAATACATATATAATAGCATCTACAGATGAAGCATCTTTTCTAGATGTCAGGATGGTGTATTGGAGGCAAAGTCAAGTGCAGGAGAGCAGATACAATGAACAGGCGCACTTTTATTATAGTTCCAAAAACGAGAGCACACCTACATGAAACAAACATGCTCAAAAAACGGAACATAAAAGTAGAGCGCGTAAATTAATACTACCTAACATGAACACAATTACACACAAAACATGATGGGAAACAGAGGGTTAAATACAAGTAGTTTAATTGGGGAAATGTAAACCAGGTGTGTATGGAAACAAGACAAGACTAATGGATACACGAAAAAATGGAGCGGCGATGGCTTGAAAGCCGGTGACGTCGATCGCCGAACGTCGTCCGAACAAGGAGAGGGGCTGACTTCAGCAGAAGTCGTGACACTAGAAAAGGTTTATAAGGACTCATTTGCATAAAGGGTCCCACCCATTTAGTAACCAGGAATCCTTGATTTATGGTGGCCATTTAAATTGACCCCATAAAGTTCCCCCTACTATGTTATAGGGCGAAGAGGCAACACTGTAGTGATGGGAAGTTCAGTTTTTTTTTTTTACTGACTCTGATCTTTTCAACAAAATAACACATTTTCATTTGATTCAGAAATGCCCAGAGCCCTACTGGCGGACGATGAACTCAAAACTCGAAAGAGTCGTGATTCTCGCCATAGGGGGTTGGAGAGATGTGACTAAGAGACTTATAAAAGTGTACTTCAAACAATGTACATTTGTGACTGCTAAGCATATAAATAATAGTATTTATTGCTACCTTTGAAACAATGTCTACACTCTTAGAAAACATGGTGCTATCGTAACCAAACTAGATTGTGAATGACTCTTTGTGGAATGACTTGACTGACGAGAGGGAGATAAGCACATATCGTTCTCGAACTGCAGGAGCCCCCTGATTCGTTCTCGAGTTTGAATGTTGAGCAGAAGCAGGCTGTGTATCCTAGGTTTTGTGTCCATCACAGCCCAAAGCTGCGTCCATCGATAACATTCAATACTCAATTGGTAACACTTAATTTTAAGGTACACATATTAGCCACCAATTTGTAGTTTATAAGTATGTACAGTTGTAGTCGGAAGTTTACATACACTTAGGTTGGAGTCATTAAAACTTGTTTTTCAACCACTACACAAATTTCTTGTTAACAAACTATAGTTTGGCAAGTCGGTTAGGACATCTACTTTGTGCACGACACAAGTAATTTTTCCAACAATTGATTACAGACAGATTATTTCACTTATAATTCACTGTATCACAATTCCAGTGGGTCAGACGTTTACATACACTATGTTGACTGTGTCGTAAAACAGCTTGGGAAATTCCAGAAAATGAAGCTTTAGAAGCTTCTGGGAGGCTATTTGACATCATTTGAGTCAATTGGAGGTGTACCTGTGGATGTATTTCAAGGCCTACCTTCAAACTCAGTGCCTCTTTGCTTGACATCATGGGAAAATCAAAAGAAATCAGCCCAAAGAATTGTAGACTTCCACAAGTCTGGTTCATCCTTGGGAGAAATTTCCAAACGCCTTTTCAAACAATAGTACGCAAGTATAAACACCATGGGACCACGCAGCCGTCACACCGCTCAGGAAGTAGACACGTTCTGTCTCCTAGAGATGAACGTACTTTGGGTGCGAAAAGTGCGAGTCAATCCCAGAACAACAGCAAAAGACCTTGTGAAGATGCTGGAGGAAGCAGGTACAAAAGTATCTATATCCACAGTAAAACGAGTCCTATATCGACATAACCTGAAAGGTCGCTCCGCAAGGGAGAAGCCACTGCTCCAAAACCGCCATAAAAAGCCAGACTATGGTTTGCAGCTCCACATAGGGACAAAGATCGTACATTTTGGAGAAATGTCCTCTGGTCTGATGAAACAAAAATAGAACTGTTTGGCCATAATGACCATTGTTATGTTTGGAGGAAAAAGGGGGAGGCTTGCAAGCCGAAGTTGTGGCAAAATGGCTTAAGGAAAACAAAGTCAAGGTATTGGAGTGGCCATCACAAAGCCCTGACCTCAATCCTATAGAAAATGTGTGGGCAGAAGGACTATAATCCTGACTCAGTTACACCAGCTCTGTCAGGAGGAATGGGCCAAAGACCCAAATAACTTATTTTCCACCATAATTTGCAAATAAATTCATTAAAAATCCTACAATGTGATTTTCTGGATTTTTTTTCTCATTTTGTCTGTCATAGTTGAAGTGTAGCTATGATGAAAATTACAGGCCTCTCTCATCTTTTTAAGTGGGAGAACTTGCAAAATTGGTGGCTGACTAAATACTTTTTTGCCCCACTGTATAAGTACATAAAAGGTCCAGAAGATTTAAAAAAATGCCAGCTCAAGCTGAGATATTAATGCTTCATCTGTAAAGCAATTAACTATCAACTAATTAATGGGGTACACCGTTAGGAAACATTGTTTTATGTATGCGGGAAGTTGCTGTGTTCACGCCTTGAATGCAACGATTCCATGTTTCTAGGTTTCTTCATACGTGCATTCCATCCGTGATGTTTTTAAGATGCTTAGGCCATGGTAATCTCAGGCTTTCATGAAATAAAAAAGTAAACAAACAGCCATCACAACACAGAGCTTAAGCATATGTTTTTTTCAAATGGCATACTCTTCCCTCAGTGTTTAAATGACATGCTCTTAAAATAGCCGTGGAGATGAAAGCCTTCACAAAACCAGTCAAATCCCTGATTCACATTCATCTGACCTCTTTTTAAAAACGAACTCTCCTCCCCTCTTTGCTCTTTTTAAAACTCTGCCTCGCTCTAAAGGTTGTAATTGTGGCTGCTCCAGGGTAATTTCGAGGGCAGCGGCCCTCTGTTGCCCCTTTTTTTGGAGTGTGAGTAGTGTGGTTGGCTTTGAACCAGGCCTGGTTCGTAGTCATTAAAAACCCTGGACCTTTTGGAAATACCACTAGGTCTTTGGACATTTGACATCCATTTTGGAGCATTTCCTGGCTGCCAGTGCAGGATGTGCCAACTCAAGGAGTATCTTGGAAATTGTTGAAATGTCTTTAGGGTTGGGGAGTCATTACCAAACAGAGCTGCAAAGGGGGTCGACCTGCTTGCCAGCCAGCTCAACACACGGGCAACAGATGATAGGGAATGCCATGTGCCACAACCAGCCTGCCGACACCGATCCCTCCCAGCCAGCCAATCAGGGTTTACAGAAATAGACTAGCGGGCCGTGAGTAGAGCACAGCGGAGCGTTTTTCCTGGGAATGTGGAGCGGGGAAAACATCCTCATCGCTACGCCAGCTCTCCCAGACCTTCTGACACTGGCAGACGAGACTTAGCTTGCAGCGCTGACACACCGACAGAGGGGTGTTTTGTTTTGTGGCTGTCTAAGACCTTCTACTCTTAGCGGTTATTTGGCTCTTCTTAGCACTTCAGGTATTCACACTTAAGGCAAAATCGAGTCAAAAAGTATCCAAAGAAGAGAGAGAGAGGGAAGGAAAGAGAGGTGAACTTCCGGAGGTATGTTGTGGAGGCAGAGGAGCCGGGATTCAGACAAGAGCTGTAAATAAATTAACAACCGAGAGGAGAGACTGGCCTTGAACACACAATCCTTCTATTGCTAGGAAGTCAGTGTTTTCATCATATGACTCCACTTCAGATGCACCAGACATCATGACTATATTCCTTTCCTAAAGATACCTCAGCTGTCAAAGCTGTTAAATAATGCATTTGGCATTTGAAAAGTGCCATGCTGTTCAACACCTTTAAGTGCATTTTCCTCCATATTTTTTTGATAGCTCTGTGCGCCTCGGATACTCTGTCTCGGCAATTATATCATGTCCAGAATCTCCTCTAATCTCGTTACAGTTCTGCCATTTTACATGTCTTTAAAGTAGTGTCCCAGCAGGAAACTGAAAAGACAAACAGACATCTCAGTGATGATGCCTACCGCACCAGGAGCCTCCCATCCTGGCTCTACCCTAATTAAAAAAGTATATTTAATGAGCATTTAAAGAGCGCCCATGTTAAGAATAGCAATAAGCATGCCTGCCAGGTCATCTATGCCTCAGCCAAGGCTACCTTGATTGGTTTTCTCAAAAGTGTCTTCTAATAGTTTCCTTATGAAGCCAGCCATTTTGAGTTAACGAAGCAAGGGGGATTCAAACTGACTCCTAGTATTATTTGAGTTAGTTTAGTTGTTCAATATCTTTTCTGCATGCTTTCTATCTCATTTTGGTCATTTATGTTGACACTGAAACTGTTTTTCCATCCCAAAAATTACCAAATTAGATGGCCCCCCTAAGAATTGTCTACACAGGAAAAAAATTGTAATTAGCTCCAATGATGGTAATTTCCTCCATATTAAAGGGATAGTTTGAGATTTTGGTAATGAAGCGCTTCATCTAATTACACAGATTCAGAAGAACAGGAACAGCTAGCATGCTAACTATTCCTGTAGACGTTCAATCAGTAGGGTCCGCAGAGTACCGTCCGTGAAGGTATTGCAGGGGGTCCGCCCCCCCAAAAAGAAACAATTATATTAGCTGTTCCTGTTCATCCGACTCTGGGGAAGTAGATAAAAGGCTTCATTGCCAAAATCTCTAACTGTCCCTTTAACTATCTCTTGGAAAGAAATGTTTGAACACCCCTTAAATAAGTGACTGTCATACTCATGAATGTGTACAGTAAATTCAATAATATTAACGTATTGGATTTAGATACTGTTTTCCCTAAATTTTGTAACCTAGGGTACCATCTCTGTAATATCTTTTTTTTATTGGAAAGCTACATTGACAGCTTATCCTTGGATAAATCTCAGTAATCTCAATATCAGTATATCACTGCTAGACGAGGATAGAGATGATACAGTACAGATCATTCAAACTAAAAGGGCAATACTTAATCCTCCTCTCTAACACCACAGGAATGTGTTATCAGTGGAACCATCCAGAGCTGAAGATGCACTATCTAGAGCTGGAGATGTGTTTGTATGGGTTGGTACATGTACAGTACGTGGGTATATATACACTACATAGCTAAAAGTGTAGGGACACCTGCTTCTCGAATATCTCATTCCTAAATCATGGGCATTAATATGGAGGATTTCCACTAGATGTTGGAACATTGCAGTGGAGCCTTGCTTCCATTCAGCCACAAGAGCATTAGTGAGTTTGGGCACTGATGTTGGGCGATTAGGCCTGGCTCACAGTCGGCGTTCCAATTCATCCCAAAGGTTTCGATGGGGTTGAGGTCAGGGCTCTGTGCAGGCCAGTCAATTTCTTCCACACCGATCTCGACAAACAATTTCTGTATGGACCTCGATTTGTGCACAGGGGCATTGTCATACTGAAACATTAAAGGGCCTTCCCCAAACTGTTGCCACAAAGTTGGAGGCACAGAATTGTCTAGAATGTCATTGTATATTGTAGCGTTAAGATTTTCCTTCACTGGAACTAAGGGACCTAGCCCCAACCATGAAAAACAAACCCAGATTATTATTCCTCCTCCACTATACTTTCCAGTTGGCATTATGCTTTTGGGCAGGTAGTGTTCTCCTGGCGTCCACCAAACTTAGATTTGTCTGTCAGACTGCCAGGTGAAGCGTGATTTATCACTTCAGAGAACATGTTTCCACTGCTTCAGAGTCCAATGGCGGCGAGCTTTACTTCACTCCAGCCGTACGCTTGGCATTGGTGATCTTAAGCTTGAGTGAGGCTGCTCAGCCGTGGAAACCCATTTCATGAAGTTTGCAACAAACAGTTATTGTGCTTCAGCACTCGGCAGTTCCATTCTGTGAGCTTGTGGGGCCTACCACTTTGCGGCTGAGCCGTTGTTGCCCCTAGACGTTTCTGCCCTGCAGTAGCAGGGCAGAAATTTGATGAACTGACTTGTTGGAAAGGTGGCATGCTGTGATGGTGCCACGTTGAAAGTCATTGATCTCTTCAGTACGGCCATTCTACTGCCAATGTTTATGGAGATTGCATGGCTGTGTGCTCTATTTTATACACCTGTCAGCAACGTGTGGCTGAAATAGCCGAATCGAATACTTTTGGCCATGTAGTGTGTGTACCAACACAAACAAACAACCTGCTGGCTGGTATCAACACAACACCACACAGGCTAGAGGGATCTCTGGATCTCTGCAGTCCCAGAGATACTTAGCCAAGTCCATCTAATGACTAGAGTTACACTGAACAAAAATATAAACGCACCATGTAAAGTGTTGGTCCCATGTTTCATGAACTAAAATAAAAAATCCCTGAAATTTTCCATACGCACAAAAAGCTTATTTCTTTTACGTTTTGTGCACAAATTTGTTTACATCCCTGTTAGTGCGCACTTCTCCTTAGCCAAGATAATCCATCCACCTGACAGGTGTGGCCTATCAAGAAGCTGATTAAACAACATGATCATTACACTGGTGCACCTTGTGCTGGGGACAATAAAAGGCCACTCTAAAATGTGCAGTTTGTCACACAACACAATGCCACATATGTCTCAAGTTTTGAGGGAGCGTGCAATTGGCATGCTGACTGCAGGAATGTCCACCAGAGCTGTTGCAGATAATTGAATGTTCATTTCTCTACCATAAGCTGCCTCCATTGTCATTTTAGGGAAGAGGTGCTGAGGAGTTTTCTGTCTGTAATAAAGCCCTTTGTGGGGAAAACTCATTCTGATGGGCTGGGCCTGGCTCCCCAGTGGGTTGGCCTTGCTGCCAAGTGGGTGGGCCTACGCCCTCCAAGGCTCACCCATGGCTGTGCCCCTGCTCAGTCATGTGAAATCCATATATTAGGGCCTAATGAATGTATTTCAATTGATTGATTTCCTTCTATGAACTGTAACTCAGTAAATTCTTTAAAACTGTTGCATGTTGCATTTAAATTTTTGTTCCGTATAATACATCAGACAGAAATGCTATTGCCGAGTCTCCACTCCCCTCTTTTTCTTTTTATTTCACCTTTATTTAACCACGTAGGCTATTTGGTTGCAAGTTCTCATTTACAGCTGCGACCTGGCCAAGACAAAGCAAAGCAGTGCGACACAAACAACAACACAGAGTTACACATGGAATAAACAAACATACAGTCAATAACACAATAGAAAAAAAGTCTATATACAGTGTGTGCAAATGAGGTAAGATAAGGGAGGTAAGGCAATAAATAGGCCATAGTGGCAAAATAATTACAATTTAGCAATTAAACACTGGAGTGATAGATGTTCAGAAGATGAATGTGCAAGTACAGATACTGGGGTGTAAAGGAAAAATAAATAACAGTATGGGGATGAGGTAGTTGGGTGGGCAATTTACAGATGGGCTATGTACAGATGCAGTGATCTGTGAGCTGCTCTGACAGCTGGTGATTAAAGTTAGTGAGGGAGATATCTGTCTCCAGCTTCAGTGATTCTAGCAATTCGTTCCAGTCATTAGCAGCAGAGAATTGGAAGGAAAGGCAGCCAAAGGAGGAATTGGCTTTGGGGGTGACCAGTGAAATATACCTGCTGGAGCGATAGCTATGGGTGGGTGCTGCTATGGTGACCAGTGAGCTGAGATAAGGCAGGGATTTACCTAGCAAAGACTTATAGATGACCTGGAGCCAATGGGTTTGGCGACAAATATGAAGTGAGGGCCAGCCGACGAGAGCATACAGGTAGCAGTGGTGTGTAGTATATGGGGCTTTGGTGACAAAACAGATGGCAATGTGATAGACTGCATCCAATTTGCTGAGTAGTGTTGGAGGCTATTTTGTGAAAGCCGAAGTTGTAAAAGCCGAAAGATAGTCAGTTTTACGAGGGTATGTTTGGCAGCATGAGTGAAATAGGATTGGATTGGAGGATTGGATTGGATAGGATTTGGATTGGAGATGCTTGATGTGAGTCTGGAAGGAGAGTTTACAGTCTAACCAGACACCTAGGTGTTTGTATTTGTCCACATATTCTAAGTCAGAACCGTCCAGTGTAGTGATGCTGGACGGGCGGGCAGCGATCGGTTGAAGATCATGCATTTAGTTTTACATTTAAGAGCAGTTGGAGGCCACGGAAGGAGAGTTGTATGGCATTGAAGCTCATCTGCAGGTTACTTAACACAGTGTCATAAGAAGGGCCAGAAGTATACAGAATGGTGTCGTCTGCGTAGGTGGATCAGAGAATCACCTGCAGCAAGAGCGACATCATTGATGTTTAGGACCTTGAGCGTGGCTAAGGTGCACCCATGACCAGCTCGGAAACCAGATTGCATAGCGGAGAAGGTAACGTGGGATCCGAAATGGTCGGTGATCTGTTTGTTAACTTGGCATTTGAAGACCTTAGAAAAGCAGGGTAGGATAGATTTTGGTCTGTAGCAGTTTGATATAGGTCTGTAGCAGGATAGATATAGGTCTGTAGCAACTCTCATATTGCCATCATCCAATACCCCGTCACTGAGCAACAGCAGGTTTCTAACCTACAATGACTTTGTGGGGTAATAAGTGTTCCACTGCACCACCGCACTTGAAAATCATCAAAGATACAAATCAATTGCTAAGCATATAAACGAGGTGAATCTAGGAGTAACTAGTGGGTTATTATGACCAAGTGTGAATTATGACCAATTAAAAACATGCAAGGCAGATTTTATGATACCTACATTTACTGATGTTGGAAGTTCCCACAAGGAGAGCTAAAAATGAGGGGGGAAAAGCCGCCCTGCACGAGCCCTTGGGGAAAACAATGATAAATTCTGGGGGTGAAACTTGAGTGTTATGGACAAAGCTAGGCTGTGCATCACCTAGCCTACAAGCGGTGGCCACTGTATTCTCCCCTATGGCTCAGACGTAAGGCCCCATCCCTGACAGGAGGCCGGAGGCCCCTCTAGAGAAATGTGCCATGGTGAATGGTGGAGTGGAGTGAGCAGACGGGAGCATTTAGAAAGAACAGGCAGTGCATGGATGACTTCCTGAGAGTCTCGCTGAGCTGCTTAATCGTAACCAGATTTGGAGCATTAAGATGAAAACAAAACTCCAAAAGCTCGTACAGTTTATGGGTCTTAAGATGCAAGCCTAATTGCATCTGTGTGTGTGTATGTGTGTGTGTGTGTGTGTGTGTGTGTGTTTGTCAAAGGGGATTTGGATGAATGTGTCAGAATATGTGTGTTCTTTCTGGGCTTCATTATGTTTTGACCCATTAACCACCTGGCTTGGGGGTCGCTGGATCATTCACATTATTTAATAGTGTGTATGAAGGATCCATCTCACTGGAGTTTCCTGCGTGATTGTTTTTAAAAGTAGGAGTGATGTGAAACAGTAGTAGAAATAGTAGGATACACCTTAGAAGTAACCTAAAGTAAAAGGTTCAAAGTTACTAGTAAACAATAAATGACTTACCTTGAGAAAGAGACAGAATACCAAGAAAACCCCATCAAGACACCAGAGGATCCAGAGGACAGGAGAGAAAGAGAGAAGTCCAAACACTGAATTAGTCATTGGTTTATGATTTGAATGGTAACATACAAGTTGTAAATCACATCGATTCGGGTGTGCAGTTTGCGAAACATTTCCATACGATAGTAATGGTCGGAAAATATCTACATACAGTACCATTAAACAACAAAGTTCACTGGTCATCTTCATGAGAAAACTTCCTAAGAGAGTCTCAGGTAGCCTTTTCAAATCGAATGGCTAACTGAGATACTGTCCTCATATCTTGTGATTGTTCATCATCATGTGAGAATGAATGGAAGTGAATCAAGACTGTGCGCCCAAGGTTAATCATATTCTCACATTTATCACGACGCATAGGAGAAGGACATGGCGTACTGTCTGAATTACAAAGCTGTGTCTTTTAGACGGGTTTGAAGGGTGTTGTCATGGATATACATCATCTCTGAATGGTAAAAATCACTGCAGCTAAACCACCAGTGTTTGCTTGCCAGTAATTGAATTTGTGTTGGTCTAAGAGATTAACGCTATCTCAGGTTACATGGCATACTTTCAGCGGCGAGGTCACACTATAATCAGAGATCCGCGCATAGCAATAAGCGACAATAAGCGACAATAACAAACATAGACTTTGGCTCAGCGTTCGCAAGTTTTCACTGAGAACGTCATTTGAGAAGCGCTCTTGTTCTCTTTGTGCAAAGGTCACAGCTGTATGTTTCTTTCCTCAGAGTGGAGTTCCTCTGTCTGGTTTGGTCTATTGTTAATTTATTAATTGTTGAAAATTATTCAAAATAACCCAAAGCTCCAATAGGCTCTGCAGAAGAACACTGGGGATCATTATTGAGGAAAAGGTGGGAGTTGGGACTAATTTAGGCCCCTTGGCCAATTAGCCTTGTCCATTCCAGATCACTTCCTAAAGTCCAGCTAACAACACCGTAGAACACTCGCTCATTCATCCTCTGAACTTCAGATTCACAATGAATACTCGGCTGCCGAGCCAATCGGACACATAGCATTTTGCACAACTAAAGGCCTGTGACAAATGCCAGGTTTTACTGTATCTCTGAAAAAGCATACTTTCCATTTAACGTTGTAAGTGGCAGTTAGCACAGCTTATTCTAGTGCTTGCCAGGATTTAGTGGTACAAAGGGCCAAGCAAAAACACAAATTACTTTACAGATGGAGGCATAAGCTGACACACACAGATCATTGATATTCACTGTAAAGTGCTTTAAAGAGACCACCCGCTGTCTTAATTGTACGTTGCCAGCCCAACGTTGAAACCTCTGGGACCAAAGCTTTTAAAGCTAACATTTAGCAACATATTGATCTTCTACTCCCTTTTAACCTGGATATGCACTTGAAATAATTTTGTCCAAAATTGAGAAAAAATGACATTTTGGGCATTGTCCATAAGTAACAAAATCTGGATTGGTACTTCTAATATCTGAGCTCAGATATTCAGTGCCATAGCAAGAGGCAGCTGTGCACTTCTCCATATCTCTGACTAATGATAATGAATGTTGTAAAAGCTGAGAGCCTCTTCTCAGTGTCGGACTGTGTGAACTTTGGAGTGGTTGATTCAGTGGAGAGTGCCGAGTCCCCCGTCCCTCTCAACGGTGACACGGCGGGTTCCTGAATGCTGAGCAGCTTCCCCGCCGCTCGGATCTGAGAGGACGGCGCGGCTCGCTGATGTGAGGAGAATCGAGTTCCACCAAGATAAACATTTGGCACATTTGCCTCTCACGATGTGGGAGGGCAATTTCTTCCCGTCTGAGCAATGTGAAAATATGCTTGAATAATCAACAGCTACTAGTCCTTTCTCTTGTCTCTCTCTCTCTCTTTCAACTTAACTAACATTTACATAGTAGGAAACCCCTCGTGTTGTCCTCCTTCAGCAGTTTGTTTCAGCTAAGCTGATGTAATCGATGTTTCATGTACATCCGTATGAGCTCCTCATGGGTTGTAGCAGGTCTCAGTCTGCACTGCTCTCCAGTAGTTTACTCTCTACCCATCAACCTAGGTTAATGGAGAGAGCTGTATGCTCTGGGATACTGCTCACTTAATGCAATCTCATTTTGCAGCAGGCGGAGCGGAGTGCCAAAGAGCAGAAATTTGTATTGGTGTCACCCGCAAGTGCTGCCTCGCTCCTCGAAATAGCTTATGCCATGCACTGAACCCCGACAGAGTTGGCCTTGGAGACTGCAGCGGGGACTTACACACACTGCCTGGCCGGGGTCGATTAGCAGAGAGGCCGCTTAAACTGTGAACGTCTCGGGATGCACTTCCACAAAAGAAACCTGGGTCAATTTGAACTGGCAGCTGGTGGCAGGTATTCTACAAGATGTGTGTGTAGTGGAGGTTGGGGATAGTGGATCCATGTGTTCTTTCTTTACCACCCAGCAATATAAGATGGGGCTAAGAATGGAGTAGGGGTGGAGGCTTAGACATCAATAAAACATCTCAGGGGAATACGGTCAGCGTGAGGCTGTGTAAGGCTTGACTGGGCAGGTTGGAGGTGGTGTTGTTGTTCAGAGGCTGGAATTCTCTATCAGAGCCACAACTCTTACGTCTGCGATCTTTGTCCACTGAGAAAGTAGCCAAACTGTTTGTTTTCATTTGAAGTGCCATCTCTAGAACTGGATAAAAAGAAACTCAACATGAATATGTCTCTCCACAGCAGTGCACTCCAAAAATATGAACAGATTCTGTAAGTGAGTAGCATTTCTAATGTGGAGAAATAGCATAAGCCATTTAGAGTAGTGATATTGTAGGAACAAGGGAATAATGAAGTTCTGCTTCGAGACAATCTCAGCATCTGGGGTTATTTTGTGTCAACAATAGCAATCTGTAGCCTCTAAATGAACCTCCTGTCTGACTGCTGAAGACGTGTCTGCAAAATTCCTTGAGTTGTGGCCATGCCAAAACAACTGTTCAAGGGGGCGGGCTAGCCCGGCAAGGCACAGTCCAAAGAAGCAGTTACAAACAGATAAGAGCTTCTGTGCTTCTACATCTGCATTGCTTCCTCTTTGGGGTTTTAGGCTGGGTATCTGTATAAGCACTTCGTGACAGCTACTGATGTAGAAAGGGCTTTATGAAATACATTTGTAAAATTGATTGATGAGCCCCAACAATGGCCCACTGAGGCACCTCTTCATCACTACTAGCACAAGTTGAGGTAAGGTAAGCTAAAAATGTTTTATGTCAAGCCAAAAGCACACTGGCTAACAGCTCACTGAACGTCATTTAACAACACAGGAAATAAATGTATGATGTTACCGCATGAGTGTCATAATGTGACAGTCGGAATGGTGCCTTACCATAGCCAATCGTGAAATATGGATAATCCTTCGTTCTAACCAGAAATGAACAAAAACTTGGTAGTAAACCTATATCTGGTGAGGCATATCGGCACACTCTATTGAGATCTCATGTTTCAATCCAGTGACAGCTTTATTTAACCATTTCCAACACAGAATCCAGGGAATATCCTCCTGCTACAAAGTGAGTGGAGCTCCCTACATCATACATAATGTATGAGCTCTGGGTGCAAATAAGTTCTAGGCTACCAGGGAAGGCAAGGTGGGCAATGAAATATAAAGAATATAAACAGTTTTTTTTGTGGAGAAAAAAATTGACACAAATTGTCTACACCAATTCATGTGTCTGAAGTATGAGGTCATTTTGAAAACTATGCTAATCTGAACCTCGAAAACGCAATTACTTGAATCAATACCACGGTGCATTTTGCCCTTCAACCCATGAACAGACAATCCTTGCTGCAACAGACTGTCAGAACCCTAATGGGAGACACTATCTCCCCTGCTATCTTTTGTTTCGCTCAATGATGAGTTGAATTATAACCATCATCATTAACTCCTTATCTGTGGTTCATCTGGGCCCTAGTCCACTTGTCTCCTAGCCCACTGATCTGTAGGCCCTATACACATACGTTGCTCTTTAAGAGGCCAGCATATTTCTTCATCGAACACTCCATTAGATGGAGTCCAGCTTTATTATCATTATACAGACTGGATTCATCTATTCAGCCAGCAGACATGTGCTTGGTTTTCCAATGTGCTTAATGGAGGACAGCATTGCTGCTGCTATCCTCCTGCTGTACTTTCATCCTCCTACTGTACTTGTTCGCAGAATTTATGAGATTTAATTTGGGACTATGCAACATGTGCAGGAATTGAATGACTTGAGAAAACAAATAGCACCAGTTTCAAATTATCTAAATATTTAGAGGGCAAAATGACACCTTTGTTTCTCTGGCAGATGAAAGCGACCCTTGACTCGGCTCTTTTATAGTTTGTTTGGTTGAGGAGCTTGGCTTACAGTGATAGAGCTAATGTCAACACCGGCCAAATACCAAATTACAAAGCGAAGGAGTGACCATGCGTGTTACCCCACTGCTAGGGCTTCGGCAGGGAACACATGATCTTTGTCAATAACCCAAGGAAAAAAAGCACCTTCCTATCTCAATTGCCATGGCCAGAAATACAAGACGTGGGCTGTATTTGGCACAAAAAATACATTTACCCCAAGACAGACGAGATATATTTGTGATTCCCATCAGTCACCTGTCATGTAACACGAAGAGTAGGGTTCTGAACCCTGGGGTGATAAAATCGCCTCTCCAATACACCTATCACACATTTAATGGTGCGTCGCTCTAAAAGTGCATGCTCAGTGCACCATGTTTTAACAGGTTTGTGTGGTGACAAATGCCCTGTTGTCACAAAAGGAGCTGGTGGAGGCAGACAAGCAATATCTGCTATGGTGAGATGGAGAACTCTGATTTAAAAGCCCCATTTCCGACCTACTGTTGTTTGGCGAGGCAATTTTTTCTATGATTGTACTGAGAGCCACATACATAACTTTTTATTGAGGAAGTCTTTAACAACCAACAGTTTTGTATCCAGGAGAGGTCTGAGTGGTGGTAACAGTGAATTGAATCAAGCTCACCACCTGTGATACATTTTCCACTTTGGCAATGAATTCAGAGCAATCATTAGAGGACAACAAGAAATGATAAAACAAAGCCCTGCTTCTTCTTGTAGGAAATGAATGGCGCTCTGCTCGTAGACAAAACCTCTTTACACTACACTCTATTTCTCTCCAAACCCATTGTGGGTTAAATATCAGTCTCCCCAACCTTGTTGATCTGAAGATTGCCACTAAATCCCTTCATCTTCCTTCCTTTCCTTAAGCCTCTCACCATATCTCTATCCTTTTGGTAAACAAGAGTGCTCTCTCCCTTGGCTTATCTCTTCTTAACCATCTTGTGCCTTCCACCTCGGTTAGTCAGGCCGAATCATCCCTCTTTTCTTCTTTTATCATCATTTCAACGTTGGCCGCCACCTGTCCATCTTTCTTCCAGATGTGAGTGGCCCTGCCAGTCCACAAAGTACAGAAGCCAATGAAAGCCCTCTGAAAGCATCCAGAACACTGAGATGATTTATATTGCCAATGATAGTAGTGTGGCTGACTTCTGAATCCAACAATCGGTCTGCCTGAGGTGAGGTTATGTATGGGTGGATAGAGTGGGGGTTTGAAACTTAAATGAACCTTAAGAGATGTTAGTAGTAGCTTGTTTTTTTTTGCTTCTACTTTCAACCTTCGTCACAGCAGCCTATTGCAAATACTCAAGTGTCATTACCACCGGACTAAACGGTAGTTTATTTATACACACACTCCTCACACAGTAGAGGAGCTATAATGGATAATGTCTGTTCATCCAGCACTTTAGAGTGGTCCTGTCATTAGAGCTGGGCGATATATCGAATTCCTTCGATTAATTAGAATGTATGTTTTTGAGCGATATTCCAAATGCCTGTATTGCAAGGTTTGTTTTATTTAATCGTTTTACTGAGCGTTTATGTCCGCTTGGTTTCATGTTGTCTTTTTGGTCTCGTCTCTTTCACTCCTTCTGTGCTGTGTGCACCTTCTCAAGGTTCACCAGATCTGCATATAATGACGAGATGCTCATGTCTCCACTCTAACAATGGGAGTCGTTGTCCCAAAGGCAGGAAGGCAGGCGACAAGCCTAGATCAAAAATAAGCCCATAGAAATGCATTGGCCTTTTGGATTTTGGCGAGAGTGAAACATCTCGTTTAGCCTCTTCCTCTCTGTTTACAAACACATACCACATACAAAGCCAGTTTTATTGCTTCTTTAATCAGATCAAACAGTTTTCAGGTGCGCTAACATAATTGCAAAAGGGTTTTCTAATGATCAATTAGCCTTTTAAATTATAAACTTGGATTAGCTAACACAACATGCCACAGGAACAGAAGAGTGATGGTTGCCAATAATGGGCCTCTGTACGCCTATGTAGATATTCCATAGAAAATCTGCCACTTCCAGCTACAATAGTCATCTACGGCATTAACAATGTCTACACTGTATTTCTGATCAATTTGATGTTATTTTAATGGACTTTTTTTTTTTTTTTTTCAAACACAAGGACATTTCTAAGTGACCCCAAACTTTTGAACGATAATGTATATACAGTACAAGTCAAAAGTTTGGACACACCTACTCATTCAAGGATTTTTCTTAATTTTTGCTATACTTTGTAGAATAATATTGAAGACATCAACACTATCGAATAACACATTTGGAATCATGTAGTAACCAAAAAAGTGTTAAACAAATCTAAATATATTTTAGATTTTAGATTCTTCAAAGTAGCCACCCTTTGCCTTGATGACAGCTTTGCACTCTCTTGGCATTCTCTCAACCAGATTCACCTGGAAAGCTTTTCCAATAGTCTTGAAGGAGTTCCCACATATGCTGAGCACTTGTTGCTGGCTGCTTTTCCTTCACTCTGTGGTCCAACTTATCCCAAACCATGTCAATTGGGTTGAGGTCAGGTGATTGTGGAGGCCAGGTCATCTGATGCAGCACTCCATCACTCTCCTTCTTGGTAAAATAGCCCTTACACAGCCTGGAGGTGTGTTGGGTCATTGTCCTGTTGAAAAACATATGATAGTCCCACTAAGAGGAAACCAAATGGGATGGCTGCAGAATACTGTGGTAGCCATGCTGGTTAAGTGTGCCTTGAATTCTAAATAAATCACTGATGGTGTCACCAGAAAAGCACACCCACACCATCAAGCCTCCTCCTCCTTGCATCACACTGGGAAGCACACATGCGGAGATCATCCGATCACCTACTCTCGTCTCACAAAGACATGTTGGAACCAAAAATCTACATTTTGGACACATCAGACCAAAGGACAGATTTCCACCAGTCTAATGGCCATTGCACATGTTTCTTGGTCAAGCAAGTCTCTTATTCTTATCGGTGTCCTTTAGTAGTGGTTTCTTTGCAGCAATTCAACCATAAAGGTCTGATTCATGCAGTCTCCTCTGAACAGTTGATGTTGAGATGTGTCTGTTACTTGAACTCTGTGAAGGATTTATTTGGGATGCTATTTCTGAGGCCGGTTACTCTAAGGAACTTATCCTCTTCAACAGAGGTAACTCTAACTGGGTCTTCCTTTGGCGGTCCTCATGAGAGCCAGTTTCATCATAGCGCTTGACGTTTTTTGCGACTGCACTTGAAGAAACTTTCAAAGTTCTTGAAATTTTCCAGATTGACTGATTGGCTCAAACATTAAGAAGGAAAGAAATTCCGCAAATTAACTTTTAATAGGGCACACCTGTTAATTGAAATGCATTCCGGGGCCTCCCGGGTGGCGCAGTGGTTAAGGGCGCTGTACAGCTGTGCCATCAGAGTCCCTGGGTTCGCGCCCAGGCTCTGTTGTAACCGGCCGCGTCCGGGAGGTCCGTGGGGCGATGCACAATTAGCGTCGTCCGGGTTAGGGAGGGCTTGGTCGGTAGGGATGTCCTTGTCTCATCGCGCACCAGCGACTCCTGTGGTGGGCCGGGCGCAGTGTGCGCTAACCAAGGTTGCCAGGTGCACGGTGTATCCTCTGACACATTGGCTGGCTTCCGGGTTGGATGCGCACTGTGTTAAGAAGCGGCTGGTTGGGTTGTGTATCGGAGGACGCATGACTTTCAACCTTCGTCTCTCCCGAGCCCGTACGGGAGTTGTAGCGATGAGACAAGATAGTAGCTACTACAACAATTGGATACCATGAAAAAGGGGTAAAATAAAAATGTTAAATTTTTTTTTTAAAGAAATGCATTCCAGGTGACTACCTCATGAAGCTGGTTGAGAGAAGGCCAAGAGTTTTGTTCAAAGCTGTCATCAAGACAAAGGAAGAAATTGGGGAATTTGAGGAATCTCAAATCTGAAATATATTATATTATATATTATATTATTTTCTTGGTTACTACATGATTCCATATGTGTTATTTCATAGTTTTGATGTCTTCACTATTATTCTATAATGTAGAAAATAGTACAAATTTAGAAAAACCTTTGAATATGTAGGTGTGTCCAAACTTTTGACTGGTACTGTATATCGTGAGAACAAAAAAAGCGGATGAGGTGATTGGTATCATGGCGTACCTTGGATTCTGCCCTGGCCTGAGTGTGCTTCCCACTCTCCCCCTGCTGAATTCAACTGGTGTAGACTTTACCATGAAAAGCTTGCTTATGAGTCCTTTCCAGCGATGCAGAGTTATACATAAATTAGTAACACAACAGGAATAACATTTTATTCGATTTTGATTTGGTCTTTTCAAAAAGCACTGATGTATCGATTCAGGGACACGGAGACTCTCATAAGCCGAGTCCCACTGCAAGGCTAAAGATGTTACCTTTACAGTGAGCCTTGAAGTGTTCAGGAAGAAATTTGTGTGCATGTGTATGTGCATACGCATGTGTGTGGTGGTGGGGGAAGCTGAAGATGAGCGCACACAATAGTCAATCAAAAATGGACACAGCACTGCTCGAGGCATGTAGTCTGTGGCATCGCTATGACTAGCAGTTGACCAATAACAACAACTGGCCTCCATTTTAAACCGAGCTGACCGTGACAGTGCAGTTCATTAAAAGATAAAGGAAGTGGGGCATAGCTGCCAGTCGATTAGCACTAGCTTCAAGTCCTCCTGAAAACAAGGCTATTAATGTGTCTGACGGACCTTTTAAGTGACTTGAGTTAACGCATTCCCACATTAGGCTTCACAAATTGAGCACTCAGTTGAAGCAACTCCTCTTCCGAGATAAGTGAGCTTAAATTTTGTATATGTCCTTCGGGAGCTCCCTCACATACAAAGGGCCTGGGACCGCAAGTTACAAAGCGCTGTTAGCGTGTGTGTGTGTGTTTTCTTTTCTTTCGATTATGGACCAAATTAAATATAGCATTTAATTGCATCCAAAACAGTATTTGGACACCTTGATAGATCAACATGTATCTCAAATGGGATCTGAGAGTCTGAAATCCATAGTGGATGATAACTAGGACTAGACAAACTGCATTGGGTGCTCAGGGCGAGAGCTGCAAATTGACGAGAGAACGTTAAAACCCCACGGTAGAGTCCTGCCCTGATTAATTAGAGCCACAGAAGATGGAACATTTGAGAGCTTAGCTGTCCTATAATTCCCCAGCAAAAATATTGTGCTCGGAGCTTGACCAAGCTAAATTTATGATGACTTGGTCAACATGACAGTGAGTTATCACCCATGCCCTCTTCCTCACCCGTGACACGTACACACACCATAACATCAAACCAATCAGGATTGGAGATCTACGGTACACCAATGTTGAGAGTTACACAGGACAATGTAATGTGAATGGGATCAGCTCTCCCTACATGTTGGAAAATGATTAGATATTACTTGTTAGATATTACTGCACAGTCAAAGCAAGGAACACAGGATTTCGTTACACTAGCAATAACATCTGCTTAACACGTGTATGTGACCAATACATTTCATTTGATTTGACGTACAATGTTTCTGGGAAACTCACTTCCTATAGTGCATGGTCAGGTTTACGATGTTAACTGCAAAGGCTTTGAATCCAACTACCAAGATCGGTCGGTGTATGTGTGTTCTCAATATCCACATGTTCAGTAATCATTGTGCCAGTCCACAATCGCAGCCTCAGGGATTTTCCTGACTGCATTATAAACATCAGAAATGAACTCCCCAAAAAGCTGTAGTCTAATAACACTCGTTGACTCTTGCCATCCCCACAGACAAGAATTACTCCTCAGATCTATACGGATCAGGACCTTGAAAAGTGCTTGCTATTACTTGCCGTTAAGAGTGAACGACTTGTGCTGATCGTACTGAAATTGAACCCAAGCTTCTAACAAGGCCAATAAGTTGTGTCCCCACTATCAACAACCTTGGCTGAATGACAAACTTTACTACCGGGCCTCTCCGTGCTGCATCCTAAAGTCGGCTGGGAGCAAATTACACTCACTACCAAGAGATATGGGGGTGCAGGCTAGAAAACTTCTAGATGTATAGTTCAATTTCAAATGTCATAAATACGAAGTCAGCCTGTGGTACCATTGCAAAGTTAATGGATTTTGTGGAGGCGCTGACATGCTGTGGAGGTGACCCTCTGGTCCCTCACAGAGAGGGGTCAGGGAAGGAGCATTCTCCCACATTCCCCCAGTGTTTACAGAAAGGTTGGGGAGGCAGGCGGCTCTGAGAAGTCACTCAGCTTATGTTGCCTCCTTGAGCGGAGGCGGGCAGGGCTTCTGGGTAATTATGATGGGTCTAACCACTGAACACGGAACCTTTAACTGCTTATGATCATCACTGAGGCTCTCAATGACTATCCTGCCCCAGAGGTGAGTCCAGCCAGTAGGAGGCGAGTCTGAGTTTTGGTGGATGTATGGGCTTGCTCTCTGGGCCTGCGGGATAAACATGCTACACAAAGCCCCCACCATTATCCAGCGCCTCTGACTTCCTGTGGAGAGCGGGATCTCCAGACAGTGCCCCCGACCCACAGGCTCTCAAAGCCCTGGTGGGCACTGCGCCAAAGGGTGAGCAGTACACTCTGAATGCTTCCTGGGGTGCAAACTGATTTGCAGTGACTCTGAGAAAGTTCAAGTGGGCATCTTCTCCCCTTCGCTTCTCTCCCCCATTGAGTCCTTGCCCTGCTGCAGAGCCAACAGCACACAGGTCAGGCAGGAAGATGACATCAATCGCACTTAGCGGGCTGAAGTGAGGATGAAGCAAGCAGAGCCGCCGTACGCAGCAGGCAACCATCAGAGGACCTCCAATTCCATTCCATGATTCACCTATGAAAGATCCTCATGATGAGTTACAAAATGGCCACCATCCATCATGCTTTTAAATAACAGTTTGATGACGCTGATAGTCAAGTTTTCCCCTCACATATCATGGTGCATTGGACTCATTTATGCTTGAAATGTGTTACTTTCTCTTATTGATGCTGCTCAAACATTCTTTATGACAAATTATTTTCTCTTGTATGTACATTTTAAACAAACTATTTAATAATGCATTGCGTTTTCAGAAAATAAAGGGCTGCATCCACTCCTCTCCTCCTGCCCCAAACGTTTTTATGAAGCTAAGGATGATAGGATTCTTTCGGTTGTGTTGCTTCGAGAAACAGAACATGAGTGGTCCTACTCAACCATAAATTACCCTTATTATCATCTTTCAGAACAATGCCTGTCAATTTGCATTCTGTGGTCAACTGAGTACTCCACATGTTCCAGTTGTTTCCAGTAAACTAGTTAAGCTTCAAGTATTCAACAAATCCATAAATAGCTCACCTCAAATCATGGTTAATAATTTAAATGACAGGATCGAGTGTATGCTTTTGATCTGCAAGCCCCCAAGAACTGGCAGTTGGAATATCTTAAAATGTACAGAATCTGTCTTTCTGTTTTTCTCCTCAGATACATGGGGGGAAATGATTCCCTGTAAGACGCTAAAGATTGATCATTGGAAGAATGACGCGACTGGAGTGCAATGTATTATGGTCTGTCCTTCATTTTGAAACAAGCCTGTTTGACAGATGAATGCATCTCCCAATTACAGAACACGCAGGCAGGCCTTTCTTGGGCTTTGTGCTGACGATCCTGAGCATTCTGAGCATTCAGCGGATATAGAAATCAGCACAGGAACACTGAAGGTTACAAATGGAAATATTAATAAATGCAGAATAGTGCAGTCAATAGAACACACTATTTCCCTGGTCGTCAAATTGGAGACATTTCACTTTATGCATGAATTATTATTGTTGGCAGGACCTAAATTTAGGGAATCAATCCTAATTGGAACTAGCTGCGCTCCAATTCACAGTAACAAACAAGGAACAAGAAGAAGCATTCAGTGTCTGCTCGACTGTTGTGTTCTTTGCAAACCATATAGGTGCTCTCTTTGTCTGACAGCGTTGGCATTAAGGACAAAGTCTGACAGTGTTGGCATTAAGGACAAAGTCTGACAGCGTTGGCATTAAGGACAAAGTCTGCCAGCGTTGGCATTAAGGACAAAGTCTGCCAGCGTTGGCATTAAGGACAAAGTCTGCCAGCGTTGGCATTAAGGACAAAGTCTGCCAGTGTTGGCATTAAGGACAAAGTCTGCCAGTGTTGGCATTAAGGACAAAGTCTGCCAGTGTTGGCATTAAGGACAAAGTCTGCCAGTGTTGGCATTAAGGACAAAGTCTGCCAGTGTTGGCATTAAGGACAAAGTCTGCCAGTGTTAGGCATTAAGGACAAAGTCTGCCAGTGTTAGGCATTAAGGACAAAGTCGGACAGTGTTGGCATTAAGGACAAAGTCTGCCAGTGTTGGCATTAAGGACAAAGTCTGCCAGTGTTGGCATTAAGGACAAAGTCTGCCAGTGTTGGCATTAAGGACAAAGTCTGCCAGAGTTGGCATTAAGGACAAAGTCTGACAGTGTTGGCATTAAGGACAAAGTCTGCCAGTGTTGGCATTAAGGACAAAGTCTGCCAGTGTTGGCATTAATGACAAAGTCTGCCAGTGTTGGCATTAAGGACAAAGTCTGACAGTGTTGGCATTAATGACAAAGTCTGACAGTGTTGGTGAGGCAACCACATTCACAGACCAGACATGAACAGCTATTGAAAAAAAAGGTTTTAATATTGAAGGAAACATGTCCAAGACGGTCCAGAGTCCAACTCTTCAACTGGCAACCATCAGTGGTTTCCATAACAGCTGCACAGAGACTGTCCATTGCTCTGGCTTGGTAGGACTTCCGACAACTTCTCAATGGTGCCTTTGTTGTCCTGCATCTCAAAGGCATCCTTATGCCATTTGTCTTCAGCACTACTACTGTAAATGCTGAAACACACAGATAAGCGGGGCCTACTACCCATCTATAAGTTACTGCAAATAACATGAGCAGTGAGTGGAGGAGAATCCCCAAAGAAAGACTGGCCTGCTTTCAAAAGCAGCATGAGAGCAGATATTGTACCTTGTACAATCTGCCCTTCAGCGTTCAATCGGATTTCTATTAGCATTCTTTGCGAGTCGTCAAAGATCTTCACCATCACTAGCTCAAAGTGTGGGGCTGCGGGGCTTTTCATTTTCAGGCAGCCCGCTGAGAGTTTGTTTTGGGACTCTACCCAAGAAATATAGTCTAAGATGAGACCATGCATATGGACATGTTTTTGTGAAATCTCATAGCACTTCCTTTTGCCAAAAACTCTTAAAAGACACACACACAGATAGTGTCTTGGGCGACAATGGGTAGACTGATTTCAACACCATATGCTACAATATAAACACTGCATGCTAAAAGCCCTGACACAAAAAAGAAATCTGTCTATAAGCATTAAAAGACACTAAACAAAAGAAACAAACATCTTAACCTGATGCATGAAGAGTCAACAAAAAATGACACTACACATGATCACATTTTCCAGAAGTACAGCATAAATATACCAATGGTGCATTCCACTAAGAAATTTAACATCTGCATCCACAAACCCACTTCCCCAACATTAACTCTCTGAGATCTCAACGTATGCCCCTCATTTTGGAATTTCTATGGTGAGGACCACCAACTGCAACTATAATCTCCAATTACGACCCCCGACAGTTGTGCAAACATTGCAGGCAAACTTTTCTAAGTGACATTTTTCAATATCAATTCTGTGTGCTTATGCAGGTCTTAGACAAACAAGCTTTCACACTCTCGACTTTTCAACGCCCAAAAGGGTTCATGGGCAAATTCAACCTTTCTCACCACATTCACAATATTTCACTCAGTAAAGTCACATGTAGTGTTAGACTGACGTTAGCCAATTTGCTAAGAGTGAAAGAAATCGCAATGATAAATTCTAACTAACAGAAATGTAAATGAATTAGCTAAGCAAGAGTTGGCAGTTATGTAGGGGGGAGGGGCTGATCGTGAATAGCAAACTAGACGTGGGCTGTTTCAAATCAGGCCTAGTTGAAGTAAAAAAAACGGTAGAGAAGATATCGGAATGTCAAAAAGTATGACGACTGTATGTATTGCAGACATGTGCAGAGTAAATGGGGGGGGGGGGGGGGTTGTGTGCGCCGCTGTTTTTGGTCTTCTCTTTGAAGGGACAAGGGGTTTTCTCCATGCATCTTTAATGGAATAGGACTAGCTGTTATCCTTCCCAGCTAGATAGACTGTGTCACCAGTTCAGGCGATTTATACTCAGTGATCGGCTCTATGCAGTACAGGGTGCTGCTGGAGAAAAAGCAATTACTTTAAGCCAGTGTGACAGCAACACACAGTGCCACTGTCTGGGCATTCTAAATGTTTAAAACCGTTTGGGGTGGATGGTGAGGAAGGTCGGGAAGGGTTTATTCCATCCACCGAAAAGTAAATAAATAATGTTCTGCATTATTTCTGCTCGGTGAGCGTGAAAAGCTAAATAGTAGCATTCCTTTCAGCTGAGGATAATGGGGGCTACTGTATTCTCCTCAACTGCTGGAATACTCCAAATCCAAATGCACCGGAAATTCCAAATACATCTGTCCATAAAACGAATAACAGGCATGAAGGTATCATTAGGGGTATACCGGTTAGAGGCAACCCAGTAGGGCTTTGCTGTAATGTCAGTAGCAATTTGGAGTTGAAGATTGGTGTCAGAAGTGCAAAGTAACATGAGGGCTGTAAAAAAGGCTACTAGCACAGGGAATACGAGAGAAGAGAGTTCACTCTCTATCTGGTCTGTCATTCAAAGGGTTAGAGCAAAAGGGGTTTGAAAGGACCACTCTAAAATCTCAGCATGCTACCCAAGTTCAGCAAGAATCCTCTTTTTTTGGTCTATTGTCATAACAGGCCGTTTGAATACGGATAAGCTGGCCCTAACTGGATGTAATGTGTTCCAACAGTGTTTCAGAAAAAGATAAAAGAGCAAAAGATAAAATATTTATGTAAAAAAAACTCATCCAATTACTGTTTCTCACAGTACAGTCTAATTGTCCCTTGATAGAACATACTACTAAATTATCTCAGTCTTATTCTTCCTTACTAGCCTCACTTACTAGCCTCTTACTGAAATTCAATCTGGGGCTGGAGTGATAACAAATCCACTATACACCTGTAACTTTTCGCAATGTCTGGCATCTCAGCCAAAATGACATACAGTGCCTTTGGAAAGTATTCAGGCCCCTTGACATTTTCCACATGTTGTTACGTTACAGCCTTATTCTGAAATTGATAACATTTAGATTTTTTCTCTCATCAATCTACACACAATACCCCATAATGACAAAGCAAAAACAGTTTTTTGAAATGTTTGCTAATTTATGTTCTTTTTAAATACTGGAAATATCACATTTACTTAAGTATTCAGATCCCTTACTCAGTACTTTGTTGAAGCACCTTTGGCAGCGATTACAGCCTCAAGTTTTCTGGGTATGATGCTACAAGCTTGGCACACCTGCATTTGGGGAGTTTCTCCCATTCTTCTCTGCAGATCCCATCAAGCTCTGTCAGGTTGGATGGGGAGAGGTGCTGCACTGCTATTTTCAGGTCTCTCCAGAGATGTTCGATCGGGTTCAAGTCCAGGCTCTGGCTGGGCCACTCAAGGACATTCAGAGACTTGTCCCGAAGCCACTCCTGCATTGTCTTGGCTGTGTGCTTTGGATCGTTGTCCTGTTGGAAGGTGAACCTTCACCCCAGTCTGAGGTCCTGAGTGCCCTGGAGAAGGTTTTCATCAAGGATCTCTCTGTAATTTGCTCCGTTCATCTTTGCCTCGATCCTGACTAGTCTCTCAGTCCCTGCTGCTAAAAACCATCCCCACAGCATGGTGGTGTCAGCATCATGGATGGTGCCAGGTTTCCTCCAGACGTGACGGTTGGTATTCAGGCCAAAGAGTTCAAACCTGGTTTCATCAGACCAGAGAATCTTGTTTCTCATTGTCTGAGAGTCTTTAGGTGCCTTTTGGCAAACTCCAAATGGGCTGTCATGTGCCTTTTACTGAGGAGTGGCTTCCGTCTGGCCACTCTATCATAAAGGCCTGATTGGTGTAGTGCTGCAGAGATGGTTGTCCTTCTGCAAGTTTCTCCCATCACCACAGAGGAACTCTGGAGCTCTGTCAGAGGGACCATCAAGGTTCTTGGTCACCTCCCTGACCAAGGCCCTTCTCTCTAGGAAGAGTCTTGGTCGTTCCAAACTTCTTCCATTTAAGAATGATGGAGGCCACTGTGTTCTTGGGGACCTTCAATGCTGCAGACATTTTTTGGTACCCTTTCCCAGATCTGTGCCTCGACACAATCCTGTCTAGGAGCTTTACGGACTATTCCTTCGACCTCATGGCTTGGTTTTTGCACTGTCAACTGTGGTACCTAGTTTAGACAGGTGTGTGCCTTTCCAAATCATGTCCAATCAATTGAATTTACCACAGCTGGACTCCAATCAAGTTGTAGAAACATCTCAAGGATGATCAATGGAAACAGGATGTACCTGAGCTCAATTTTGAGTCTCATAGCAAAGGGTCTGAATACGTATGTAAAAAACAATTTTCTTTCTTTTTTTTGCATAAATGTATAAAAACCTGTTTTCGCTTTGTCATTATAGGGGTATTGTGTGTAGATTGCTGAGAAATAAATCATATTTCATCCATTTTAGAATAAAGCTGTAACTTAACAAAATGTGGAAAAAGTCAAGGGGTCTGAATAATTTCCGAAGGCACTGTATGTACCCCTGGAGCCTGGCGGGTAAACAGAGGGTAAACTGTTAAAACAACTGTGTGGTTCATCCAGGAATCAGTCACCTCATGCACGCACACACACGCACACACACTCACAAGGTTGAAGGCTCCCAGGCATCTAGAGAACTGACTCAAGATAATGATCCCTATCATGTGTATTTGAGTCATATTCAAGTCTTATAATGACGTGAATATGAATTGGAATAGATTTCTGAGAGATAAGCCTCTAAAATGATACAATTGTATCTCTACTACTACTACTACCACGATCATTATTAATATTCTCATACTGGCTTATTAAAGTCTAGGCAATGGCCTAAATTGGGAAAATAGAGAAATAGCACAGCCAATCATGCGTGAAGATTAATATTATGACTATAAACAAGCACTCTTGCAATTGTCATAATGCCCTCTTCCCAACACAATAAACTGTGATGACTCACACTTTCATTAGAGTAAAGGGGAGACAAACTGCATTGCAGCCCACGCAAATATCCCGTGCTCCATATTTCCCTCTCTTATGATTTATCACATCACCCCGGGAAAAAAAGAAGTCACGTAGATTAATCTCGGTGGGATCAGCCGGTTCCAATCTCTAACCTTGACACATTTCAGGGTTCTCTCCTTGGCGCTATTTTGGGATCTTCAGGACGTGGGGGAGCTGGTGCACGGAGTCCTCTGTGGGACTGAGAGCCAAGCCTGATCTTATCTAACTTAATGTCTGGCTTTAACAGCAAGATGGAACGGTAAGATGGGCCTTCTTATTTCTTCTTACTGTAAGACTGAGACAAGCCGCACAAATAACATATCAAATGTGATGATTAATCTCAGAACAAGAGGAACAGAAACAATGCATTGATTGTAAGCTTGGGACATCAAACCTTCATAATAGCCACGGGTTAAAGCTAGAATCCTTACTTGCTACATCCATTTTTGGACTTAAAAATTCATGATATATATCCATTGATTCTGTGCTTTCTAACCTCCAAACGAGCTTCAATGCCATACAACACTCCTTCCGTGGCCTCCAACTGCTCTTAAACGCTAGTAAAACCAAATGCATGCTTTTCAACCGTTCACTGCCTGCACCCGCACGCCCGACTAGCATCACCACCCTGGATGGTTCCGACCTAGAATATGTGGACATCTATAAGTACCTAGGTGTCTGGCTAGACTGTAAACTCTCCTTCCAGACTCATATCAAACATCTCCAATCTAAAATCAAATCTAGAGTCGGCTTTCTATTCCGCAACAAAGCCTCCTTCACTCACGCCGCCAAACTTACCCTAGTAAAATTGACTATCCTACCGATCCTCGACTTTGGCGATGTCATCTACAAAATAGCTTCCAATACTCTACTCAGCAAACTGGATGCAGTTTATCACAGTGCCATCCGTTTTGTTACTAAAGCACCTTATACCACACACCACTGCGACCTGTATGCCCTAGTCGGCTGGTCCTCGCTACATATTCGTCGCCAGACCCACTGGCTCCAGGTCATCTACAAGTCCATGCTAGGTAAAGCTCCGCCTTATCTCAGTTCACTGGTCATGATGGCAGCACCCACCCGTAGCACGCACTCCAGCAGGTGTATCTCACTGATCATCCCTAAAGCCAACACCTCATTTGGCCACCTTTCCTTCCAGTTCTCTGCTGCCTGTGACTGGAACGAATTGCAAAAATCGCTGAAGTTGGAGACTTTTATCTCCCTCACCAACTTTAAACATATGCTATCTGCTATCTGAGCAGCTAACCGATCGCTGCAGCTGTACATAGTCCATCGGTAAATAGCCCACCCAATTTACCTACCTCATCCCCATACTGTTTTTATTTATTTACATTTCTGCTCTTTTGCACATCAGTATCTCTACCTGCACATGACCATCTGATCATTTATCACTCGTGTTAATCTGCTAAATTGTAATTATTCACCTACCTCCTCATGCCTTTTGCACACAATGTATATAGACTCTTTTTTTTCTTTTTTTTTCTACTGTTTTATTGACTTGTTTATTGTTTACTCCATGTGTAACTCTGTGTTGTTGTCTGTTCACACTGCTATGCTTTATCTTGGCCAGGTCGCAGTTGTAAATGAGAACTAGTTCTCAACTATCCTACCTGGTTAAATAAAGGTGAACTAAAAAAATAAAATAAAAATCTGTCGTACCCCATCAGAACCCAAACTATACACTTGTTTACTCCAGTGTTTCTAAACAGAGTACATGCAAACAAACACAATATAACCTATAAAACATGGTTAAAAATATCATTTTGATATCATGGATGGTCAAGGTAGCCTACTGGTTAGAGTGTTGGGCTAGTAACCAAAAGGTTGCAAGTTCAAATTCCTGAGCTGACAAGGTACAAGTCTGTCGTTCTGCCCCTGAACAGGCAGTTAACCCACTGTTCCTAGGCCGTCATTGAAAATAAGAATTTGTTCTTAACTGACTTGCCTAGTTAAATAAAGGTATATAAAAAAAAATAATCCTTGAATCCACAGCGCTGTCTTTGAGAGTGGTTACATGTCTCCTGCCCCATCCCCCTGTTATTTACTGAAACAGTGGTGGGGAATGTGCTTTGTTATTGTTTCTGATTGCCGCTTTAAAGCAACAACCGCTGCTGCCAAGCAAATGATTAATACATTAAGTAATTGTGCAAAAGTCATCACCATTGATGCTAGTAGTAGGGGTCAGGTTCCCCATTGGAAGCTTTTGGCTAGTATCACATCCCTTTGCGATCATAGTACCTCACTAGGAATTGTCTTGACATCGTAGCCAAAAGAAGCCTGGGTAATCTTTCACATGCTGGACTCTGGATGAAGTCCAGCAGCAGCAAACAGCGCTCTACTAGAGGAGACAGAACCTGACATTAGAGAGGAAGGGGCGCCAGACAGGGCTAACAAGAACAATGTGCAGAGCCTCGAGAGGACGGTCCCAGTGAAACACCTCTTCGTTCAGTCAGCAAGGCTGATTCAATACTAGCCCCTACATTAATGCTTCTTAGTAGCGAGCTGCTGCTTTACTCCGATGACAGGAACATCTTTTCACTCTGACTCAGTACTACAGCAGGGGGTACGCAGGTTTAGCTGGTAGATATATTTCATTTTGATTCCTGGAATTGGTCATATCCCCCTAATGAACAAAATGAGGCATCTAAAAAGAATGACAGACCGGGGCCAGAGAGTGTGTGTGTGCGAGGAAGAGAGAGACGCAGAGACAGAGAGGACGAGAGGGAGGGAGAGAGAGGGGAAAGAGAGAGATAATGAGTGGATGTTGATGAGTGCTGGCTCAAGGGAGAGTGTGTTCTTGGGTGTGTGTGTGTCTGTGTGTGTGGTCCTATGTTCATGCTGTTTTTGTCTCTTGGCTCAGTGTCACCTCCAGTACGTTTTCTGCTTCAATCCTTTAGGCTGGCTCCGAGTCTCAAGCAGAAGATGGCTGCTCCTGGGAGCCCCTTAGCTTGGCTCAGGCAGTCTGTCTGTGGTGGGGCCCCTCTCTCCCACCACAGGGGGGCTACATTGTGCTTGCTCCTGGGAGTTTGTCGCACGCCAGCCTGGCGCCTCGCCATCTGCCACCCTCACCTCACTAGGGGGAACCAGCCACCCCCATGGTGGCCACACCCTGCCTCCCAGCTTGGCGCCACTCTGGCACTGGCAGTCCCTGCCGCAGTGACAATGGGGCTCTCCATAGCCCTAGCCAGGCTAAATGCCTCAATCAGAACAGGGAATACCGGGTTCTGTATTTATTATTTATCACACCGTTGTTGCCCCCCCCCACCGCCTGGCATCTCAGCGGGATAGATGGCGCCTCCGTTCTAAAGTCCACGGGGAACATTTTTTGTTTTAGAATTTGGTTTTGTTTACTGGCTTCTCTGATAATTCAAAACTGATTATTAGCACTCATCTGTTACCCACTTCTGAACATGTCTTCAAGCTGACATGTCAAACCAATTTTGCTCTTTAATGTAATCGATCTTAACATACAAAAGCATATAATATTATTTGTGAATGGTGAATGTGCCAAATTAAATGTACCACAAGGTTGTCTCTGAGACACTAAGATGCGATATAGGTTTCACAAACCAAAGCATTTGGTTGACCTCAGCCTTAAAGGATTAGGAGAAATCGGTGTGTGGTTGGTGTACATTTTCTGAAAATGGTGGATGGTTATGAATGGGACTATTCACAGTTGAACTGTACGTAATCACAAGCTCTAGTACATGCTGTTGTGGCCATTCATACTTTTCAATAACCATAATCACATAATCCCAACCCTTTTTCAAACGTCTTGTCTCTGAATGTGAAAACAGTTACACACTCAAGCAATTATCACAGTAGGGGCTTTGGATTTTGATGTGGGAAAAATACAGTAGTTGACCTACAATCTGTGCCATTATAAAACATCTTAACACAGCGATAGCTGGTGCGCTTGACAAGTGACTTGACTTGTCTAGGGTTTGAAAGAAAACGGTTTCTGTGCAGGCCATACAGTGGGTATAGAAAGTCACCACCTCATTTCAAATAGTTATCTTTTTTTCCCTTACAACCTGAAATGAAAACACATACAATTTGACATTTCCTGCTTTATTTATACACAGTAACCCACAATATTAAAGTGAAATTATTATTATTTTTTTTTTTAAATATTTAAACAGTAAAATACCCTATTTGGATAAGTGACCCCCCCCCCCCCCCCCCCCCCCCCTCCCCTTAGATTTGCAATTGCAAACTTGCTGAGGTGTAACCAACCACCTTCCAGATCACAAAACAAGCTAATTGGGTTCCAACTGTGATCAATTGTAGTGACTTTGACTAGTTCAGAATAAAAGCAGTTGTTGATAGAGGACTCCACTGCTTAGTAGTGGAATTCAAAGCAAATAATCCACTATGGGCTGAAAGGTAGTTTCAAAATATCTACGAGATGAAATTGTGGAAAGGCACAAGTCAGCGGATGGATATAAAACGATTTCAAAGGCTTTGTCCCTCAGAGCACAGTCAAAACCTCTCTGCGCACCGAACCCGGTAGCGGGATGAAATTCGACAACATACGGTGATCGCTACATAAATAGTCATATTAAACATTCACGAGTCTCTTTGAATACTTCTCTCCTTGCATAATTGTTCAAGCTCAGTCAAATTGCATAGTGACTGCTCATTCATAGTGCACTCTTCAAGACCATTATTAAGAAGTGGAAGGCTTATGGCACCACCCAGACCCTGCGTAGATCAGGCCGTCCCTCCAAACTGGATGACCGGGCAAGGAGGAGACTGATCCGAGAGGCTGCCAAGAAGCCAATGGTGACTGAAGGAGCATCAGGCCTTTATGGCAAAGACTGGTCAATGCGTGCATGTGAGGACAATATCACAAGCGCTCCACAAATCTGACCTCTATAGGAGGGTGGCAAGAAAAGAAACACTCCTGCAGAAAAAGCCACATCAAGTCTCGTTTGAGCTTTGTCAAAAAGCACACTGTAGATTCCGAGGCCAAGTGGCAAAAGGTGCTGTGGTCAAACTAGATCAAAATATAACTTTTTAGCCTGAACGCAAAAGGAAATGTCTGGCGAAAACTTAATACATCTTTCCACCCAAAGAACACCATTCCTACAGTAAAGCTTGGCGGTGGCAGCATCCTGTTGTGGCTGTGTTTCTCTTCTGCAGGGATTGGAGCACTTGTCAGGATCGAGGGGAAAATTCTTGAGGAGAACCTGCAGCCCTCTGCCAGAAAGTTGAAAATGAGAAGATGGTTCATGTTTCAACATGACAATGACCCAAAGCACAACGCCAAAGCAACCGTATAGTGGCTGAAGGACAAGAAGGTGAATGTCCTTGAGTGGCCTAGTCAGAGCCCCGACCTAAATCCCATCCAGAATCTGTGGGATGACTTGAAGAGTGCAGTCCATAAGCGGTCACCATGCAATTTGACTGAGCTTGAACAATTCTGCAAGGAGAGAAGTATTCAAAGAGACTCATGGCTGTAATTCAAGCAAAAGGTGGTTCCACCAAGTATTAACTCAGGGAAGTGTTCACTTATCCAAATAGGGTATTTTACTCTTCTAGTTCTGATACATTTTCAGAGTCCCCCCACTTGGATATTGTGGGTTACTGTGCGTAAAAAGTCTGATTTGATGTGTTTTCATTTCAGGCTGTAAGGCAACAAAAGGTGAACATTTTGAAAGGGGTTCATGACTTTCTATACCCGCTGTATATACAGTATTTTGCCTACTGTATTATACACACAATGTCCCCTGTGGCTACTAGGATAGAGAGTCACTCAGAAGTAGACAGACCCCTGCTGCACACACCCTTTTGCCCACAGGCAAATAGGCAGCTGATGTGGCGTAAGTGCCATGCAGATAATGGCCCCTCGTTTTGATACTGATGAGGAGGCACAGCGTAAAAGGGCTTAATGGCATGTCAAATGAAGGGCAGGCATTAGAGCTTGGGGCACAAACTCTCAATGACCCATTCCCCCAGAACACCCCAGTACAGACGACCACCCATCTCAAAATCCTGTCCCCCACACCCCACCCACGTCCACTCACATCACCACCTTGTCCAGCCATGAACTAACCTGCACCACCGCACATTGACGCGATACCGGTACCCCCCTCATTACTTTTTTTTTTTTTTTTATATTTGTTTTACTTCAGGTTATTTAGTAAATATTTTCTTTACTCAATTTTCTTAAAACGACATGATTGGTTAAGGGCTTGTTAATTAAGCATTTCATGGTAAGGTCTACACCTTTTGTATTCGGCACATGTGACAAATAACATTTGATTTGATTTGATTTGGATGACATAAAGGTCAGTGATTAATGAGGTTGTGCTTGCAGTGAGCTCCTGTTTCGTCATGCTGCTGCTGCTGTTAGGCTCAAAATCTCTCCTGGACCATCCAAATCGATAAACAAAAAGACAGTGAGCATTTCCTAAATTGGGTTCTTGCTCGGCTCCCCCCTACATTTTAAAGACAAAGCAACGTACATTCTTTATCTGCTGCCTATTGTCATCTCTCAAAGACAGGGTTTATACCAGCCCCCCTGGTCTAATTGTCATTCATTCACACTCCCCTGTTTCCCCTGACTCTCTGAAGATAATTAGGGCTATGCCAACTGCCTCACTCTTGCAATATTCAAGAAGAGAAACTTATAAAGTTCTTTCTTTACTTCAGACTGTATCACACACGGGGTCCCTGGGGCCTGTGATCGACGTGTAATCTGGCTATTCAAACACAGCTGCATCGATAGGCCCGGCCCAGGCTCCCATGGACACAGGGCTTTCATCCCAGTGCCCCCCACCCTCCGTTACAAAGGCATGCACAGCTGTCACTCTTGTTGCCCAGAGACGGTCACAGCCTCCAAACTAGATTTCCCATTCAATCAGACAACTAACATCATTCTATGCTTCACATTATTTAATTTCCAGAGTAAATCCAACCGATAGGAGAGGCTTGATTGTGCCTTGAATTCTAGCTACGCCTCAGAAACCATCACAACTCATGTTGTGGACCAAGGTGCAGCGTGGTAGGAGTACATTTTCTTTCTTCATTGTTTTAAAACAATGAATAACACAATGAATGTAAAGCTTCGTAGTGCAAAAACATGCAACAAACAAAGACAAGATCCCACAACTGAAGGTGGGAAAAAGGGCTGCCTAAGTATGATCCCCAATCAGAGACAACGATAGACACCTGCCTCTGATTGGGAACCATACCCGGCCAACAAAGAAATATACAAACTAGAATGCCCACCCAAATCACACCCTGACCTAACCAAATAGAGAAATAAAAAAGGCTCTAAGGTCAGGGCGTGACATCATGTCAATGAAAGTTGAAACAACCCATGCTAATTGTACCAAAGTTTTCAGTCCAGTTTGTCTGCTGCTGCAAAAAAAGAAAAAGGAATATAAACAGTAGACTCATCTAGGCACTTCTTTCATTACCTTTTAACCCTGCTCTCTGTATCCCCCATTTTCAACATTTGATACCGCCCCTCCTACAAGCCTCCCGCATTTACCCAGTGTTTTGAATACTGCAAATCAAGAACGAAGATCACAGCGATAAATCTTTTGCAAAGGAAGAGCCCCTGGGGTATTCATGCAGATCCCGCAGCAGCCTCCCCTACTTCCCTTCAATATACATTGCCAAGTTAATTGCTGTATTTTTCTTTCTCTGTCCCTACTAGTGTTAAGAGACATAAATCTGTGCGCACCACACATTGAACTGAATCTGTCCAAGGAAAAGAGCACAGATGTTATAAATAAATGCATGCCGCAGACTGAACATTACCATTTGCGAGGGTGCCTCCGTATTAGCTTTTTGTGTTTAAGGGTTCTGTCTGTGAGAGGGAATTTGACATTTAAGGCTCTCTGGAGGCATTAAAAACCATTGAACTAGTAAGAACCACCATATTGGGGAATTAACTAATTAAGGCTCTTAAATGTCCTCGGCAAAATGGTACCCTGAGACTGTCCCAATAACAGTAATGAGAAAGAATAAACTAGAGAGAGTGTGTGAGGTGAAGAAAGGGAGCCACGGTGAGGGAAAGAGAGTGAGAGAGAGAGAGGCAGCAGCCTTCAGACCCGTGAGGTGTCTGTCTGCATCGACACTAAACAGGGGGGAAGGGGTGAGATTTGGAGCTCTCTCCTCTCGAAGAGTAGACATGTTATATTCTGAGCGGTGGCGATGTCTGTGTTTTCCGCTTCACTCCTCTTTATTTTTCTCCCTGGTAGTGGCAAAGCCCATTACGGTCCATAAACATTAGAAGCTGTTCCTCTAATGAGGAGGAGAGCCTCCAAAAAGGCCCTGTCCTTGGGAACCTGGCCATGTCTGCCTACTGCATCTTCCCCAGTCTCCTGCAAGCAGGCCAGCACAGCTAACAACCAGCCCATTCTCACCAGAGAGAAATCCGGCCTCATTTGCAGCCCTCTCAGCAACTCTCTCTCACTCCCTCTTTTTCTCTCTCCATCTCTCATTTACTAGTAGTCTATTTCCAATGTCCTTTTTACCTCCTGACACTTTGGGGATGATTTTGGTTATAATTGCCCGAGGGTAAATCTGACACAATGATTAATGAGGACTCTGCCTTTCCTGGTCCCCATTTCTAGAGAATGAGGAAAGAACCTGGGAATCAACAGTCCCAGAGGTTTCTATGGAACATGGTGTCTGGTATGGTATCCAAGTGATGCACTATGCAATTAAAGTGCATTGGTGCTGACAAAACAATTGAGTCAATACTTTGAGTGTGTTTCTTGGCCTTCACAGAGTATGATATGCTTCCTAAAGCTTTCGTAAAAAGGGGAAGAAATAGTTTCAGTGAATTAGTGGAAAATATCTCTGATGTGGCATTTCAAGTGTGTCTTTAAATTGGCAATAGGTTAAAAGCTGATAAGTGAGCCTATTGACAGTCCGATAAAAGAGGAAAAATGATAGCAGTGATAATGTGACGATAAGAGTGCAAGATCATAGGTATTGCATTCCTGCAATAGAACTGGTAATTTGTATGAACATATGAGGAAGGTACATAACGTGACAATGCTTTCAAAGCCAGGTGAAAAGATATGAGAGCGTGTGACAGAGGTTTCAAAGTTGGACATTCTGCTGCAAAGGGAGGGTGACTAACACAAAACAATCCCAGTGTTTCGTCTTTTGACACACACCACATATCGCCCACAACCCACCATCTGTCCTCTTGCACGATAGATTTACAAATGAGGAGCATCCACCACCATAAAGATAAACAATGTGTCCAGAAGCCATTTTAGGGGCTCTCAGCATCCAGATTCATTGGTTTAGTTTTAAACAGCTGTCAATGACACCCGAGTCCAGATTCCCATTTTCACAGAAGGGTGAACTAAGATTATTTTATTGCCTTTTCAAACCGAAGGTATTGCAGAAGGCATTTAAAGCTGCTATATGTACGTTTTTGGGAGACCTGAACAAATTCACATACAAAATGTGTGTTATAGATCTGTCATTCACATTGAAAGTGAGTCTAAGAAGTGGTAGATATGTTTTATGTACGCTATTTCTATGCTTCCCATTCTTAAGTTAAAAGTTTTTGCATCTTTTACTTTCGGTTTTGTACACCCATTTCAAACAGTTGAAAACACAACATTTTTGGTTATGGGAAATATATTACAAAGAAGTTAAGATGGTACAATGATTCTCTTCACTATACTTGCTTGTTTTGTCACATAAACAGAAATCAGACTATTAGACATTTTTCAACCAGGAAATGGCGGAGTGATTAGGTCTAAACACTTTGCTAATTGATACCTTTTCATGTCCTGTAACGGACACACTTACCATGGTACCTTTCACAAATTATTGCTCTGTTGCTTCCCATCCTCTCTCCACTGTTTACACTACCTCAGGAGAGGTATACTAGATCTGATGTTCAACGGTGTCTAATTAACGTTCAACTGCTGTATCATTCAACAAACACTTATCTTCATGGGAGATTCACTATGCGTCATTGGCCCCAGTTGGACATTCTTAGGGTAGATGAGGGTATGTATGCGTGGATTGAAAACAATCGACACCATGAAGATATCAATAAGAAGAACGACAAATACGAATCTGACAAATCATTAGCAGAACACAATGATTAGCGAGACTCAATATGCAGTGCCTTCGGAAAATATTCAGACCCCTTGACTTTTTCCACATTTTGTTAGGTTACAGCCTTCTTTTAAAATAGATTTTAAAATATGTTTCCTCATCAATCTACTCACAATAATCATAATGACAAGGCAAAAACAGGTTTGTAGAAATGTTTGCAAAATAAAATAAAAATGGAAATATCACGTAAGTATTCAGACCCTTTACTCAGTACTTTGTTGAAGCACATTTGGCAGCAATTATAGCCTTGAGTCTTCTTGGGTGTGAAGCTACAAGCTTGGTACACCTGTATTTGTGGAGTTTCTCCCATTCTTCTCTGCAGATCCTCTCAAGCTCTGTCAAGTTGGATGGGGAGCGTTGCTGCACAGCCATTTTCAGGTTCAAGTCCGGGCTCTGGCTGTGCCACTCAAGGACATTCAGAGACTTGTTCCGTAGCCACTCCTGCGTTGTCTTGGCTGTGTGTTTAGGGCCGTTGTCCTGTTGGAAGGTTGAACCGTCACCCCAGTCTAAGATCCTGAGTGCTCTGGAGCAGGTTTTCATCAAGGATCTTTCTGCACTTTGCTCCATTCATCTTTACCTCACTCCTGACTAGTCTCCCAGTTCCTGCCGCGAGCCAGTACGGGAGTTGTAGCGATGAGACAAGATAGTAGCTACTAAACAATTGGATACCACGAAATTGGGGAGAAAAACGTTTTTTGCACTGTCAACTGTAGGACCTTATATAGACAGGTGTGTGTCTTTCTTGTCCGATCAATTTAATTTACAACAGGTGGATTTCAATCAAGTTGTTGAAACATCTCAATGATGATCAATGGAAACAGGTTGCACTGGAGCTCAATTTAAAGTCTCATTAGAAAGGGTCTATAAACGATGACAATAAGGTATTTCTGTTTTTATTTGTATTTTTTGTATAAATTTGCAAAAATTTCAAAAATTCGCTTTGTCATTATGCGGTATTGTTTAGATTGCTGTAAAAAAATAAATAATAATAATCAAGGGGTCTGAATACTTTCCGAAGGCACTGTATGCCATATTGATCATGTTATGGATCATGAGCCAATCTCGTTGATGTGCAGACTCACTACAACGTCAATGAGGCAAGAAAGCCAATGAGCCCTGCCAAAAACATCTGAAATCTTTGGGCCTGGGCCTATCAACTGAGTAACTGAAGCAGACCTTCTTGGCTTTGGTAAAAGGGTAACCCCCGCCCCCCTATTGACTTCACAGAGTGCAGCCCAACTAGCTGTACATATTGCGGGGAAGTATCAATCATATGTGACCTGACATCCCCTTTGTTCCTCCAATGTAAACAATGTAAACTTTCCTCAGGGGCTCGACGGAATGATCTCCATTGATATTCCCTCTACAATCAGTCTGTCGCAAGTTATGTAGAGGAATGAGGGCTTTTCTTGAGTAAAAAAAAAAAATCTGACTCAAATCCACTAGTCTATTCCTGTCCATAGATGCCAAGAGACATCAACTTGGCATCTATGGTGAATTTGGCCAAATCTATTTCTCAGCTCGGTTCGGTCAGTGGACTGCAGCCCTTTTCACAGACAAGGTGGTGCAGACTATTTTTGCTGCAAATAACTCTAATCTGTTACACTCCCTGGGAGCCGGCAGCTCTTGGAGGTATCCTCCACTCTCTGAGGAAGCGGCACATCTGCCTTCCTGCTCATCTCATCTCCTTCCTAGTCAAGAGAATTGGGTGAGCGATGGGAGATGTGGTGGGAAATAAAACGGCTTACTCGTTTCCAGCTGGCGGCTAGATTAATGCCCCAAATATACACCGATATGGCAATGCGCATGGAGGTCATCACCTTTTAATCTGCCTAGAGCTCGCTCAGCCTCTGTCCCTTGTCAACCGCTAACTAGAGGCTAACTGAAAGCTAGATGCGCCCTATTGAAGATGAACTTGGTTGGCTGCAATGACTCAATGTTTTTTTGGCAAACACTGGCAGGATAGCCAAATGATATGTAGAATAAGTAGAGTGAACTGCTTTCTGATGAAGGGTGGCTAAGACATGTATAGGCACCAGAAGCAATGAAAGGAGCAGGTACAATCAGAGGTGTGCCATGAGCTTGTGACTCAAATTGCAGGTCTGCTGAAGAAGTGGATTGATTGTTTCTGATTCCCTGTGGTGGGGAATTATGAAAAGCCAGAATAACAATATTCTCTGTGCTGCTCAGACCTTCATTCCCATTTGAAGCAAGTGGGAAATGTCAGGTCTCTCTCTCTGCCGGTAAGGCCCCTTGGTATGAAATAAATTAATACTGACATTAAATTCAAATCTAAACGGGTTCTTGCAGGGCCTTCAGATAACTTGGGTCAGAATATATTTATAGTAAAGTGATCTCAAACTTTTGGTCAGATGTACTTACAAGGGGAGGAATTTAGGGAGTGCATTTGTCACTTAAGCACAATTCTTTGTGCATATTGATGCTTGTGTTCAACAGTAAATTATAGACTATTATGCTATGATGTCCTGAAAGGAAGATCACTCCTGTTTTTCCATCGTTTCTCACCTGTGTTCTTACAATAGCCGATTTATTACATTAGCATACTAATCAAAATCAGTGTTATATCTAGTGCGAAAAGATAATGAATTCTATGATCAAACTCTGACTGATATAAACCTATGGTGTCAATATGTTACCTTAATGATTTCATCACCTAGATAGATGATGTAATGAACATACTGTTGCTACATAAGACTGTTGCTACATACAGCTTCATGAAATGGGTTTCCATGGCCGAGCAGCCGCACACAAGCCTAAGATAACCATGCGCAATGCCAAGCGTCAGTTGGAGTGGTGTAAAACTCGCCGCCATTGGACCCGGGAGCAGTGGAAATGCATTCGCTGAAGTGATGAATCAAGCTTTACCATCTGCCAGTCCGACGGATGCATCTGGGTTTGGCGGATGCCAGGAGAACGCTACCTGCCCCAACACATAGTGCCAATGGGTTTCCATTGGCACTATGGAGGAATAATGGTTTGGGGCTGTTTTTCATGGTTCAGACTAGGCCCCTTAGTTCCAGTGAAGAGAAATCTTAACGCTACAGTATACAATGACATTCTAGACAATTCTGTGCATCCAAGTTTGTGACAACAGTTTAGGGAAGACCCTTCAAAAATGTTCAAACATCTAGTGGAAAACCTTCCCAGAAGACTAGAGGCTGTCATAGCAGCAAAGGGGCGACCAACTCTATATTAATGCCCATGATTATGGAATGAGATGTTCGACAAGCAGGTGCCCATATACTTTTGGCAATGTAGTGTAATACATCTCTTACAGTACATGTTTAGGAACACTAATACATTGGTGTAGTTTTCCTGGAGCTAAACATACTATTTCAGAAAATACAATATTTTCAGCCCACTTACTAGACTAATTATGTGTACAGATGCAGAACCTTGCTGCAATGGCTAACTGATCAGCAACCACTGCAGATGAAACGAGACAGCTGTCAGTCATCTGAGCAGTTCTACACTTGCTGTGGTGTAATCAGAACATTATACACTGGCTTAAGAGCAGCGAGTTAGAGAAGATAATCAATCCTTATGTTCCAGCCAAGTGAGTTTGCTGGTTTAGATTTGATGCCTGAGCATCTCGGCTACACTATTTTTGGTTACACAAATTGGTTTACAATTTCTGTTCATTATACCATTTATTTTGTTCAGATGTGGGCAATTCCATGGTAAAACTGAGACTAAGATTTTTCACTTTAAAATGTAGGCCCATGTCAAACAAAAACCAATGACTGCAAAGTTAAACAAACCATACAACATTTTACAAAAACACATTTACTTGAAGAAAAGTGCAGATGCTAAGTTTGGTAACAGAATGACAGTTTGTGCTTATTCTGTTACCAAACTTATGTTGTGCGGTGTTCTTCAAATAAATGTGTTTTTGTCAAATTTTCAGTGGATATTGTTAGAAGTGGTCCTTGTGCATAGAGTTGTACGGTTTGTATAACTTTGCAATCATTGTGTTTTTGTATGATATACATTTTAAAGTGAAAAATATGAGTCTCACTGTCACTCTGTTAACATGGAATTGTCCATGTGTAAATGTGGTCAAGTTAATATAGGGAATATGAAAGAGTAAGCATCTTAATAGGCCTGGATTGGTCATGGTCCAAGATTATATAAAGGGATTTGTGGTTGTACGGAGAAAAAAGCCTTAACTACCATTAGAGTGAGGCATATTACAGATGATGGGCTGTAAACACAGCGACGGACCACAATCAATTCAGCTGCACGCTCACTCGACTGCCCAGCAGCCCCTCCCCGATGACACTCTCCATTGTGCCCTCGCTCTTTCTATTCCTCCGCCCCTTCCCCCCACCTTGTCTCTCTACCTTTGTTTGCCTTTGCCTCTCTTTTTTTCTCTCACTGGGTGCATATAGGGGCACCAGGTTTTTCTTTAAGAGGTCTTCTTTGATATTGTTTTTAGTCCACAACCCTAATAAATCACGGGCTCCCCTATTCTTGTGAAGTCCTGCGGCTTGACCATAAACAACATAATGAGAAGCCCTTCTTCATGGTCTTTGGAAGGGGTCAAATGGGGAAAGTCTCACACTGTTTCAAAGGTTTCCTCATATAGTATGATGGAATGTGATCTCAGATTGGTTGGTTAGTAACATGTTGTTTTATTTATTATTTTAGTTTGTATAATTTATCTGTAAATTGTCTGCAAAGGTACACGTTGTAAAAAATTGGTCACAAGATCTTAGAATGTAAAAAATAGGACTCTTCCCAGACATTGGTTGAATTGTGTGTCGTTCAAGGACAATTCATTGGGACAGGAGGGACATTACCAATCTCTCTCAGGAAATCAAACACATCAGTCCACTAACCACCTGCTACCCCCGAACACAACACCACCATTCGTCTTAGCCAATCAGAGTTGATTAAGGTGTCCAAATTTACGTGTTGACAGTAGCGCCTCAGCAACCCATCACCACCACCACTGTAAATCTATTGTTTGGCTTCTACTAACATGATCTTGGCTTGCACAGAACATTGATACAGAGATGCATGGATTGAACATCACAGCAATGCCAGCAAATGTGTCTAATTGTAGATAATGCTTTTAAAGATGTCTTTCACAGCCTGCTGAAGGGGCATAAACAGTATGGGGATAACTAGGCATGGATTTAGTAACCTTGCCAAATCTTCTGCTAATGTTGCTCGCTGCTGCAAAAGTAAATAAAAGGGAGGCTATTGCAGCATTATCTCTTCCAACTTGAATTAATTTAGATGGATGCAATTTTTGTAGTGTATATATCCAGGTGAAAGAGAGATATTACCAGGCTATCCAAATCGTTGCATGTAGACAAACTCAATATCAATTTCATTAAGCTTTAACAGACAATATTTACCTCATCAAATGAAAGACCTCATTAATATATCTCTGTTCTAGTTGCCTCAATAATTGATCTGGCCAAGGCTTTCGACTCTGTCAATCACCACATCCTCACCGGCAGACTCGACAGCCTTGGTTTCTCAAATTATTGCCTCGCCTGGTTCACCAACTACTTCTCTGATAGAGTTCAGTGTGTCAAATCGGAGGGTCTGCTGTCCGGACCTCTGGCAGTCTCTATGGGGTGCCACAGGGTTCAATTCTTGGACCAACTCTCTTCTCTGTATACATCAATGATGTCGCTCTTGCTGCTGCTGAGTCTTGGATCCACCTCTACGCAGACGACACCATTCTGTATACTTCTGGCCCTTCTTTGGACACTGTGTTAACAACCCTCCAGGCAAGCTTCAATGCCATACAACTCTCCTTCCGTGGCCTCCAATTGCTCTTAAATACAAGTAAAACTAAATGCATGCTCTTCAACCGATCGCTGCCTGCACCTGCCCGCCTGTCCAACATCAATACTCTGGATGGCTCTGACTTAGAATACGTGGACAACTACAAATACCTAGGTGTCTGGTTAGACTGGAAACTCTCCTTCCAGACCCACATCAAACATCTCCAATCCAAAGTTAAATCTAGAATTGGCTTCCTATTTTGCAACAAAGCATCCTTCACTCATGCTGCCAAACATACCCTTGTAAAACTGACCATCCTACCAATCCTCGACTTTTGGATGCAGTCTATCATAGTGCCATCCATTTTGTCACCAAAGCCCCATATACTACCCACCATTGCGACCTGTACGCTCTCGTTGGCTGGCCCTCACTTCATACTCGTCGCCAAACCCACTGGCTCCATGTCATCTACAAGACCATGCTAGGTAAAGTCCCCCCTTATCTCAGCTCGCTGGTCACCATAGCATCACCCACCTGTAGCACGCGCTCCAGCAGTTATATCTCTCTGGTCACCCCCAAAACCAATTCTTTCTTTGGCCGCCTCTCCTTCCAGTTCTCTGCTGGCAATGACTGGAACGAACTACAAAAATCTCTGAAACTGGAAACACTTATCCCCCTCACTAGCTTTAAGCACCAACTGTCAGAGCAGCTCACAGATTACTGCACCTGTACATAGCCCACCTATAATTTAGCCCAAACAACTACCTCTTTCCCTACTGTATTTATTTTATTTATTTTGCTCCTTTGCACCCCATTATTTTTTTTCTACTTTGCACATTCTTCCACTGCAAATCTACCATTCCAGTGTTTTACTTGCTATATTGTATTTACTTTGCCACCATGGCCTTTTTTTTGCCTTTACCTCCCTTATCTCACCTCATTTGCTCACATCGTATTTAGACTTGTTTATACTGTATTATTGACTGTATGTTTGTTTTACTCCACGTGTAACTGTGTCGTTGTATGTGTCGAACTGCTTTGCTTTATCTTGGCCAGGTTGCAATTGTAAATGAGAACTTGTTCTCAACTTGCCTACCTGGTTAAATAAAGGTGAAATAAAATAAAATAAAAATAATTACTTTTGGGTTAGCTGTTAACTTCTTATTCAACTTCTCAGCTCATCTTGTGCTCTGAAAAAGAACCCAGCAAAACATGCCAGTTGAATACAGAGAAGCCTTTGGCAACATGTTATGTAGCCTACTATAGGCAGTGCTTGACTTGAGCAGGAGCTCAATTGGAGCTGAGTACTGGCACCTAAAATGCTCTACTGCTTGAGCTCCTATTCCTCTCAGCTCAAAAGTATTGTGGAGCTCCTTCACCTAAACATAAACAATACCGGCACCCAAAATGAGTACCGGAACCTATTTCAGTCCAAGTCAAGCACTGACTATAGGTGCAGAAAATAATGTGCTTAAAGAATACGCTAAATGTACATAGCAGAATGTCCTCTAGAAAAGGTTAAAAAAAAAATACATTGGAAAACTATTGGGAATAGTTTTTCCATGGCAAAAATGAAAACACAAAGCAGACTCAACTATTTGGTCCTTTAACCGTTTAGACTCAAATATAATTCTAAAATGCTGCTGTAAACAGTCCGGGTGGCCATTTGATTAATTGTTCAGCAGTCTTATATCTTGGGGTTAGAGGCTGTTAAGGAGCCTTTTGGACCTAGACTTGGCGCTCCGGTACCGCTTGCCATGCGGTAGCAGAGAGAACAGTCTATGACTTGGGTGACTGGAGTCTGACAATTCTTTGGGCCTTCCTGACACTGCCTAGTATATAGGTCCTGGATGGCAGGAGGCTTAGCCCCAATGACGTATTGGGCTGTACGCACTACCCTCTGTAGCGTCTTACGGTCGGATGCAGAGCAGTTGCCATATCCAGTGGTGATGCAGCTGTAGAACTTTTTGAGAGTCTGGGGACCCATGCCAAAACGTTTCAGTCTAATGAGGGGAAAAAGGCGTTGTTGTGCCCTCTTCACGACTTTCTTGGTGTGTTTGGACCATGAACGTTTGTTGGTGATGTGGACACCAAGGAACTTGAAACTCTTGACCCACTCCACTACAGCCAAGTTGATTTAAATGGGGGCGTGTTCAGCCCTCCTTTCCTGAAGTCCACTGTGTGTGTGTATGTATCCTGTGTTCTTTTCTCTCCTTCTCCCCTCACAGGTGAAAATCATCACTCCCCAATCAGTCACTAATCAATAATCAATCAGAAGACACACCTCCTCCTGTTTCCTACCCAATCACAGTTCCTTTCCCTTGGTTTAAAAACCCTGTCAGTTGTTTGCTCTGGAGCTCAATCTCTCTGTAAATCGCTCTGTTTTCACTCTCTCTTTATGTATTGAGCTATCTTTTGTTTGAGCACCTCCATATCACTGTCCTCACCTGTGAGTATTGTTTTTGGTTATGGTGTTTGTTTGCTGGTGGGAAAAGGGGGAAACTAAAACAAGTCGCCCATGGGGATACACTACCTGTAGGTAAACTTTGTTAAATACCGTAGTTAGAACTGGGTGGACCACCCACTGTATTTTTGGTTAGTTAGCTGTTGTTGAAATAGGCTAGTCTAGCTTAGGGGTGTTTTTGGATGCTTATTGTTTCTTTCCTTGGGTCCAGCTCAGCCCCTTTTCCTGCTCTCCCCCATTACCGTGTGTTTACTAATAAACCCTGAGTTTGACGGTAGATTTCAGTTGTCGTGGTTATTTCGTTCTCACTTTTACTTTGTCACTATTCTAAATTGCATGAGTTATGTTACGGGTCTCGTTACCATCTCCCCTAGACTGTCGGGCCAAAAGGGATTCGTAACATCCACAATCAACTCCTTTGTCTTGCTCACGTTGAGGGAGAGGTTGTTGTCCTGGCACCATACTGTCAGGTCTCTGACCTCCTCCCTATAGGCTGTCTCATCGTTGTCGGTGATTAGGCCTACCATCATTGTCGTCAGCAAACTTAATGATGGTGTTGGAGTCGCACTTGGCCACGTAGTCGTGGGCCCATAGCTTAGTGATGAGCTTTGAGGGCACTATGGTGTTGAACACTAAGCTGTAGTCAATGAACAGCATTCTCATATAGGTGTTCCTTTTGTTCAGGTGGGAAAGGTCAGTGTGGAGTGTGATTGAGTGAGTGGATCTGTTCGGGTGGTATGTGATTTTGAGTGGGTCTAGGGTTCCTGGGATGATGTAGTTGATGTGAGCCATGGCCAGCCTTTCAAAGCACTTCATGGCTACCGACGTGAGTGCCACAGGGCAGTATTCATTTAGGCAGGTTAACTTCGCTTTCTTGGGCACAGGGACTATGGTGGTCTTTATTTTTTTAGTTCACCTTTATTTAACCAGGTAGGCAAGTTGAGAACAAGTTCTCATTTACAATTGCGACTTGGCCAAGATAAAGCAAAGCAGTTTGATACATACAACGACACAGATTTACACATGGAGTAAACAGTAAATAATACAGTAGAAAAATAAGTCTATATACAATGTGAGCAAATGAGGTGAGATGGGAGGTAAAGGCAAAACAAAGGCCATGATGGCGAAGTAAATACAATATAACATGTAAAACACTGGACTGGTAAATTTGCAGTGGAAGAATGTGCAAGGTAGAGAAATAATGGGGTGCTAAATAAATACAGTAGGGGGAGAGGTAGTTGTTTGGGCTAAGTTTGCTTAAAGCTAGTGAGGGGGATAAGTGTTTCAGAGATTTTTGTAGTTCACTCCAGTCATTGGCATCAGAACTGGAAGGAGAGGCGGCCAAAGGAAATTGTTTTTGGGGGTGACCAGAGAGATATACCTGCTGGAGTGGGTGCTGCTATGGTTACCAGCGAGCTGAGATAAGGGGGGACCTCGCAGGATCTTGTAGATGACCTGGAACCAGTGGGTTTGGCGACGAGTATGAAGCGAGGGCCAGCCAACGAGAGCATACAGGTCGCACTGGGGCTTTGGTGACAAAATGGATGGCACTATGATAGACTGCATCCAATTTATTGAGTAGGGTATTGGAGGCTATTTTGTAATTGACATCGCCGAAGTCGAGGATAAGTAGGATGGTCAGTTTTACAAGGGTATGTTTGGCAGCATGAGTGAAGGATGCTTTGTTGCGAAATAGGAAGCCAATTCTAGATTTAACTTTGGATTGGAGATGTTTGATGTGGGTCTGGAAGGAGAGTTTACAGTCTAACCAGACACCTAGGTATTTGTAGTTGTCCACATATTCTAGGTCAGAACCGTCCAGAGGAGTGATGTTGGGCAGGTGCAGGCAGCGATCGGTTGAAGAGCATGCTTTTAGTTTTACTTGTATTTAAGAGCAATTGGAGGCCACGGAATGAGAGTTGTATGGCATTGAAGCTCGCCTGGATGGTTGTTAACAGTGTCCAAAGAAGGGCCAGAAGTATACAGAATGGTCTGCTTGAAACATGTAGGTTTTACAGACTCAGTCAGGGAGAGGTTGAAAATGTCAGTGAAGACACTTGCCAGTCCGTGCATACTCTGAGTACACGTCTTGGTAATCCGTCTGGCCCTGCGGACCTTGTGAATGTTGATCTGTTTAAAAGGTCTTGCTCACATCAATTACGGAAAGAGTGATCACACATTCATCCGGAACCGCTGGTACTCTCATGCATGCTTCAGTGTTTGCTTCGAAGTGAGCATAAAAGGCATTTAGCCCATCGGGTAGGCTTGCGTCACTGGGAAGCTCCCTTTCCCTTTGTCGTCCGCAATAGTTTGCAAGCTCTGCCACACTGAGCTGGTATACTCCTCAATGCCATTGGATGAATCCCGGAACATATTTCTGTCTGTTCTAGCAAAACAGTCCTGTAGTATAGTATCGTGTCATCTGAGTCACTGGTACTTCCTGCTTCAAGATTTGCTAGTAAGCAGGAATCAAGAGGATAAAATGTATGGTCAGATTTTCCAAATGGAGTGCAAAGGAGAGCTTTGTACGCATCTCTGTGTGTGATCTAGAGTTTTTTTAAATAGAAATGAGGTAAAACGGATATAAGTTTTTCAGCATTAAAATCCTCCGCACTAAGAACGGTGCTTCTGTATCAGCATTTTTTTGTTTTCTTATGGCCTTAAACAGCTCGTTGAGTGGTTTCTTAGTGCCAGCATTGGTTTGTGATGGTAAATAAACATCTACGAAAAATATAGATAAAAAATATCTTGCTAGATAGTGTGGTCTATAGCTTATTATGAGGTACTCTAACTGAGGCAGGCAATACCTTGTGAATGGTGGGACTTCGGGCCAACGCAATACATGGAAACAGGCTCCCCTCTCGGATGTGCTCTCCCTCTTCCTCCTCCCTCTCTTCCTTCTCCTCTCCATGTTCCTCTCCCTCCACTCCTCTTCACTCGCCTCTTCCTTTTTCCCTCCATTCTCCTCTCGCTCCACTCCTCCCTTCTCTTCCTCCTTGCTCGACATCTCTATCCCTCCTGTCCTTCCACCTTGCCTTTGGCTGCTGAGCCCTGAGTCTCCATATCACTTCCCTCACTTTAACTGACCTAGAGGAACATACTAACAGAGGGAGAGAGAGACAGAAAGGAGCAGAGCAACAAATAGGATACAATTGTGGTCAGGAACATCTCTCTCGCCCTCTCATACAGTTGCTCTCTTCCTTCCTCTCTTTTTCTCAAAAGCAGAAAGTTTCCATAATAAATTGTGTGATACAATTGCATGCCTCCCATTCAACACACACACTCACACACAACAGTATTACCATGATGCTATACAGCACTTTCATTCAGTCAATCAACCTTATTTTATGAAGTCCTTAGTGGCTAGTTCAGTTGATGGTGTGCATATATACAGTATGTCAGACTGGATAGAGCACACAAATAGACCCATGGTCAGATTAGTTTTCATATCTAGTAAGAAGTCAAGTTTGTGGCACACCGGTTTACAGATTCAACACAACTATTATTTATTTAGGATGCTGAAAGTAAAAGATTTCCTAAGATGACACTATTTGCAATAGAATAATTCTTCACCTATTTAGATGGGCATAGTTAGCTGATTGTCTTTGTAGGGAGTGAGACGATCAAGTGACAGCGTTGCGCGCGAAGCACAATGTTGCCTCCAACTCTCGTTTTCTTGCATGACAGACCTACAGAGTTCGCCAAAGTTAGCTGATTAGTTGCGAAGCTGGGACAGTTTCCAAATTAATTGCACCGGTAGAAACAGGACAAAACAAGCTAAATTAGCAGGTTATGTAAACAAATATCACTGCAATTCAATATCATCTGAGATCCACTGTGTGGGCATCTACCCTAACATGACAGCTAAGCTGTCAAATAATAGGAAAACAAGGCAATGTATAGCCTATGATGGGTATAGGTGCAGTCAGACTGGTACGCCTAGACCTCAGAACTGGAGAAGAGGACCCATTCCTGAAAGTATTTGTAACGAGTGCGTTGAGAGTCGGGAAGCAAGTACAGGGAGTGAGTGTTTTATTAAATAAACAAAACAAACACGAAACACAAACAGTGCAACAACATGAAACAGAGTCAATAACACCTGAGGAAAGAACCAAAGGGAGTGACAGATATAGGGAAGATAATCAAGGAGGTGATGGAGTCCAGATGAGTGTCATGAGGCGCTGGTGCGCTTGACGATGGTGACAGGTATGCGGGATAATCAGCAGCCTGATGACCTAGAGGCCGGAGAGGGTGTATACGGGACAGTACCCCCTCCCCGACATGCGGCTCCAGCCGGAGGACGCCGGCAAAGGGGACGAACCCGGGAATCAGGAGAGGACCGCTCACCCCTGCTGAAGTGTGGGAACCTGGCGAGCTGGCAGGGGAGCTTGGCGAGCTGGCAGGGGAGCTTGGCGAGCTGGCAGGGGAGCTTGGCGAGCTGGCAGGGGAGCTTGGCGAGCTGGCAGGGGAGCTAGGGGAGCTTGGCGAGCTGACAGGGGAGCTAGGGGAGCTTGGCGAGCTGGCAGGAGAGCTTGGCGAGCTGGCCGAGGCAGGGGAGCTTGGCGAGCTGGCAGGGGAGCTTGGCGAGCTGGCAGGGGAGCTTGGCGAGCTGGCCGAGGCAGGGGAGCTTGGCGAGCTGGCAGGGGAGCTTGGCGAGCTGGCTGAGGCAGGAGAGCCTGTAGCGGCTTCCGGACCCGACGTCATTTACACTGATACAAAAAAAACACTCCCTGATGCTTCCCTTAGGTGAGGTGTTATTCTGTAAAGAGTGCGTTGAGAGTCGGGAAGTAAGTACAGGGAGTGAGTGTTTTAATAAACACGAAACAACAAACAACGCACCGACATGAAACCGAGTCAATGATTACCTGAGAAAAGAACCAAGGGGAGTGACAGATATAGGGAAGATAATCAAGGAGGTGATGGAGTCCAGGTGAGTGTCGTGAGGCGCTGGTGAGCTTAACGATGGTGACAGGTGTGTGGGACAATCAGCAGCCTGATGACCTAGAAGCCGGAGAGGGTGTATACGGGACAGTATTGAAACCCCGGACTCATCGCTCTCTCTTTTTTGTTCGTTCACACAGGCGGTCAAAGGAGTGACCCACCAGTTACATGAGAGGCCTTTCAGTTGTATTTCTCCCCGCCCTGTTCTCCCCAACCTTTACTAAAGAACAACTTTTGTTTGACCACCGCAAAACGGTCTCCCGCTGTCTTTTTTCATTGTGAGTTTACCCTCTGACTCCCCTGGGCTGCCACAGTGCAAGGACATGTCCGAGTCCATATCACCAACCAACGTGGCCGCTTCGCTGCTGTCATTGAGTAATGAAGTAATTTATTATTTTAAAAGTCAAATGACATTATACCCTCTTTCTGGTTGATGACAACAGGTTTTTAGCAAATTCATTTTGCGATATTGACACAGATATTATAGTTAGAAAAACAAGGCCGTTCGCAGCCGCTATAGTAATTTAAAGAAAGGCCGTTGAAGGCAGCTTTGGATTCTAAAGGATTAAAAACCTGCTGTATGTAAAATATTGTGTGCTCTAACTTGGGAAATAAATAAATGTGACTCGGATGACGACATAATGATGTTTGTTTCTGACATTAAGGATGGTTTCCTAAAGAAGCTAAATCCCCTTCGTGTTTTGTATCCTTTCCCCATTATCGCAATACTGGTATCGTCCCGTCCCGGCTTGTTGTTAGTAATAAGTAATCTATCATGGATCATTTAGCAATCAGTTATTTTCTGATGACCTAAGAATAGTCCTGCATCAACATTGACATTGCCTGTGCTTAAAGTGTGGCGATAGCAGCACCGTTCTACTAAGGAGTAAACAATTCTAGAGACTAGCACACATCCTGTCATGTTCTTCTCCCCCAGTGGAGGCCATGTTTTCTTTGCTTCAGACAAAGATGCTGCAGCATCATCCATAGGACCTATAAAACCAACCTAGCCAATCAGCAGGCATGCATCTAACCCACAGGATGAGCTAAGTGCCATTACTAAATGCCAATACATCAGAGTGATGAGTCATTCACTGATCTTGGGGTACAGCACATGCCCCCAGTCCTCCTTGTGTCCGCCCCTAACAGCCGTGTGTGTGTGCGTGCGCACGTCCTGGGTCCCATACAGGGTCGCCTTTTATAGGTCCTCTCGACTTTCGAAGGCCTTTCCACTTCAATTTTAAAAAAAAAATCCTTTCAGAGACGGGGAGGCAAGGGGAGGGAGAGGTTGCTTTTCAGCATGACAAACCCGAACCCATTTCTCTTTCTTTTTTCTCCTCCAATACTCTATAGGATGCCTTCAGAGCGTACACAATGCAAATCAGTATGAGTCCCTTTTCATGGATTGATTAATATGCAAAGGCGGCCCATCCTTATCAAACAGTCAGCAATGGAAAATATAACACAAGCTGCCAGTGTAGTCATTTAGAATTTTTCATCCATTTGCTCTTTGGGTTCATTCAAGTAGTGAAATATGAAACCATTTCGTTTTGATGATAACTTTGCAGTTTCTGACAATTATTCCAACTCACTAATCGTATTATGAGACAGTAAAACCATGGTATTGAGAATCTTTGGCACATACTGGTTATTTAGCCCCCAATATCTGTCTCACAGTCAAACTACTCCAATGCACCATGCAGGCCTACAACTACGCTAGAGCCACAGAAATATCATTGACTTGAACACATTAGTGTAGTTTTTACACTCTTGGGGAAAAATAGGTGCTATTTATAACCTACCCTTTTTGGTTCCAGGTAGAACCCTTTCGGTTACAGGTTTCATATTGTCATACTGTCCTTCTCTCATTCCGGGATTTACGGTATTACTGGCGTACGGCATAGCACACAAGGGGCCGCTAAAAACGCAACAAAAGACCATTGGGCCTCTATTACCAGAATGCTAACAAAATTATTACAAACTAATAGCGAAATCACAGACTGTTAGTTTGTTTTTGCTTGTTAGAATTTAGCTAACTGCAAAAACAGGCAAATCCAGCTCATAAAGTAATATAAGCATAGCTAGTAGCTACCGAATGTCATTTTGGGTGAGTGTGGATATTTAAAGCGAAAGTGAACGAGAACAACTTTGTTCATTTGCACAGTTTCTATGTATGCTTTTCTGAAGGAAGAGCAGCATGTATAGATGGAGCAGATGGGTTAAGAACGGAGGAGGAAAAAAATGCTAGTAGGAAGCACAGCGAAAAAATGGCAGCTGTACAGAACTCATCCAAAGCTCTTAAAACCATTATAAGATATCTGATGGCAAAATGTTTGTAGTGAATTGCATACAAGTGTAACTTCATCATGTGATGTGCGCCGCACAACAGAGACTCGCAGAGAGAGATAGAATGCTATGGACTCACCAAGCTTGCTTTTTCCCATTTACAAACAAACACGTGACTGGCTCAACTGTTCTGGGGAACTACGGTAAGCTTCATAATTGACAATGTGACAGGTGAAATGAAGAACACAATCTGCTTCAAATCCTAAGGAACTGCACAAGTTGACAACAGGTAATAGCTTAAGTAGCTGCACTCTTAGAAAAAAGGGTGCCAAAAGGGTTCTTTGGATGTCCCCATAAGATAACCCTTTTGGTTCCAGGTAGAACACTTTTGGGTTCCTTGTTCTATATTGAACCCAAAAGGGTCCTACCTGGAACCAAAAAGGGTTTTTCAACGGGTTATCCTATGAGGATAGCCGAAGAACTGTTTAAGGTTCTAGCACCTTTTTTCCCCTAAGAGAACAAATACTCAAATGTATTGAAACACTTCAAATAAATAGTTTTGACGGTACTGAAAAACTATGCATTGGCTTTTTCAATACTGTATACCCCGGTATACAGTATATACAGTATACCCCCCCAAGCCTAGGTAGAACCGGAAAGGGTTCTACCTGGAACTAAAAAGGGTTCTACGTGTAACCAAAAAAGGTGCTCCTATGGGGCTACACAAGAACCAATTTGGAACCCTTTTTTCTTAGAGTGTTGGATAACATTGGAGCGGCAGGTAGCCTTGTGGTTAGAGCATTGGACTTGTTTCCGAAAGGTTGCCAGATCAAATCCAAGGTAAAAATCTGTCGTTCTGCCCCTGAACAAGGCAGTTCCTAGGCCATCATTGAAAATAAGAATTTGTTCTTAACTGACTTGCCTAGTTAAATAAATAAAAAAACATCTGCAATCTCATCAGGTTTCAGCAAATGGAACAAGTGGCGCTGCAATAAATTACTCACCGATGGGATTCTGTTGTGGTTAATCATATTACTTTTTAGCCTGCCAGTTGAGCAAATAATTTAAGCCTTTTCACTTTCAGTCTATTTTTGCACTTGCTGTCTTACTCTAATTAAATATAGCGGAATTTATACTTTTTGACTGGATTGGTTCAAAGGGGATCTCTTTAGTTTATGTTCCATGAACACTCATCCTTGGGATGAAATCAATTCTTCCAAATGTAGCTTATCTATGAACACATTTCGCCTTACTAAATTGAATTGCCGCCCATTTCCACATTCAGTCTTTTGAACAATCCTAGACACACAGTGGTTCTCCTACGTTGTGGTGAACACAATCAGCCTTGACTGCAAAATCTGCTAAGGGACAGCTGCCAGATGGAATGATAAACTTTAAAAGAGGTTGCTATTAATGCCTCATTGGGCCCACACCGGGAGATCAAGGGCGGACGTGCCATTATGTACGGGAGGAATAACCTATACGCACAGATGTAGCCAATCATTACAAACAACAGTAGTGTTACATTGAAGACTAACAATGTTATGCCAAATTTGAAGTATAATTTACCTCCAATCTGGGTGGGATAAAGTCATCCTCCATGTGGATACACACAGTTAGGTTATACCATAAAGTGGAGGTGCTAACAATAGCAATCCGGAACAAGGGCCATAATATTTACAATGCTACATTATTGCAGAGTTAAGGCAACAGAGAAGTCTGAAACCGTGTATATCCCTTTAAACGCTATGCCTCTCACCCAACTAGAATGGGATGGGGTTTGAAGTATCCAGCTGGATGTTTTATTCATATCCCATTCCAAGCAACAGACCGAAAGACTTATAATTTTCCCTTGTTAGGCTGCTTTTTACTGCTTCCGCCTCTCAAAAATAGGCAATCCTATTTTCATAGTGGCTTTGAACTTGCCACAGAAGTTGAAGTCCCAGATGTTAACCATTGTGGAATTGTTTATTTTCTCCCCAACTGTTGACTAATCTTAAACTTCGCCCTCTTCTTGAGGTGAACTCTACGCCGGACACACATAAACACGCTTTTTGGAAAGTCTTTGCACTCCCTTTTATTTATTTGCTTGACTTTAAAGAACTCCCTGAAGCGCGTTCTCTCCTGGATTTATTTCTTTGATGTTGATGGGGACCTGAACCTGGCAAAAAGCACCAGGGGCTTCCCAGAGAATGTCGCCAATGTGATGGGAATGTGTGGCCCGGGGCCATCTTTTGGCTGGCAGTCACACATGCACTTAATGGTAAGGAGCGCTGCAGGAGCAGCTGCATGCTAACATTTACATGTCAACACATGACAACCGCACAGGGAGAGTTTCTGCACCATTACCCCTTTTCACAAATCTCATCGCCCAAATGTAATATATATTCAAACTGTGAAAGGAGTCAACTATACAACCTCCTTAAAACAGCTCTGGTGGACAAAAGTGATGTATAAAAAAAGAGGAGGGAAGAAAGAATGGAGGTGGTCCTCAATGTGCTTCTTACATATGTAGGATCTTATTTGGAGCCAGTTTGCAGGAAATACGAATTATTATGTGGATTATAAGTAATGGACATTTTTGTTGGGGTTGATACATTTTTCATTAGGGCAAATCATGTCTGAAATGTCAATGTGGAAATGAAACTTTAGAAGCCTTTTTAAAACTCAAATACACTAGACGTTTGCATTTCCTGAAGTGCCAGGAAAATTCTCAGCAACAAAATAGTGATCAAATGAAGATCCAACATCTGTACTTGACTAAGTCAGAGAATGGAATGTAACCAGCAACAGCTCCCAGTCTGTCTGGTTGGAACCCCCATGTTTCTCTCTGGCTATACACCGATGGTAACAGATGTGATGATGCACCTCCATTCCACAGAACCAGTTACTATTCATACTCCCCCAAACAGCCAAAGTCTTTGTCTCGCTGCCTTTATGTCAAGGCAGTACTATAAGCCACTTTTCATATTCAATTAGTTTCTCTCTCAAACAATTGTATTGAATTTCATCCAGCAAAGAATCTAGCGGTGATTGGGCATTTTCTTGGACAGTGGCCATGGTTTCTTCTAAGTTTATTAGCCCTTGGCATTGAAATGTAATTGTCAGCAAACTGGAAATGAATATATTTAATTACATTGTTTCTGAAAAAAAACAATTATTTTGCTTTCTAACATCACCGTACTGTCATTACTCACTTAATACCTCCCAGGCCAATCAAATAATGTGATCAATTTCTTATTTTAACTCCCTTGCAATGGGTTAGGACTTAGTTATTCACGATTGTTCAATTATCTCTGTCTAGTCCATTACACTTTCCCTCCTCAAAAAAGAACTGAAGCAGTCTCTGGGTATTTATAGTGAACACTGAATGAAGTAGGCTACTGATTTTGAGGTGCTCTTAATATTCCCCCTACTGTTGCTTAGTCCTCATGACAACTTTCTTCCCCACATTGCCAGTGGAGCTTCCCTTCTAAACCTCCCTGCAGATCAATGCCACGCCCCTAGTTCAACCAAAGACAAAGGAGTGTTTTGTGTTTGCTTAGCAATACATTTGTTTTACATATAGACATCTTTATGCAAAAACACATGCATTCTAGAAGAAGAAAAAAAATATTTGTTTGTTTGTGGTGTGTATCTGCGTGTGCATGTGTGTGTGTGTGTGTGTGTGTGTGGGAGGGGGGGGACTGATCCAATATAACGGGTCCCCGCCTGAGTCCGCGCTCTCTGGTTGGATAACATTGTTTACCATGGGATTCATAATGACGACTGACCCATTTCTTTAGATATTTGTATAGATAATAGTAGCATATTACCAATTACTTTTATGTCTATGGAGGTCTGTTTTCTGTTATCTCTCCCAAAATCTATAGGCCTATTCAGTTCGGGGATGAAAAAAATATTTGTCGCATATAAGCCTGTCTAGAAGGGCTAGGTATGTATGTATTCATGTGAAATGTATTGATATAGCTAACTATGCCCCTATGTGGCTCACGTTACAAGCACGCACAGTCTGCACTGAGTAGACTCTACGCATCAAATACAATGTAGCCTATTGGAAGGCTTCAACTTTGCGATTGAGAATCAGCCTAGAGCTTTCACATTTACGCATGAATTGATAAAGAAATGTTGAAACAAGTTTAATTGAAAACAAAATAAAACATTAGGCTTTCGCGTTTAACCTAGACTACTATTACGCAAACAAGAAGTGTCGTAGTTACCGCGTTCATAAATTATATTTGCAGGTGCTAGGTTTGAGGACCGAAACAAATCATCCCCATCGGCAACCAACGCTGAGAGCACAATATGCGCGCCACCTCGTGTGTGTGTGTATATATATATATATATATATATATATACACATCACATTTCATTCATGGAACCAATAGGCTAATACAAAGAGTTTGGTAGCTTTATATATATATATATATATACACACACATCACATTTCATTCATGGAACCAATAGGCTAATACAAAGAGTTTGGTAGCTTTATATATATATATATATATACACATCACATTTCATTCATGGAACCAATAGGCTAATACAAAGAGTTTGGTAGCTTTATATATATATATATATATACAAAGAGTTTGGTAGCTTATATATATATATATATATATATATATATATATATATATATATATATATATATATATATATAAGCTACCAAACTCTTTGTATTAGCCTACTGTAAAAAAGGGTAAGCCTATTGGTTCCATGAATGAAATGTGATGGACAATAATTCAAACACATTAACTGTTGGGTGATTTTGCTGACACAAAGGACCAGCAAGGCAATACTTTCACTGACTCTCCTCCCAAGACCGAACGCATCCATCTCCTCCTTGGCGCTATACCCACTCCTCCGCAACAACAAAGCTCAAGGTTAGGAAAAACAGTTTGTCCAACTGCTCAAACCATGTATATTCAAACCACGAGGCAATGCAACGACTCAATTAACGGACAAGTGATATCTTATTACGCAGAAAATTAGAAGCCTAAACAGTAAACTACAGACAGAGCCTACTTGTGATTTAGTCTATACGACTATGAAATAAGGTTCAAATATCGTTTATTTCGCTTCACAGCCATTACTGAGAGAAGAGCCATACTTTCCCGTTCGTCTCTTATCTATGAGAAACTCAGGTTTCCATTGCCTGTTTATATTCCGAAGCGACAGCTCTAATATGATAGATCTAACTGTCCATTCGCTGAGACGCAGTTAGCACGGATGGGACACATACGGACACTGCTATACTGTGAACAAAACAAAGCACTTTCAGAATTTAAAGAATTTGCATTGTAACATGTATGAGTTGGCAATATCCAATAATTTCTAGGAAAAAAAACATTTAAAAAAACAATCTTACCTGCATAGCCAAAGAGCAATGCCCAGATGAGATACCTTGTTTGAAGCATTGCAATATCTCAAAGATATTCTCCTTGAAGAATAGATGGACAGACTTGACAACGATTTCAGTGTTCTGAAGAAATGTATGTTTTCCAACTACTGTATTCTGATAGCAATATTCGAGTTGGTCCTTGCAGCTACCCGAATACGCACGAGAGCAGCTCGCAGAATGAGTGACTAGCAGCCGTAGCACACACACAACACGAATTAATCCGCCTGGGCAAAATGTTCGTGCTCACACACTCAAGAGGGGCAATGGATGCAGGCACAAACTAGTGCGCTCAGCTAGTCGCTCTCCACTGGGAGTAATTCGGATTAGGAATCTCACGAAATCTCTATTGATCCGTACAACATAGAAGTGCATTTTGAGAAGATATTTAACCAACATTATTTTGCCCAGTTTTGTTCAACCATTCAAAATATCTGCACCAGATGAGATGTCCAATTGTGCGTAATTGCGCATAGTCGACCTATTATTTATGGGCATGTGACTCGCCAAATGACTAATTCTCCGTTCTCATAATGCATGCATGCATTCCTAAAGCAGCTTGTTGGTTGGTTACCACGTTTTGTATTTAGCATACACCTAGTTAAAACACGGTATTACCTGCTTTAGACCATAAATGGTATGAATCGTGAAACCTGCAGTCCGTATTAAATATTTTGTGTTCAGTTTCACCATCTGGTCATGACAACGACACTCGGCCGGCGCCCTGATTTATAAGATTCTTCCCGAGAAATAAGGTGTCCTCTTCACTGTGTCATCAACGTCCCCTCTTAACTATATTTTTAGTTTCGTATTCCCGTATAAGCAGTAATGGACAAAACAGACTCCTCATCCCTCAAGTGGTGAGTCTTTCTTTATGCTGAGTCTACAAACCACATTTAATTTATTAATGTTTCAAAGGTGACTAGAGCAAATAAATCATTATAGCAGGTGCAACAACATGATGGTGTCCATAGAAAACCGAGAATTGCATTTCTATGGCCATTTGATAAATAGGCTACTCAGCATTTTACACTGGCTACATTTAACAGCATTTTACGCCATTTTTACAGCTATCTGTCATGAGCAGACATTCTCATATTCACACCAGTGATGTGAATTTGATCAATGGAACTTATTGCTATCATTACTAACAGATTGATAAAGGGGTCTAGGCCTACAGTAATTACGCATTAACATGTAGAGCACAGTCAGTGGCAACCTGTCACTCAGTTGATCCCTACCTGTTTAGCTAATAATAAAAAGAAAAAACAAAAATATTTACACTACCCTCAAGTTTGGACACGCCTACTCATTAGTTTTTTTAAATATTTTCTACATTGTAAAATAATAGTGAAGACAAAACATGGAATCATGTAATAACCAAAACACATTTTAGATTCTTGAAAGTAGCCACCCTTTGCCTTGATGACAGCTTTGCACACTCTTGGCATCTCTCAACCAGCTTCATATAGTCACCTAAAATGCATTTCAATTAACAGGTGTGCCTTGTTAAAAGTTAATTTGTGGAATTCCTATCCTTCTTAATGCGTTTGAGCCAATCAGTTGTGTTGTGACAAGGTAGTACTGAATATAGCCCTATTTGGCAAAAGACCAAGTCCATATTATGTCAAGAACAGCTCAAATAAGCAAAGAGAAATGACAGTCCATCATTACTTGAAGACATGAAGGTTAGTCAAGCCTGAACATTTAAAGAACTTTGAAAGTTTCTTCAAGTGCAGTGGCAAAAAGTAGAATCTAAGCAAGCTAGTAAACGGTCACCATCATGAATCAAGTCAACAATCTACTGGCAAATTCTTTTAAATCCTTGTCATATGAAGAGAAAGTATAGATAAAAACGTATCAATGCTCATCGGCTATTGGACATTAACAATACACAACAAGTTGGAAATCGCAAATTCAACAATGAGTGGTTTGGAAGGAATCAGTGTCTAACTGCAAGCTTTGCAAAGAAATTATAAGGGCACAAGGCGAGACCCAAATGCAGACACAGGAGGCAGATGGTTAAGCTCCAATATTTATTATAACAAAAGGGATAGGACAAAGGCAGGTCGGGGACAGGCGAGAGTTCATAAACCGGGTCACAGTCCATGCAGTACCAGGCGATAGGCAGCCTTGAGGTCAGGGCAGGCAGGGGTTTAGTGATCAGGTTAGAGACCAAACCGTACAAAGGGATAGGCAGGCTCAAGGTCAGAGCAGGAAGGGTGGTCAGGCAGGCAGGTTCGGCGTCAGGACAGGCAAAGGTCAGAACCAGGAGGGCTAGGTAAAAACAGAGACTGGGAAAGAAAGGGACTTGGCAAAACAAGACGGGAGGAGCTGGAGTCCGGTGGCGGTGTGCTTGTCGAGGATACCTGGAGTTAGTCTGGAGAAGTGCCGCCCGAGCTCTTCTCCAGGTACGTCGACAGCGGCGTACCTGGGAAGAGCGGAGGATGATAGAGAACTCAAAAAGGGGAGAGTCCTGTGGCTGAACAGTTTCGGGCATATCCTACCCAGACCAGTTGTCGGCTCCAGGTCGTGGTGTTGGTTGAGGTTTAGGAATCTTAGGGTGGTTTCCAGGTCCTGGTTAGCTCGCTCCGACTGGCCTTTGGATTGGGGATGGAATCCGGAGGACAGGCTGGCTGACGACCCAGTAAGGGTGCAGAATGCCTTCCAGAACTGAGACGAGAACTGAGGACCCTGGTCAGAGACCATGTCCACCGGGTGTCCATGGATCCGGAAGACATACTTGCACCAGAAGCTGGCAGAGGGTAGTTTGCAGAGAGGGATGAAATGGGTGGCCTTGGAGAACCGATCCACTACCATCAGATAGAGGGAATCCAGAGAGATATGGGACCAGGGGCGATAAGAGACAGCTAGTGGCTGAAGGAGGCTAGAAGGAGCTTGCCGTGGAGTCTTGTTCTGAGCACACACTGTGCACGCGACGATGAAGACAGAGACAACAGGAACCATTGTGGCCCACCAGAAACGTCGTCAGAGGAAGGCTAGGGTACGATGGGAACCTGGTTGGCAGGTCAGCCTGGAGGAATGAGCCCATTCCAGGACCCAGGAGCGGACTGAGTTAGGGACAAACAACCGGTTAGCCGGGCCCCCTTCAGGTTCAGGCTGGGAACGTTGTGCCTTGTGGACCAAGGTTTCAATACCCCAAGGCATGAGGTAGGGAGAATGATTTCAGAGACTGAGGGTGTGGCAGAGGAACTGTATATGTGGGAGATGGCGTCAGCCTTCACATTTTTGGACCCTGGGCGGTAGGATATGGTGAGGTTGAATCTTGTAATCAATAAAGCCCACCGGGCCTGCCTGGAGTTGAGGCACATGGCTTTACAGAGATATTCCACATTTTTACCAAGAACCAAGAATTGCTGTTCTGCTCCTTCCAGCCAGTGCCTCCACTCTCCCAGTGCCATCTTGACCGCCAGGAGTTCTCGGTTGCCTACGTCATAGTTCCTCTCAGCAGGATTGAGACGATGGGACAGGAAAGCACAGAGATGGAGCTTTTGGTCCTGGACAGATCGCTGGGACAGCATGGCCCCCACTCCAACATCAGAAGCATCAACTTTTACTAAAAAGTGACAGGACAGATCCGGATGGACGAGGATGGGTGCTGTGTTGAACCGATGCTTCAGGTCCACGAAGGCTCTGTCGACGGCTGGAGATCATGTGAATGGTAATTTTGGAGAGTTGAGTGCCTGTAGCCCTGAATGAAATGGGGGTAGAAGTTAGCGAACCCAGGAAACATAGTAACTGCGCTCTGAACGTAGGTTGAGGCTAATCTACCACTGCTTTCATTTTTTCAGGATCCATTTGGACATTTCCATCAGCGATGATATATCCCAGAAAGGAGATTGTAGAGCGGTGGAACTCGCACTTCTTGGCTTTCACAAACAATTGTTTCTCCAGGAGGCGCTGAAGGACTTGTCTGACATGAATAACGTGGTCTTGGGCCGACCAGAAAAAAAACAGGAAGTCGTCAAGGTAGACAAACACAAAATGGTTTAGCATGTCCCAGAGAACAACGTTTACCAGAGCCTGGAAGACATGAGGGAATTGGTGAGTCCAAACGGCATGACCTGGTATTCAAAATGTCCAATGGCTGTGTTAAATGCTGTCTTCCACTCATCTCCTTCATGTATCCGAACCAGAAGGTAGTCATTCCGAAGGTCCAGTTTGGAAAAAAATGGTGGCCCCCTGGAGAGGTTCGAAAGCCGAGGAGAGGAGAGGTAGGGGGTAACGATTCTTGATCGTTATATCATTCAGACCCCGGTAGTCAATGCACAGACACAGGGTCTTGGCCTTCTCCACAAAAAAAACCCTGCGCCGGCAGGAGATGCAGACGAACAGATGCCTCCAGTAGCCAGAGAATCCTCAATGTACTCCTCCATGGCCTTGGTCTCCGGGCCTGATAGAGAATATAACCGACCACGATGTGGTGTGGTGCCTGGGAGGAGATCAATTGCACAATCATAAGGACTGTGCGGGGGAAGGGAAGTAGCATGTGCCTTACTGAAGATCCACAGGAGGCCATGATACTCAAAGGGTTCGGCAGAGACATCAGAGGCTTTGCTTACGTCCTCAGGGGGATGTCTCAAGGATGGCTGTGCTGCTTTAAGTCAACGAGAATGACAAAATGGTCTCCAACCCAGGATGGAGCTCGTGGTCCAGTCAATAACAGGATTTCCGGAGCCAAGAAAATCCCAAAACCACAGGAACATGGGGGGGAAAAAAATATACATTTTTTTTATTTTTTAAATCGATGAGGAGGAACTGTATGGTCTACTGTGGTTTACTGATACCTGTATATGAACGGCACTGTGCTATGGATGAATCTTCCAATCGAGCGGCCGTCCAGTGCCCTAGCATCCATTGGGAAAGAGAGAAGTCAAGTGGGAATACCTAATTCACAAACCATGGTAGCATCCATAAAACTTTAATCAGCTCCAGAGTCAATGAGCACCCGGAGAGACTTAGACTGGTCTCCCCACAGCAGACTCACAAAAAAGGTGGGTGGGTGATTGTAATTAGGGGACTCGTCCTTTATCCCCTCCGACAGTCTGTGGAGGAAGGTGTCAAACAGAGCCTCCGGATTCAGGTGGCTCCCTGCAGGGAGACAGCGTGACGGAGCTGGTCCAAGTCTGCTGGGTCTGTCATGGCCAGTTCGTACTATAAGTGCACAAGGCGAGACTCAAGTGCAGACACAGGAGGCAGATGGTTGAGCTCTGATATTTATTATAACAAAAGGGGTAGACAAAAGGCAGGTCGGGGACAGGCAAGAGTTCCTAATCTAGGTCATAGTCCAAACAGTACCAGGCGATAGGCAGCCTCAAAGTCAGGACAGGCAGGGGTTCAGAGATCAGGTCTGAGTTCAAACAGTACAAAGGGATAGGCAGAATGAAGGTCAGAACAGGCAGAGTGGTCAGGCAGGCGGGTTCGGCTTCAGGACAGGCAAAAGGTCAGAACCAGGAGGGCTAGGAAAAAACAGAGCCTGGGAAAGAAAGGAGCTAGGAAAAACGTTGGTTGACTTGGCAAAACAAGACGAACTGGCACAGAGAGACAGGACACCGGAATAAACACACTGGGGATAATAAGCGACACCTGGAGGGGGTTGGTGACAAGCACAAGGACAGGTGAAACAGATTAGGGCGTGACAGCAATCACTAGCCTGCAATTCAGTGGAGCAGGTGTGTGGTCCAAGTCTGGGAATAAGAGTCCTTTTTGCAAGCTTACAAGGATATACATACACATGCCAAGGGCCAAAAAGGTTGAATAGATTGGCCATGCTGTCAATTCTGCTGCGTTCAAAACAACTGGAAACTCGGAACTGGGAAATATCAGTCTTCAGTGAGTTCAAGGCAACTGGGAACACAAATCGAGCTCAGACTGGGAAAACACGTTTTGAGCGGTCATCCAACTCGGAATTCCAAGTCGGGAACTTGGGCCTCTTTCTAGAACTCCTCCTTTTTTCTCTGAGTTCCCAGTTGTCTTAAAAGCACCACAAATCCGTAATGCCAGACTTTGATGACCAAGTTTGATGACAAAATTTGTCCACAAGAAGGACCGCCACGCCACCTTCCTGCCTATACTAGGGTGATATTTTATATGTGAATGCTTCTGCTCAGTGTTTGAGATCAATTGACACCCTTTACCATGGAGCATTGATATTTATTTTAAACTGCAAAACCCTTATGCACCACTGCACTTTATATTCCAATGTTGGCTGGCTTCCTCTAGTCACTCGTAGGCTGTCAATCACTGGTATACTTTTATTTACAAAGCCATTTAGGCTTTTTTTACTACCATTTTTATTCTTCAGAAATGTGGTGGGTACACTCAAAGTTCGCAGGACTTCATCTTGCTAACTGTTCCAAATGTCCAAACTGAATTTGGTCAAAGGGGTTTTATGTACTCTGCGCCATCGGCTTGGAACGCCTTACAAAATAGATTAATTGGAGGAACTTGTCCCGATTGGCGTTTTAAATCATTGATGAAGATTTGAGGCTGATTCCTTGACCTGTCAATGTTTTTAATTAGCCGTTTTATGATTTCGTTATACTTAGGGGCTCCCAAGTGGTGCAGCAGTCTAAGGCACAGCATCACAGTGCTAGACACATCACTACAGACCCTGGTTTGATCCTGGGCTGAATCACAACCGGCCATGATCGGGAGTCCCATAGGCACACAATTGGCCCAGCGTCATCCTCGTTGGGTTTGGCCGGTGTAGGCCATCATTGTAAATAAGAATATGTTCTTAACTGACTTGCCTAGCTAAATAAAGGTTCAATAAATAAATACAAAATGTCCATAATACCAATGTATTTACATGGTAGTTAGTTACACAGGCAAGTACTGTGGAATTACAATCTAGGTTAACATAGTTACATAGAACTTTGTAGCTTGTCAGGACACTCATAGTAGAGTGGGATCCTCAATGGTTTTTGGATGGGAAATGCTAATCTAAAAGAAAAATCGTACCTATTTCTGGGAGAGATTGGTATTTGTGGATCGCGCCAGCTCATTCTGCATTAAAAACTAAAATATAACTGTAATGACCTTCTGAGAGCCAGGTCCTGTCAAATCAAAATATTTAATTAATTTAGTTTTATCTGTTTATAATATTTGTTCAATTTAGTCGCTGTATAATATATTCCAATAAACTGATCAGGGACATGCAATGTGTCTCTAAATATCTAATTACATCCAAATATAGGCCTACTGTAGGCTACATAGAATATCCTGAAACTATACTTAGAGATGCATCCCTCAGGTTAGTGGAATATAAACAAATCAAATCAAGTCAAGGTTTATTGGTTGCATACACAGTTTTGCAGATGTTATCGCAGGTGCAGCGAAATGCGTATGTTTCTAGCTCTAACAATATCTAGCAATACAATAACAATACACACACTACAACCAAAACAAACCGCAAATGCATTCAACAAGTTTGTGGAGTCACAAGCTTGATGTAGTAATTTTGTGCTAGGAATATGGGACAAACTATTATACTTTGACTAAATGCAATACACTATATCACTGCCTGATACGGCAATTGCTCAGCCTCTGGCCACAAGGCACTACAGAGGGTAGTACGTCTGGCCCAGTACATCACTGGGGCTAAGCTGCCTGCCATCCAGGACCTCTACACCAGGTGGTGTCAGAGGAAGGCCCTAACAATTGTCAAAGACCCCAGCCACCCCAATCATAGACTGTTCTCTCTACTACCGCATGGCAAGCGGTACCGGAGTGCCAAGTCTAGGACAAAAAGGCTTCTCAACAGTTTTAACCCGCAAGCCATAAGACTCCTGAACAGGTAATCAAATGGCTACCCAGACTATTTGCATTGTGTGCCGCCACCCACCACCCGCTAACCCCTCTTTTACTTTACTGCTACTTTCTGTTTATCAAATATGCATAGTCACTTTAACCATATCTACATGTACATACCACCTCAATCACCCCGACTAACCGGTACCTGTAATGCGTGCGTACTGGCGGCAGATAAGTCAGGCGCTGTCACGTTCGTTGAATGGAGGAGACCAAGGTGCAGCGTGATGTGAATACATTCTTCTATTTATTAACGAAGAAACACTAAACAAACTATACAAAACAACAAAACGAACGTGCCGCTATATATTAACAAGTGCAGACACAGGCAACTAACCAAAGACAATAACCCATGAAATACCCAAGGAATATGGCGGCCTAAATATGGTTCCCAATCAGAGACAACGATAAACAGCTGCCTCTAATTGAGAACCAATCTAGGCAACCATAGACATACATAACACCTAGACTAGTTCACCCAAAGACAAACAATACCCCTAGACAGGACAAAAACACATACATCTCCCATGTCGCGGCAGGGTAGCCTAGTGGTTAGAGCGTTGGACTAGTAACCGGAAGGTTGCGAGTTCAAACCCCCGAGCTGACAAGGTACAAATCTGTCGTTCTGCCCCTGAACAGGCAGTTAACCCACTGTTCCCAGGCCGTCATTGAAAATAAGAATTTGTTCTTAACTGACTTGCCTGGTTAAATAAAGGTAAAAAAAAAAAAAAAAAAAAAAAAAAAAATGTCACACCCTGACCTAACCAAAATAAAAAAGAAAACAAAGAATACTAAAGGTCAAGGCGTGACAGGTGCAGGAGAGCAAAGACTGTGTTACAATGGTGCAGTAATAATAAAATCACTGTGAACAAAAACAATAAATAAAAACCATGGGTCGAAACGCTTCGCACGTCAGACATAACGTGCACAAACTCTTACAATCAACAATACGGGACAACTGCATTCTCCTTTTGGCGCATCATGGCTTGCTGAAGGTTGAACATGGACAGCCTCCCATGTCTCCTCCGCGCACCTGAACCAGTCGTCCACCGCAGGAACCTCCGTCTGACTCTGATGCTAAGGTACCAGAACCAGCTGGTACCCCAGTACGCACTGGAAGGGAGAGAGGTTAGTGGAGGAGTGGCGAAGCGAGTTCTGTGCCATCTTAGCCCAGGGCATGAACACCGCCCACTCCCCCGGCCGGTCCTGGCAATAGGATTGCAGAAACCTGCCCACATCCTGGTTTACTCTCTCCACCTGCCCATTACTCTCGGGGTGAAACCCTGAAGAAAGGCTGATCAAGACCCCCAGACGTTCCATGAACGCCTTCCAGACCCTAGACATGAACTGGGGACCTTGATCAGACACTATATGCTCAGGCACCCCGTAGTGCAGGAAGACATGCGTAAACAAGGCCTCCGCAGTCTGTAGGGCCATAGGGAGACGGGCAGAGGGAGGAGACGACAGGATTTAGAGAAATGATACACAACGACCAGGACCACGGTGTTACCCTGTGAGAGTGGAAGATCGGTCAGAAAATTTACCGACAGGTGCGACCAAGGTCGTTGTGGAATGGGTAAGGGGTGTCGCTTACCTCTGGGTAGGTACCTAGGAGCCTTACACTGGGTGCACACCAAGCAGGAGGAAACATAAACCCTCATGTCCTTAGCCAAGGTAGGCCAACAGTACCTCCCGCTCAAACAGCGCACTGTCCGACCGATCTCTGGATGACCAGAGGAGGGTGACGTGTGGGCCCAATAGATCAACTGGTCACGAACAGCAGACAGGACGTACAGACGCCCATCGGGACACTGGACGGGAGCGCCCGCACGTAACGCCTGCTCAATGTCCGTGTCCAGCTCCCACACTACAGGCAGGAGGTGGGGAGTATGGGAGTGAGATCCATGGGCCGCTCCTCTGTGTCATACAGCCGAGACAATGCGTCTGCCTTCACGTTTTGGGTGCCTGGTCTGAAGGAAAGGGTAAACACAAAATGGGTGAAAAACATGGCCCACCTTGCCTGGCGAGGATTCAGTCTCTTCGCCGCCCGGATATACTCCAGATTACAGTGGTCAGTCCAGATGAGAAAAGGGTGTCTATCCCCCTCAAGCCAATGTCTCCACGCCTTAAAGGCCTTGACGACAGCCAACAGCTCCCGGTCCCTCACATCATAGTTTCGCTCCGCCAGGCTGAGCTTCTTCGAGAAGAAGGCACAGGGGCGGAGCTTCGGTGGCGTACCCGAGCGCTGAGAGAGCACAGCTCTTATCCCAGCCTCGAACACGTCCACCTCCACTATGAACGCCAAAGAGGGATCCGGATGGGCCAGCACGGGAGCCTAGGTAAACAGACCTCTCAGGTGACTAAAGGCCCTGTCCGCCTCAGCTGACCACTGCAAGCATACAGGGCCCCCCTTCAGCAGTGGGGTAATGGGAGCCACAACTTGACCAAAACCCCGGATAAACCTCTGGGAGTAGTTGGCAAACCCTAAGAACGGCTGCACCTTCTTTACCGTGGTGGGAGTCGGCCAATTATGCACGGCTGAAATGCGGTCACTCTCCATCTCCACCCCTGAGGTGGAAATGCGATGCCCTAGGAAGGAGACGGACTGCTGGAAGAACAGGCATTTTTCAGCCTTGACGTACAGGTCATGCTCCAACAGGTGACCAAGCACACTGCGCACCAGGGACACATGCTCGGCGCGTCTAGCGGAGTATATCAAAATGTCATCAATATACACCACTACACCCTGACTGTGCACGTCCCTGAAAATCTTGTCTACAAAGGCTTGGAAGACTGATGGCGCATTCATCAACCCATGCGGCATGACGAGGTACTCATAGTGCCGTGAGGTGGTACTGAAAGCCGTCTTCCACTCGTCTCCCTCCCAGATACGCACCAGGCTGTAAGCGCTCCTGAGATCTAGTTTGGTGAAGAAGCGTGCCCCGTGCATTGACACAATGCTGTGGCTATGAGCGGTAGCGGGTAACTATACCTCACAGTGATCTGGTTCAGACCCCGATAGTCAATACACGGGCGCAGACCTACCTCCTCCTTCTTCACAAAAAATAAACTCGTGGAGGCGTGTGAAGTGGAGGACCGAATGTACCCCTGACGCAGGGATTCGGAGACATATGTTTCCATAGCCTCCGTCTCCGCCTGTGAGAGGGGACTCCTGGGAAGTGCAGCGTCTACCAGGAGATTTATCGCATAATCGTCCCGTCGATGGGGTGGTACTTGAGTCGCCTTCTTTTTAGAGAAGGCGAGAGCCAAATCGGCACATTCAGGGGGAAATAAACTTCAGTTAGTGCTAAATTAGTGCTAAATACGGCTGCTAGAATCCTGACTAGAACCAAATAATTTGATCATATTACTCCAGTGCTAGCCTCCCTACACTGGCTTCCTGTCAAGGCAAGGGCTGATTTCAAGGTTTTACTGTTAACCGACAAAGCATTAAATGAACTTGCTCCTACCTATCTCTCTGATTTGGTCCTGCCGCACATACCTACACGTACGCTACGGTCACAAGACGCAGGCCTCCTAATTGTCCCTAGAATTTCTAAGCAAACATTTTTATGGAATGGTCTGCCTACCCATGTGAGAGACGCAATCTCGGTCTCAACCTTTAAGTCTTTACTGAAGACTCATCTCTTCAGTGGGTCATATGATTGAGTGCAGTCTGGCCCAGGAGTGTGAAGGTGAACGGAAAGGCTCTGGAGAAACTAACCGCCCTTGCTGTCTCTGCCTGGCCGGTTCCCTTCTTTCCACTGGGATTCTCTGCCTCCAACCATATTACAGGGGTTGAGTCACTAACTTACTGGTGCTCTTTCATGCCGTCCCTAGGAGGGGTGCGTCACTTGAGTGGGTTTAGTCACTGATGTGATATTCTTGTCTGGGTTGGCGCCCCCGCCTTGGGTTGTGCCGTGATGGAGATCTTTGTGGGCTATACTCGGCCTTGTCTCAGGATGGTAAGTTGGTGGTTGAATATAGTAGTGGTGTGGGGGCTGTGCTTTGGCAAAGTGGGTGGGGTTATATCCTTCCTGTTTAGCCCTGTCCAGGGGTATCGTCGGATGGGGCCACAGTGTCTCCTGACCCCTTCTGTCTCAGGCTCCAGTATTTATGCTGCAGTAGTTTCTGTGTCGGGGGGCTAGGGTCAGTTTGTTATATCTGGAGTACTTCTCCTGTCTTATCCGGTGTCCTGTGTGAATTTAAGTATGCTCTCTCTAATTCTCTCTTTCTATCTCTCTCTCGGAGGACCTGAGCCCTAGGACCATGCCTCAGGACTACCTGGCATGATGACTCCGTGCTGTCCCCAGTCCACCTGGCCGTGCTGCTGCTCCAGTTTCAACTGTTCTGCCTGTGATTATTATTATTTGACCATGCTGGTCATTTATGAACATTTGAACATCTTGGCCATGTTCTGTTATAATCTCCACCCGGCACAGCCAGAAGAGGACTGGCCACCTCTCATAACCTGGTTCCTCTCTAGGTTTCTTCCTAGGTTTTGGCCTTGGTGCACGAGCTGGAACCCCTTCCGGTCTCCCTGCGCACCGCCCCTACCAGCTCCATGGGTATCGGAGAGGGGGTGTGTGGGGATGGAACTAACAGACCCCGGGAACGTCCACGGGTAGCCAGCAGGTTGTCCAGCTGGATGGACAGGTCCACCAGCTGGTCGAACGTGAGGGTGGTGTCTCTGCAGGCCACCTCTGGACGGACGTTCTCGCGCAGACTGCAACGATAATGGTTGATCAGGGCCCTGTCGCTGCAGCCCCTGCCTTAGATGGAAGAGGCGCTCACCCGCCGCTCTACCCTCGGGCGGGTGGTCGAAGACTGGTCCAATGATGTGGCATTGGACTCCCTCTCCCATCATATTCCTAGGGAAGGGATAGATTAATCCCACTGGGACCAGGAGAAGAAGGGGCACGTAGTGGAGATCCCGGCTGTGCTGGTGGAGGCACTGGGAGAACTCCCTGTCTCTCCCAGCGGTCCATTGTCTGGACAACGAGGTCCATGGCGGTGCCAAGATGGTGGAGCATTGCTGCGTGCTCCCGGACATGCTCCTCCACCCCTATACCCGGGGTACCTGCTCCTGCTGACTCCATAAGTTTGGTCGGGGGTTCTGTAATGCGTGCGTACTAGTGGCAGAGAAGTCAGGCGCAGGAGAGCAAAGACTGTGTTACAAGTTTAATAATAAAATCACTGTGACCAAAAACAAGAAAAAATACAATGGGATGAAACCCTTCGCACGCCAGACATAACGTGCACAAACTCTTACAATCAACAATACCGGACAAGGACATGTGGGGAACAGAGGGTTAAATACACAACATGTTATTGATACCAGGTGTGTGGGAAGTCAAGACAAAACAAATGGAAAACGAAAGGTGGATCGGCAATGGCTAGAAGACCGGTGACGTCTACTGACGAACGTCGCCCGAACAAGGAGAGGGACCGACTTTAGAGGAAGTCGTAACAGTGCCTGTATGTAGCCTCGCTACTGTATATAGCCTCGCTACTGTTATTTTTCACTGTCTTTTTGCTGTTGTTTTCATTTCTTTACTTACCTATTGTTCACCTAATACCTTTTTTGCACTGTTGGTTAGAGCCTGTAAGTAAGCATTTCACTGTAAGGTTGTATTCGGCGCACGTGACAAATAAACTTTGATTTGATATAAGTTTAATTATATCCAAATACTAATGACACCTTCAAATGGGGGAACTGGATAGAGAAAGTGCTTTCTTTTCTAAACGGTAAACAGATATATATGAACATACCCTAAAATAAAAGGTACTTATGTACATATTTTTTTTAAATCTCAAATCCAAAATGTTGGAGTATTGAGTCAAATTAAAAGGTTTACCTTCACTGTACAAATAAATAAATAAGGGAGTATACATTCCAATATTCAACTACTTGTCTTTCCAAATAAAACATTTAGAAATACTTCCTTCCAAATGTCGTTGAAAGTCATTTAAATACCCTAAATAGTATTTTGAACCCAGGTCTGCTCCTCCTCTGATTCATTTAACAATTGCAATGTTAGAGATTGTAGTTCGTTTTCCTATCATACTTTCTCATTCCTTTTAATTTCTCATATAAAAAAAGAAAATGACCATCTTGAGTCACTCTCTCGCAAAGGAGTTCAACTAGGCTAGGTCACTTATGTCTGAGTAGGTTGTTACACCCAGGGCCTTAGAAACAAAAGTTTGGTCTCTTAGAATCTGAACCAGTGTAATTTCCCATACAGCTCATCCAGACACATTGTCTCTTTCCATTTAAGCATATAAAGCTATGACCTCGGTAGTTACATTGCTTGATTGCATAAGCAACCATTTCATTGTGGGCATTTAACATCACCTTGGACAAGGGCATGGGCTACACAAATAAATCGATATTAACGAAGGAGAATCCATTTGTTGTCATGGCAATAATGTGTATCGGAGGCTCTAGACAATAATTTCATGGCCCCCCTTTATGGATAGCTCACGACTGCAGTTGAAATGATCCTGTTTATGTCTGCAGCCCTCAATAAGTTGTCAAGGTAATCGGATGACAACCGGCAAAATGAGATCGTTAAACTTGTGCTGCACTGAGAGGAGATTTTAATTCCTTTGATTCAAAGCACTGTATACTTCATTTTCCACTGGCATGACAGGCTACAGACAGTTAGACAGTCCTCAAACCATCAACCTTGGAGACTCTTGCTGATTATCTTCCAGCCCTCATGGGAAGAAAGATCAACGATGTACTGTATTGTATGAACTGATCAATGCATAAAATCTATGAGTATACAGTAGAGTATGCTCTTCATATAGATATATAGGTGCAGGTATAAGTGAGTAGCTGGCCTACCTGTTAACTACCAGGTGCAAAAAACACAGAAAAGGAGGCACGTTATATTCCAGGACAGGTAGTATTTTGTCCAGTCATGGAAGCTTATCTATCCTGAAATTCACCCCCATTGATAATAATCAGTGCTGTGTTTATATGTGTGTCTTGTATGTTGTAAGAAGGTGCCCTCTTCCATTGTGCCAATGGACTACTCCTGGGCCTGAGTGAGTAATGCCAACCGGCCAGTGCCATGCTGGCACCTGTCCCTTGTGAATTAGCTGTGAGTCAGCTACTGCCCGATGCAAAGCTTCTTCCTGGATCTTCTTGCGTCACACATCTGCCTGTAACACTTGGGGCAAACGCTTTCATATCCAGGTCAGGATGGAGTATCATGCATTCCACCCCTCCTGCCACCTGACTGCACCTGCCCATAACCTGTAATACACTACATAGATGTAAGGGACTTAATCACCCACTGGAAACTTGAAGACAGAACCTCACCCAGAGAGCTGCGCATGTCAGTTTGTGGTTAGACAGCCAAATAGAATGCCATTCTAGTTCTGGTTAGACATAGCAAATGCCATTCCAGTTCTCTCCATAGCAAAGCTAGCTTAGCTTACCTCACTGTACTCACTACTGCCCTTGTTTGTTGTGATTGAATGGCGAAGACACACCCAAGAAACACCAACATTAAACCACACCCCCAAGACAACTCTCGTTTACTTTCAGTCACGGCCGCTAGCATTTCTTAATGAGCATTGATGGAAAAACAAGGCCAAATCAGGAAGTGCAGTCACACTTTAATAGCCTGCAGTTAGCCCTGTCCTTCCCTGCAGTGACTCTCTCAAGTGTTTCTACATGCAGGTATGATTTATTCATACATTTTTGTGTTTGGAGCTCTTACTTCTTGTCGCAATGAAAAATAAAGGGATTTCGGGACAACACCGATAATTCTGTCCTGCCAGGCTTGTATGTGGGGGGCAGCTTAATGGTCACAGTGCTCAAACACATTGCCAATCTACAGGTAACTGCCAAAATATAGGAAGCAACGACATAAAATGTCTTAATAGGGCATTGGGCCACCACGAGCCAGAACAGCTTCAATGCAACTTGGCATAAATTATACAAATGTCTGGAACTCTATTTGAGGAATGCGACACAACTCCTCCACAAGAAATTCTATAATTTGGTTTTTCATTGATGGTGGTGGAAAATGCTGTCTCAGGCATCGCTCTAGAATCTCCGAATGTTCAATTGGGTTGAGATCTGGTGACTAAGATGGCCGTGACATATGGTTTAGATCGTTTTCATATTTGAGTGAATGCTCTAACAATGGAAATACATGTCCTCAGAGATGGAAGGTGAGACAAGATCAGGATGGACCATTCTAGCCAATAAGAGGGCAGAGATAGGCAGAGCGAGAGAGGAATCATCTTTGTAGCTGTGACATTATAGCTTCTGTGACAGCATGGGTAGTGCCATTGACGCCATCTCCATTTTAAATTAGTACATTTTCAGGAATCGCACATGTGTGGAAGCACCTGCTATCGATGTACTTTGCATCCCTCATTTACTTAAGTGTTTGCATTATTTTGGCAGCTGCTTTGCTCTTGTTTAGACGACAGGAATGTCAATAAATACTCAACATACAACTCTCAACATACAATTCCACAAATTCACTTTTAACAAGGCACACCTGTTAATTGAAATGCATACCAGGTGACTGACTACCTCATGAAGCTGATTGAGAGAATGCCAAGAGAGTGCAAAGCTGTCATCAAGACAAAGGGTGGCTACTTTGAAGAATCGAAAATATAAAATATATAACACTTTTTTGGTTACTACATGATTTAATGTGTTATTTCATAGTTTTGATGTCTACATTATTATTCTACAATGTAGAAAATTGTAAAAAAAACTGGAATGAGTAAGTGTGTCCAAACTTTTGACTGATACTGTACATATAGCGAGAAAAATAACTATTTCTAGTCATTTATATGCTAGTAGACGGACTGTAACTACGGAATAGATTCAGGCCGGTGATGCTGACGCCATTACTATACAACCAGCAGTGTACGTTGCTGAATGATTGCTGATACGTTTTGCTACATATATTTGCAGCCATAGCTATAGCTATATTTTTGCCCTAGTAAATACATGATAAACTTTTATGAGATAAGGTAAGGTTGTTTTGGGTTAGCAGACAAAGCCCCCAAATGCTTGCTAGCTATCTAGCTACCTAACTTGGAAATCTGAATTAGTTATCATATATATTTCAAATATTACATTTGTTGGGTAGATAGCTAATGTTAGCTAGCCAGTTCGAGTATAAACATTACTGTACGGCTAATCATAGATTACCTATGATTAGCTGCATATAGTCAAGTTTATCGTTACTCATTGTGTATTTATTATTACTTATTAGGTGTTTTACTTTTCTATAATTTCTCTATTTTCTTTCTCTCGCATTATTGGGAAGGGTCTGTAACTAAGCATTTCACTATTAGTCTACACCTGTTGTTTACAAAGCATGTGATGAATACAATTTGATTTGAGCTAGGGAGCTAGTATCCAAGTGCCTGCCATGTATTGACCCTAATTGGCAATGGGCTACAGCTAAATGGTGTAAGCAAGGTGGCTAGCTATGAGAGCTATGCACATCTTCCTCAGATGCTACATGACATTACACATTAGCCTGATGCATATAGCTAGCTAGCTACAGTATCATTTCCCTTTCGTCTGTGGCATCATAGCTAGCCTGGCTCACTAGAAAGATCAAATAAGGTTGTATAACCAAAATTATAAACTAGGGTGGTTCGAGCCCTGAATGCTGATTGGCTGAAGGCCGTGATATCAGACCGTCTACCACGGGTATGATAAAAACATTTATTTTGACTGCTCTAATTACGTTGGTAACCAGTTTATAATAGCAATAAGTCACCTCAGGGGTTTGTGATATATTGCCAATATACCACGGTTCAGGGCTGTATCCAGGCATTTCGCACTGCGTCGTGCATAAGAACAGCCATTAGTCATGGTATATTGGTCATATACCACATCCCCTCGGGCCTTATTTCTTAAGTAGCTACTAGCTAGCTAGTACCAGCTATTTACTTTGCTAACGTACTCACCAACACCGGTAGTTTAATGGTGACAGGCGGTAGAAGTGACCAATATGGAAGCCTATTTTCACTTCTATTTGTCGAGCGAAATGTGCGTGCGTTGCACCCATACACAACCTTGGCAACAAATGTTCACATGGCAGCTGGGGGCTGACCACAATGTGTTGTCTCTGGGCAATTTGGCATCATTGGAAAAAGTGGGCATGTAAGTAATCCATCCCCATCCCCTCCAGTAAGTCGTGACAAACTCATTCACAAAATTTCAATTTTGGACGAGAATGACTTTATTGACAAAATTATCCTATTTACACCTTGTAGTCAATTTTGACACTATAATTAATGTTTCTGACTTATGCATAGTCTGTTTAAAACCAGAGAAGTTGTTTCTAAGGGGAAGTTGACCTTTAACTCTACTTTAGAGCAATTAAGATTTGAACAAAGACCACTGTGCCCTCAAAGCCAAACTCTCTCAACCAAAGTCATGAACTCAAGAAACTAGGTACAATAAAACATTTTCTGTTGACCCTCTGTTTCTGCAATGAACTATAATGAAATTCTGATTGATAGACACACGTCAACATATTTATGATGCTGAAAAGACACTTCATTTTCACAGTGAAGGGATGGCTCAATAAAAATGCAAAGCTTGGTGGAACCATTTGTACGTGGCAGATACTAACAATGTGAGGGCAAGCCATTTTTTGATGAAACATCCACCCCCACTTCCCTCCACATTCACTCAGAGCAGTGACCTGATGTTTAAGCAATAATATCAGGCCTTTTTTCAGCTCACGGTAGCATACAGCCCATACAGTACAACTCTCTTCCAAAGGGGAAATAAATGTGTTAATTTCCCCTGCTATAGAGGTCACATGTTGTGTCAAACGGCCACTCGTGGCCTGTCTTCTATGAAATCCACCACAGAAACCCAATGCTCCCTCAGCTAGCCTGCTTTCACCAGAATCCTGGTTGTGGCAACACTGCATGGTTGCCATTTTCAGGCAGGATTATCCCCCCCAATCCCAACAGGAAAACAAAGGCTTTGCATATGCCCGATTCAGCAACTCAGCAAGGGGATATTTGGCGGCACAAAGCCAGCCGGGGTGAGCCGGTGAGACGCTGTTAATGAACAATGAGCTCCTTCCATATCTCTGTGCCACCACATACTGTATCTCACAACCTGTCAACTAGGCCACACTACTTCGCTTGCTCCTCTTCTCCATGTAATCTACAGTGGCAACATACAGTAATTCTATACTGAAGCTGACAAGCACTCTTTGTTATCGTGCACCCAACTTTTCCTCTTGTTCTGGTACACAGTAGAGTCAGTCTATCCAGATAAATAGGAATGTTTACACCCCCTTTCATCCCAGCATGTACATGGAAGCTCGCTTTGATCCCGCTGCATTCGCCTTCTCACTTTCATGTTCACTCTGATCCTCATTGATTTTCGAGTTTGTTTATGCCAGATATTGTAAAGGTGAGAAATGCATGGGATATATATTGTGGTATTCCTTTGGAAAATACATAAGATTAGCAACAAGACCCTAGTAAAATACAACCGAGGCTGGCTCTAGTTTTGTGGTTAGTGGTAAATTGCTTGTGGAATTGTAGACTCCTTCACACGAAACTGTAGCTGGTGTTTTTATGCCATTTGTGCAAAGAGTGAAATTTACTGAAGTGTGGCTCGGGTCAAAACAAATAGGCCTTTTCCGATTGTGTAATATTACTAATGGTTGAGGGGTCAAGGGCCTTCATTGTGGGCAGATGGAGGAGTGCAACAGCAAGTCAAAGGTGACATGTGAAAATATGTAACTCACAATGACTCCGATAAGCCAGCTGCTCAAACTCCCTTTTAGGCTGTTACAATATGGAAGCATGATTCATAATGGCATGTAATGTCTCTGAATCTGGTCAAAAACAGATCTAGTGTGAATGCATAGTTTGCCAATGTGAGAATAGAGGCACTACAGACATTTTCTCAAGCCTCTTATGAATGTGGTATTTCAAAACAAACTATTTTGGTTGACAACATCTGGTGATGCCATACTGTAGAAATGAAATAACACAATAAACATTTAGATATAACACAACCACAGTTGTCACATAAATTCAAAAAAACGTAACTTTCCATTACAGAGATAAATTAAAGTGACCTTCTATGTATAGCACTCCTGCTTCATGGACATAAATCAAACAAAGCTGAATAAGGGATCTGTAACGCTCGTCCTCTTCTTCTGACGAGGAGTAAGAGATATCGGACCAATTTGCAGCGTGGTAAGTGTCCATTTTAATATGTAAAATGAACACTACAAAAAAAATAACAAACACATAAATCCCAAATCATAGAAAAAGGAACATAGACAACCCACCCAACTCACGCCCTGACCATACTAAAACAAAGACATAACAAAAGAACTAAGGTCAGAACGTGACAGTACCCCCCACAAAGGTGCGGACTCCAGCCGCAAAACCTGAACCTATAGGGGAGGGTCCGGGTGGGTGTCTGTCCGTGGTGGCGGCTCTGGCGCGGGACGTGGACCCCACTCCACCATAGTCTTTCTCCGCCTCTTTAACCGCCTCCGTGGCCTCTTTAGAGCGGCGACCCTCGACGCCAACCTCGGACTGGGGACCCTAGCCATGGGTCCCGAATGGACGGGAGATTCCGGCAGCACCGGACGAACGGCTCTGGCAGCTCGGGACAGACGGGCGGCTCTGGCAGCTCGGGACAGACGGGCGGCTCTGGCAGCTCGGGACAGACGGGCGGCTCTGGCAGCTCGGGACAGACGGGCGGCTCTGGCAGCTCGGGACAGACGGGCGGCTCTGGCAGCTCGGGACAGACGGGCGGCTCTGGCAGCTCGGGACAGACGGGCGGCTCTGGCAGCTCGGGACAGACGGGAGACTCTGGCAGCTCGGGACAGACGGGAGACTCTGGCAGCTCGGGACAGACGGGAGACTCTGGCAGCTCGGGACAGACGGGAGACTCTGGCAGCTCGGGACAGACGGGAGACTCTGGCAGCTCGGGACAGACGGGAGACTCTGGCAGCTCGGGACAGACGGGAGACTCTGGCAGCTCGGGACAGACGGGAGACTCTGGCAGCTCGGGACAGACGAGAGACTCTGGCAGCTCGGGACAGACGAGAGACTCTGGCAGCTCGGGACAGACGGTAGACTCTGGCAGCTCGGGACAGACGAGAGTCTCTGGCAGCTCGGGACAGACGAGAGACTCTGGCAGCTCGGGACAGACGGGAGACTCTGGCAGCTCGGGACAGACGGGAGACTCTGGCAGCTCGGGACAGACGGGAGACTCTGGCAGCTCGGGACAGACGGGAGACTCTGGCAGCTCGGGACAGACGGGAGACTCTGGCAGCTCGGGACAGACGGGAGACTCTGGCAGCTCGGGACAGACGGGAGACTCTGGCAGCTCGGGACAGACGAGAGACTCTGGCAGCTCGGGACAGACGGTAGACTCTGGCAGCACGGGACAGACGAGAGTCTCTGGCAGCTCGGGACAGACGAGAGACTCTGGCAGCTCGGGACAGACGGGAGACTCTGGCAGCTCGGGACAGACGGGAGACTCTGGCAGCTCGGGACAGACGGGAGACTCTGGCAGCTCGGGACAGACGGGAGACTCTGGCAGCTCGGGACAGACGGGAGACTCTGGCAGCTCGGGACAGACGGGAGACTCTGGCAGCTCGGGACAGACGGAAGACTCTGGCAGCTCGGGACAGACGGAAGACTCTGGCAGCTCGGGACAGACGGAAGACTCTGGCAGCTCGGGACAGACGGAAGACTCTGACAGCGCTGGGCAGGAGGAAGACTCTGGCAGCACTGGACAGGCGGGAGCACCTGTAGGGAGGAGACGGAGAGACAGCCTGGTGCGGGGGGCTGCCACCGGAGGGCTGGTGCGTGGAGGTGGCACCAGATAGACCTGATCGTGAAGGCGCACTGGAGGTCTCGAGCACCGAGCCTGCCCAACCCTACCTGGCTGAATGCTCCCCGTAGCCAGGCCAGTGCGGCGATGTGGAATAGCCCGCACTGGGCTGTGCTGGCGAACCGGGGACACCATGCATAGGGCTCGCGAAATGTACCCCGGCCCGAGGAGATGCAGATGCGCTGAGCCAGCTTCATGGCAACTGGCTCAATGCCCACTCTAGCCCAGCCGATATGAGACGCTGCTATGTACCGCGCACAAAGTGAAAGAACAAAATAAACATAACAGTCCCGTGTGGTACAAACACACCACAACTCAAAAGTGAAACCAGGCTACCAACGTATGGTTCTCAATCAGGGACAACGATTGACAGCTGGGACAACGATTGAGAACCATACCAGGCCAAACACAGAAATCCCAAATCATAGAAAAAGGAACATAGACAATCCACCCAACTCACGCTCTGACCATACTAAAACAAAGACACAACAAAATAACTAAGGTCAGAACGTGACAGGATCTGCTTCCTTACAGATCAAATAATGATTTTCTATTTGATAGAATGACATGTCCAGAATATCAAGGTCTTTGACTGATTCATAAAAAACTATGCTGAGAACTCATATGCTTGTGTACAGAAGCACTGGTTTTATTCAACCCACAGACCTTACTGTCATAATCTGTATGCTTTTTATTTAACCTTAATTTAACTAGCCAAGTCAGTTAAGAACAAATTCTTATTTACAATGACGGCCTACCCCGGCCAAACCCTAACTCGGACCACACTGGGCCAATTGTTCGCCGCCCTATCCGACCCCCAATCACGGCAGGTTGTGATACAGACTAGAATCGAACCAGGATCTGTAGTGATGCCTCAAGCACTGAGATGATGTGTCTTAGACTGCTGCGCCACTCGGGAGTTGCCTTTGCTACAATATTGTCAGCGTTCCCAGGACCCAGTTTTTCAACAGTTATCTGATCGGATTTCAGCAATCGGATAGGATTAAATGCAAAACAATTTAATGAATAGGATGGGAATCCCCATTCAAGTCAATGATGCCATGTTCTATTCATTCTATTTCTATGCATTTAATCCTATCCGATTGCCGAAATCCGAACACATAAAAACTAGGCCCTAAGGATCAACACAAATAATAAAGTGCACTGTTTAATCCTCCCTTACAGAATGTTTAAAGGAAGAATAAACTAATTGAAATTAAAGTCTTTAGGTTGGTTCATCTCCCCCACATCGACCTTTGCCCTTCTACTTCTCAGTACAAGATGAACGTTTTGACCCGATCCTCCGGGAAAAAACCTTACATGTTCCTTAAACAAACGTGGCCAACGAGCAGCAAGATACAGATCAGGCCAATTACTTTGCCTGGAAAACAATGTTAATGCATTGCTTGTCAACGCTGTGCTGACTACGTGACACCTATGGGCCTGGCTACCAAGAGACAGAGAGAGATTGATGAATTTGCCTTGACACTTAAAATGGACCCCCTTTGCCATTCTGGACCTTGTTAAGTTACTATCCAGATAAGGCTGTTTGCTTTGAAGAGGTTATTTTCACTCCCTTCTCTAACAGCTTGAACTCCATGGAGCCCACAGAGCTTTCATACATAGCGTAGTTATTCACTTTTACAGGCAAGTGTTGAATTAATTTACAACAAAATCCAAACAGGGTTATGGTTTTCAAAAAAATAAATGTGAAATCTTGCATTAAAAAACACATTAGTGATTCTCATTTAAAGCTACAATATGTTACTTTTTGGGCAAACCGACCAAATTCACATAGAGATTTGTGTTACAGATCTGTCACTCATTGAAAGCAAATATAAGAAGCAGTAGACCTATGTAAGCAATTTCTATGCTTCTCATTCTTAAGTTTCATTTTGGCCTTTTTGACATTCAGTTTTGTACACCAGCTTCAAAGCTGAAAATACAATGTTTTTGGTTATGGAAAATATATTTCACATATTGTTTAGATGGCACAATGATTTGCTAGACAATGGCAGATAGTTTTGTCACAAACCGAAATTAGGCAAACTATTTGAATTTCTGCATATTGCATCTTTAAAAGTATTTTGTCGCACATAGAGCCCAATAAAAGGTTTGGGAATGAGGAAGATGCCTGTGTAGGAGGTGTCTTACTGTTATTCAGCATGGTACAGATCTTTTACGATCTCAATAACATGATGTAACAGTGGCATCTGGGGCAGTCATCATATAAACCGCTAGCTCCGAAAGCTGGATTACAGTTGGAGAAAAAGAGCTTTGATTTTGTCCCAGACACTAACTCTCAGCTCTGTAAATAGAAAACCCTGACAGTCAGCAGAGCAGCAAGAAATGCACATTTAATACAACGGGGGAACATATTGTAAAAACAAAGAGTTTTGTGCTATGACATGAGGTATACAGTACTGATGTCAAATGGGAGATGACTCTTTTTGAGAGCTAGAGTGATTGCATTTGAGTCCCTTGTCATATCCCCCCACCACACCTCCTACTTTTGAAATTGCCCCTTTACATTTTCTGTGTTATAGTAGGACTGGAAACGTGTTAGACTTCTAGGCCTACATGTTTTATTGTAAACAACAAATAAAATGAATTCTATGGCTTGCAGCTGGCATGTCCTCTGCTATTGTCAAGTATTACCAGGGAACGTTCTGGGCCACTGGGATAGACGGTGACTGTGACTGTTAGGACTATATTCCCACACTCATAAAATGGACTGTCTCTGACCAAAGAATACAATCAAAAAAATCCCAGCATTTCAGCTGCCCTCTTGAAGCACATAAATGTTGTACCCAATGTCTCCTCGTCAGACACTAAGAGTTACAAAGGTGTCTGTTGTGGCATCTGGACTGAGGCACGACATCTGGCTAGTTGCCATTCAAACACATTGGCGGGGCATTGTGAATTCCCTAAAGAGCCGTGTCTTTGTGATAGGGACGGATATCCTTACAATGCTCTCTCTTTCTCCCTCCTTCATTTACGTTATATCCAGCCTCTCGATAGCGCTCACTCTTTATTTAGCCGCAGTCTCAGACAGCCTAGCCCAGCCTAGAGGTTTTAATAAGTTAAGGGGCTGTCAGTTGAGAGTGCTTTATTTTCGAGAGGTACTTAGTCTCAGGCTCTGTTTTTAAAGCCCCCATGCAGTCTTTTTAATTTAATGTTTAAATCATCACTTTATGTTTAATAAATCATTGGGTGTGTTTTTTTTTATATAACTCCAAAATACACTGAGTGCACAAAACATTAGGAACACCTGCTATTTAATGATGCAGGCTGACCAGGTGAATCCATTTGAATGCTATGATCCCTTATTGATGTCACCTGTTAAATCCACTTCAATCAGTGTAGATGAAGGGACAATTGAGACATGGACTGTGTGCCGTTCAGAGGGTGAATGGGGTACTACCATACCCCATTGAATGGTGTATGGTAGTAGGTGCCAGGCGCATTAGTTTGAGTGTGTCAAGAATTGCAACCCTGCTGGGTTTTTCACACTCAACAGTTTCCCGTGCGTATCAAGAATGGTCCACCACCCAAAGGACATCCGCCCAACTGTGGGAAGCATTGGAGTCAACATGGGCCAGCATCCCTGTGGGACGCTTTCGACACCTTGTAGAGTTCATGACCTGACTAATTGAGGCTGTTCTGAGAGCAAAGGGGGGTGCAACTCAATACTAGGAAGGTTTTCTTAATGTGTTGTACACTCAGTGTATATATTTTCAATAATTTATTTCCCTGAGCCACTGAAATGCTCAGTCCAACTGTGTGGGCGTGGGGATACAAATGTGAATATATTTGCATATACAGCCCTGATTGACTGATAGAATAGTCTAGAATAGTCTAGTCCAGCCCCTTACCCATTCAAATAAATCATCAACAAAGGCCCATGGTATTCAACCTACCAGATGGAGCTGGAGTTGGACCCTGAAAGCAACGAACTTCCACAGGTGTGTAGGCTACTTTGTTTTATTATCAAAACCAAAGGCATACATAATGCATCGTTATTTGGTGTGTAATTGTTGTACTGTTTTCAATAGGTCACCAGAAAATGCAGGTCCAGAACAGCCTGTTTGCATGGTGGACCATTCTGGCCTATACCCTTTATACGAAACAGACTTTGTGATGATATTGGAGAAAATCTCATTTATAAAAACAATTCTAACGAGTAAACTGTTGAATTACACATTTTGGAATGTTTTCTGCTGTTGAAAGTAAATAAATAAACCAGACTGCAATGAAAGGTTGATTCCCTGATCCACCTCTACACAGACGACACCATTCTGTATACTTCTGGTCCTTCCTTGGACACTGTGCTAACTAACCTCCAAACGAGCTTCAATGCCATACAACACTCCTTCTGTGGCCTCCAACTGCTCTTAAACACTAGAAAAACCGAATGCATGCTTTTCAACCGTTCGCTGCCCGCACCTGCCTGCCCGACTAGCATCACCACCCTGGACGGTTCCGACCTAGAATATGTGGACAACTATAAATACCTAGGTGTCTTGTTAAACTGTAAACTCTCCTTCCAGACTCATATTAAACATCTCCAATCCAGAATCAAATCTAAAATTGGCTTTCTATTTCGCCACCCACCACCCACCACTGCGACCTGTATGCTCTCGTCGGCTGGCCCTCGCTACATATTCGTCGCCAGACCCACTGGCTCCAGGTCATCTATAAGTCTATGCTAGGTAAAGCTCCGCCTTATCTCAGGTCACTGGTCACGATAACAACACCCACCCGTAGCACACGTTCCAGCAGGTATATCTCACTGATCATCCCCAAAGCCAACACCTCATTTGGCCCGCCTTTCCTTCCAGTTCTCTGCTGCCAGTGATTGGAACGAATTGCAAAAATCTGACTTTTATTTCCCTCACCAACTTTAAACATCAGCTAACCGATCGCTGCAGCTGTACATAGTCCATCTGTAAATAGCCCATCCAATCCACCTACCTCATCCCCATACTTTTTATTTACTTTTCTGCTCTTTTGCACACCAGTATCTCTACGACTACTACACATCATCATCTGCTCATTTATCGCTGCAGTGCTAATCTGCTAAATTGTAATTATCTGCTCCTATGGCCTATTTATTGCCTAACTACTCATGCCTTTTGCACACACTGTATATGGGGCGGCAGGGTAGCCTAGTGGTTAGAGCGTTGAACTAGTAACCGGAAGGTTGTGAGTTCAAACCCCCGAGCTGACAAGGTACAAATCTGTCGTTCTGCCCCTGAACAGGCAGTTAACCCACTGTGGGTTTCAATGATGGCCGTCATTGAAAATAAGAATTTGTTCTTAACTGACTTGCCTGGTTAGATAAAAATAAATAAATATAGACTTTCTTTTTTTTTACTTGTTTATTGTGTTATTGGCTGGTTTATTGTTTATTCCATGTGTAACTCTTTGCTTTATCTTGGCCAGGTCGTAGTTGTAAATGAGGACTTGATCTCAACTAGCCTACCTGGTTAAATAAAAGTGAAACACTTTTTTTTTTGTAATAAAAAGGTTGTCATTTTTCATAAATTCTCTTGTCAGTTATTTACATAACATAATAAACAGATCATATAACAAGGTAATAATGAAAGTATAAATAATGGCAATTATTTATTTTTTATATGTTTTACCCCTTTTTCTCCCCAATTGGTAGTTAGTCTTGTCCCATCGCTGCAACTCCCGTACAGACTTTGGAGAGGTTGTCACAGTCGTCATAAAGAGGAGACCAAGGCGCAGCGTGATATGAATACTAATATGAATATGATTGATATGAAACACTAAACAAACTAACAAAACGAACCGTGACACAATATGCCTAGTAAAGAACAGGCAACTAACCATAGAATAACAACCCACAAAATAACCAAGGAATATGGCTACCTAAATATGGTTCCCAATCAGAGACAACGATAAACAGCTGCCTCTGATTGAGAACCAATCTAGGCAACCATAGACATATAAACACCTAGACCCAGAAAAACCCTAGACATACAAAAACCCCTAGACAATGAAAAACTAAACAAACCACCCTTGTCACACCTTGACCTAACCAAATAATAAAGAAAACAAAGATAACTAAGGTCAGGGCGTGACAGAGGTGAAGGTCGAGAGTCATGCGTCCTCCAAAACACGACCCTACCAAGCCGCAGTGCTTCGTGACACACTGCTCGCTTAACCCGAAAGCCAGCCGCACCAATGTGTCGGAGGAAACACCGTACACCTGGCGACCATATCAGTGTGCATGTGCCCGGCCCGCCACAGGTGTCACTAGAGCGCAATGGAACAATGACATCCCGGCCGGCCAAACCCTCCCCTAACCCGGACGAAGCTGGGCCAATTGTGCGTTGCCTCAAAACAGCCCGAGATCAAACCCAGATCTGCAGTGATGCCTTAAGCATTGAAATGCAGTGCCTTTAGACCGCTGTGCCACTCGGGAGGCCTCAATATATTGTTTTTCTATGGTTGGGCTGAAAATCTAATGAAGGATAGATCTCCAGGAGGATGATTGGTGACCACTTCCCCTACACACACTACAGATGTGTTTTCAAATAGTCATACAGTCAATCACAGATAGATCCGTAGCCCCTACCCATTGACATTTTCTACTAATCGGTTATGGGGCATGGTTCAACCACTACACTCTCTGAAAAAAGTTATATACGGTATATATCACTTTTGTCCCCTTAGCAGAGCAATCCTGGGTCTATATATTACTGTTTTTCAGTACATATAGTGGCTAAACCATGCTCCTTGACAGACTTAGTAGGAATTGTCAATGGAGTTTTGTGACTGTGGTTTACAATACACAATCCCCTGCCAATGGGAACACATTAGCCCAATATGAGGGGGCTACACCACACAATCAGCTTCCCGGAACATTTTCTTCAGTGTGACTTTAGTATTCTGGTGGCCGGCTCAATTCTTGTGGCTACAATTCCCATAAGGGGGCCATCCGAAATCGTCGGCCCCCTCCCAACCCTCCTCCCTGTTTAAGACGCCCCGCCGGCCCCGCTGAGTACAGACTGTGCGAGAGAGTTGGAGGACATAACAGATCGAGACGGACAAAGCGGCACGGCATCGACCATTACGCTGCTGCGTAAATGTCCTCGATCCTTGCTCCCCAAAAAAGGTCAGTGGAGGCCACCATTTCATGGATGGAATGAGCCCTGAGGCTAACAGGCATGACCACTGGTCATCTCGTATGCTAACTTGATTCCATAGCAAAGGCAGTGAGACAACCGCTGCTTGGAGAGTGGCTTACCTAGCACCACAGTACCATAGCACATCAGCAGCTGAGGTGATGACCAAAACGCTGCTCTGCGTTCTACATAGTGCGCCAGAGCGTGCACGGGGCACAGGCGATGTAATCGCTCATCTCTCTCCCCCTCAAGAGAGAGGAGAGGGAAAGCAGACAGCTCAAGGATCTGTGGTGTATGAGCTCTTGTTAACCTTTGCCAGAAATGCCAGATTTGGATGCATCACCACCCTGCTCATTAATGTTGAGGCAGTTGGGATGCGTTAAAAGAGAGCACAAATCACTGACACTCTTAGCAGAGGTCAGGGAAAGCGACAATATTTTCAAGGAGACCTGAGCTAGAGGCTCAAACGGTGGCTCACAGAGTGTGTTGAGCACTAAAGCTAAGTGCCCGTTTTTCCCAACAGGAATCGCTTAACGAGCGGATAGCTGAAGAACTGAAGTCACAGAGGTATACACCTTAACAGCTGTTTGTCAAAGAGAGATGGAAAGAAGGAGAGAATGTTCTCTACTCGGCAACATAGTGGGTCGACTGCCTCGCTGTCGCACCAGCGTGTGAACACGTTCCACTTACTAGAGTACTGTTTGGACATGGAGCTAGTCTGCGCTTCCTGTATCGTGCCGATAACGGCAGATGATAAGCCATGGCACGCTAGACTGTCCTTCTCAGGGACCAAGCCCTCAGAGGCTGGCCACTGAGTATGGGCCACAGCCCTATGGTTGTGGCCAGCCTGAGACAGAGCATACTGGAATTGTGGAATTGACCAAAGAGTCAAGATTTAATCATCTTGGTGCACCATGGAGCACCCGGGTGGTCGGATGCTATCAGAAAGACATCCTCACCTTTGCCAGCAGTGTGAAAATGCAGGATGTTGGTGGAAATGCAAATATGGGGGCAAATTGATGTAGTACCCAGTAGTACCATTTCCAACTCCAGGAGGTTGATGTGGCACTCTGACGGAGGCCACACACCTCCCATCACTAGAGTCTGACATGTCCCTCCCCATTCCATCAGAGACGCGTCCATATAGACTGGGATGTAAGAGGTCACACTGCCCAAGGGGACGCCGTGTGGGTCTTGCCAATGGTCCAGATCTGCTCTGAGCGAGCAGGGTATCACCAGCTGGCGATGACGCAGAGGGTCTAGCCGTAGGTGGGCAAACTACCAGTGAAGCCAGTGTATGTGTAAAGTGCCAGCAGTGTTAGCCGCCGACATGAAGCCCAATACGGACATGACAGAGTGCGCCATCACCCTGTGCGTCAGGTAATCATTGGCTGACCCACCGTGGGCAGCCATGGCGCCGTTAGACTGAGCCTGGGCTGTTGCTGTGGTAACATCAGCTCCAGCACTGGGTACAGGCACAGAGTGGAACAGTGACCTAGAAGGCCCTGTTTCCCCAGTTACTGCCGTGTTCAGAGGCTGGGGTGCAGAAAGAGTGGGACACATAGTATGAGAGCGTTTACGAGAGGGCCGTCTCAAACCCATGCAAAAAGCATAAATTGACGCACCACCGTTGGGGGCTGTGATGTGTGAGGGCTGAACCTGTTCTGTTGCTGTGGCAGTGTGCGAAAGGGAATATGTTACCATTGTAACATCAGCACCAGTACCAAGCAGAGGCACAGAGAGGGACAGTAACAGTGCAGAGGGTGAGCACACACTTGCACACCTTATAGTGGGAGGGGTTCGTCGTGTTGCCAGAAGAGAGAGAGAGAGAGAGAGAGAGAGAGAGAAAGAGAGAGAGAGAGAGAGAGAGAGAGAGAGAGAGAGAGAGAGAGAGAGAGAGAGAGAGAGAGAGAGAGAGAGAGAGAGAGAGAGAGAGAGAGAGAGAGAGAAATAATCCGATGGACCACCGGTTTGTCCTGGAGAGGAAGAGGAATTCCCAGAAGCCTAGAAGCTCTCTCAATGATCCCAGTGAACTAGGAACACAGAGAGCCTCGAGCAGTCGTCATCATCTGAAGGAGGGTTCCCGTGGCCATACACAGGCTCCCTGGGTCCAGCACTCTTTTGTCCCCCTAACCACTCTGAAATCAATGCAAATGTAATCAAAAATCGAATCAAACACTTCATAAGAGCCCATAAGTGCATGTTGTGCAACATTTCTATAGGCTATGCAATTGCGCAAGAAAACAGAGTGAAATTACATCAGCTTTCTATAGGCTATTTCTCAACTTTCCTAATATTAATCACATTGCTTATCTTTACAACAGGAGTATAGCCTGTCTGGATAGCATGAAAATGAACTACGAGAAAGCGTCCTCCATTCGCTATTATAAGTGCATAGATGACATGTATTTTTCCCCGATTCCCATGTTTCGAGACAGGTGCATGATAATGGTCTATTCTAAATCAAAACAAATTTCATATATATATATATAGATTTCTCGCACAGAATAGGTCAACTTTTGTACTATGGGAGATAGTAGATTGACATAGGCTAGTGCTTTTGCTGTTCATAAGTCCTACTCATCTTGTTGTCTGACAAGAAGTAAATGTGGACAGTTCATCCAATATCTTCAATATGCACCTCGGAATTGGATAAGGACGAGCGCAATTGCGTCCCCTGATGTGTCTGTCTTCACTTGTAACCTGTGAGAATGACCCGAGCACTCAGGGAGAAGGGCACCATGCAGCATTCCGGCCACTTGCCGCAAAGGGCATGGATTTTTTTAGGGTCCATTACGGCCACACAAAGGGGATGCCTCCATGGAATTCGAGGCATTATCAAGCGATGAAGTGTGTACAGTCTGTGCAAAGCAGAGCTCATGCCTGTCAAGCAATTTTTTCAAATCATAATTAAACTTGCATCATGCAGCCTTACAACGTATTAAAAATCAAAACATATAGCCCAATGTTCGTAGAACAACTAAAGTTATATTAATAACTCTAAATTAGGCATATAGGAGTACCTATTTCTTTATTTACCGCTCAACATAGAATAGCCGCGTGTGTGCACTCCATCAAATTGGTTGGAGAAAATATCCTTTCTATTCAATTGTATTCTTCATACTATAAAATAATGCCACGGAATTCTAAGTAAATCTTGTCTGCTAAATGAACTAGTGTAGAGCACAGCCATTTTGCATAGCCAGGTCAGGACCAAACACAAGGACAACTCAGTGTGCTATTCTGTTCTTCTGAAATAGACAACATTTATTGTCAAGGTGTAGGCTATATTACATGGATTTATCAGACTTTTTAAAATGTAGATGTTCGAAAGGTCTGCTTCAGTGGCTTGTGGAAGCCAGGAGATGCTAAATGTGTTTATGTTAAATTAACGGTCAATTACCGTGAGACGAACAAGGTCTCAAGTCTAGTTAAATCTAGACTTGGATTCCTCTATTGTAATTGCTCCTCTTTCACCCCAGCTGCCAAATTTACCCTGATTCAGATGACCATGCTAAATTACTGAGACATTATTTATAGATCGGCAGGTAAGGGTTCTCTTGAGCGGCTAGATGTTCTTTCGGACATCAGATTTGCCACCAATGCTCCTTATAGGACACGTCACTGCACTCTAAACTCCTCTGTAAGCTGGTCATCTCTGCAAACCCGTCGCAAGACCCACTGGTTGATGCTTATTTTAAAACCCTCTTAGGCCTCACTCCACCCGATCTGAGATATCTATTGCAGCCCTCATCCTCCACGTACAATACTTGTTCTGCCAGTCACATTCTGTTAAAGCTTCCCTAAGCACACACATCCCTGGGTCGCTCTTCTTTTCAGTTCGCTGCAGCTAGTGACTGGAACGAGCTGCAACAAACACTCAAACTGGACAGTTTTATCTCAATCTCTTCATTCAAAGACTCAATCATGGACACTCTTACTGACAGTTGTGGCTGTTTTGTGTGAGGTATTGTTGTCTCTACCTCCTTGTCCTTTGTGCTGCTGACTGTGCCCAATTATGTTTGTACCATGTTTTGTGCTGCTACCATGTTGTGTTGCTACCATGTTGTTGTTATGTTGTGTTGATACCCTGCTGTGTTGTCATGTGTTGCTGCCTTGCTCTGTTGTTGTCTTAGGTCTCTATGTAGTGCTGTCTCTCTAGTTGTGATTAGAGGTCGACCGATTAAACGGAATGGCCAATTAATTAGGGCTGATTTCAAGTTTTCATAACAATCGGAAATCGGTATTTTTGGGCACCGATTTTGCCAATGTTTTATTTTTATACCTTTATTTAACTAGGCAAGTCAGTTAAGAACACATTCTTATTTTCAATGACGGCCTAGGAACGGTGGGTTAACTGCCTTGTTCAGGGGCAGGATGACAGATTTTCACCTTATCAGCTCGGGGGAACCAATCTTGCAACCTTACAGTTAACTAGTCCAACGCAATAACGACCTGCCTCTTGTTGCACTCCACAAGGAGACTGCCTGTTATGCGAATGCAGTAAGCCAAGGTAAGTGGCTAGCTAGCATTAAACTTATCTTATAAAAAACAATCAATCATGATCACTAGTTAACTACACATGGTTGATGATATTACTAGATATTATCTAGCGTGTCCTGCGTTGCATATAATCTGACTGAGCATTCAAGCATCTAGTTAGCTACCTAGGTAGCGTCGACCGCAAATAGGATACTGACATGACATACATTTATCTAGGTAGCTACCTGTACATAATAAATAAATGTCAGAATCGGAAATGTAGATACATGTCACTTATTGCAGTAGAAGCTAGCTACCTAGCAAGCTACATACTATCCAATGTTAACTAGCTGAATCCCAGACATAGGGGAAAAGTGTAGTTGGCTATGTGGGTACATTGTTTACATTGAGGGAGGCAACGTCTGCCTAGGCCCTAGGGCAGCGTTTCCCCTTTATGATTCTGACATTACTTTTTATATAGCTAACTGTCATGTCATGTCACATCAGTAGAAAGCTATCCTAGTTGCGATCGAGGATAGTAGCAGCTAGCTAGCAGACGCAGCACAATAGTATTTCCTTTCCTTTTAATAATAAATAGAGAAAACAATAACTATTTACTGTAGATTTACTTCTTAAAAGGTTGCTGCCGGATGCAAGATGTATGGGATAGAACCTTGATGCAGGATGCTGCTAGCAAATCCACTGGCTAGTGTGGCTAGCGAACTACCTTGTTGAAGTGTGCTGTGCATATGCCAAATCAGACAAAGTGATTGCTCTGATGGCAGCCAGCCACTGCACAATCTCTCTTGCTTTTGCTCATTGCTTTAGAGTAAGAAGTAGGCCTAACTCCAGAAATATTTAGGCCTTTGGTAACCTAACTCTGCATGTTGCCAACAATTAGGAATGTAATGTCAATATGACCAAGGTGGGCCAGCAGAAGTGTATGAAGATAGTCCCCGTCGGTATTAAATAGAACGTTTCGGCCCCGCCAGCCTTGGGTGAAAATAACCCATGGTCATCTTGGTTAACTCATTGACTTACATAAAGAACTTCACCCTTTTAAAATGCAGTTTTCTTGTTGACTGCTTGTTTAAGTCAATAACAAAACATTTAAGAAAAATCCAACGTCTAAAGATGAATTTTCAACATCGCCTTCTCCCTTGCATTCTCACTACTTGTTTTTGTTTTTTATTGTAGGACATTCCTCATGCCGGTGCGTGAGTGAGTGCTAGCTAGCTACCGACCAAAATATAAAGCTAGCCAAGGCCAACAATACACTATACAGATGCAAATACTGAGTGGAGTTACAAACAGACTATACTAAACGAGTTAAATGTCTTACCTGTGATGAAATGTTTTCCACACACATAGCTATGTGTAGCCTACTTGCACATCAGGTGCAAAAAATGTCCCACTCTCCCACGCCGAATAGTCCAAAACAACAGGGCTCTTCTCACAGGGCGAGACTATGAAGTTGTCTCTTTTACACCGGGGGTCAATGGGAAAGAATGTTTGTTTTCCTTGTGGGTGTGTGTCACGATTCCTACCGAAGGTGGCTCCCCTTCCTGTTCGGGTGGCGCTCAGCGGTCGTCGTCACCGGCCTACTAGCTGCCACTGATCCTTTTTCCCCTTTCTGTTTATTGGTTTCACCTGTTTGTGTTTTAGGCTGATTAATCAGGCTTTATTTACCAGTAGGCCCGCCTGCTCTTTGTGCAGGATTGTTTTGTGTAACTTGTGTGCACGTCTGTGGGTTACGTGTTTCCCATTTTGTAGGTTTTGCTGAACAGTTTAAGGCCATGTGTTTGGGGCATTTGCTTTGTTGTGCACCCTGTGTTTTCGTGGGGTTGGCTTGTGTTCGCCGTTTTGTGCATTAAATATAGCACTACCCTGAACTCTCTGCTTTCTGCGCCTGACTTCTCACCCACTACACCTAGTACGTTACAGAATCCCGCACCCTGTAATGGAGTCAGCAGGAGCAGCTGTCAACCCCCTTCCATCGCTGGAGGAATGTGTCCTCCATCGGATAGGATCGGCGATGCATCAGATGATGGAGAGAATGGACTGATGGGAGAGGAGTGGTCTCCTCTCTTCACCTCCGGTTCCTCCGACAAATCCACCTTCTCCTCCCTCCGCATCCGGCTCCTGCACTCTCCGTCTTGCGCTCCTGAGGGATTATAATGGAGCGGCGGGTGGGTGCCTGGGGTTTTTGCTCCAACTTGAACTGTACCTGGCTACCGTGAGGCCAACTCCATCGGGGGAGGAGAGTGTGAGTGTCCTCGTCTGCTGCCTGACGGGTTGTGCTCTGGAGTGGGCCAACACGGTCTGGAATGGCACAGACTCGGTGAAGGAGCACTACCCAGAATTAAGTGAGCGACTCGTCCATCTTAGGCAGGAGAAGAGGAGCGCGCAGGATTTCGCGTTGGAGTTCCGGACCTTGGCAGCTGGGGCTGGGTGGAACGACAGGGCCTTGATAGACCACTACCGGTGTAGTCTCCGGGAGGACGTCCGCAGAGAGCTAGCGTGTCGGGACGCCACTCTCCCTTGACAAACTAATAGACATGTCTATCCGGCTGGACAATCTGCTGGCTGCCTGCGGGCATTCTGAGAGGGTCCTGTCTGTTCCAACACCTAGCACTCCCGCTCCCATTCCTATGGATTTAGGGGGGGCCGTGCCGAGGGGTACCGGAGGAGGAGGCTCCTCCTGCACTAGCTGTGGTCGGAGAGGACACACGGCCGATCGGAGCTGGGGGAGCCCGTCTGGGAGTCGAGAGGGCAGGCGGAACATTCTCGGTCACCCCAGGTGAGTCAGCACCAAACTCACCCAGAACCCCCTGTTGGTTACATGTTTGTATTGATTTTGTTTCTTGACTTTTCTCCCTCTTCCCAGCATAAGGCGCTAGTCAATTCAGGCGCAGCGGGGAACTTTAATGATCGCGGACTCGCCATCAAGCTGGGTATTCCGCTAGTGCCGATAGATCCCCCATTCCCCGTGCACTCCCTAGATAGCCGGCCATTAGGGTCAGGGTTGGTCAGGGAGGCCACGGTTCCACTGGACATGGTAACGCAGAGGAATCATAAGGAGCGGATTAGTCTCTTCATTATCGATTTGCCTACGTTTCCAGTGGTGCTGGGGGTTCCCTGGCTGGCTAGTCACAATCCTAGGATTTAGTGGAGACAGGGGTGGTCAGAGGAGTGTTCAGGGAGGTGAATGGGAGTTTCCATCGGTGCCACGTCGGTGGAGAGTCCAGACCAGGGTTCCACTGTGCGCATTCCCCCTGAATATGCCGATTTGGCTATCGCTTTCTGTAAGAAGAGGGCGACTAAATTACCACCTCATCGACAGGGCGATTGTGTGTTAAATCTCCAGGTAAACGCTGCACTTCCCAAGAGTCACGTGTACCCATTGTCGCAGGAGGAGACGTTGGCTATGGAGACACACGTCACGGAATCTCTAGGACAGGGGTACATTCGACCCTCCATTTCACCCGTCTCCTTGAGTTTCTTTTTTGTGAAGAAAAAGGAGGGAGGTCTGTGTCCGTGCATTGATTATAGAGGTCTAAATGCCATCACGGTGGGGTTTAGTTACCCACTACCTCTCATCGCTACGGCGGTGGAATCATTTCACGGAGCACGGTTTTTCACAAAGCTGGACCTCAGGAGCGCGTTTAATCTGGTGCGTATTCGGGATGGAGACGAGTGGAAAACCGCGTTTAGTACGACATCGGGTATTATCAGTACCTCGTCATGCCATATGGGTTAAAGAATACTCCAGCCGTCTTTCAATCCTTTGTAGACGAGATTCTCAAGAACCTGCACGGGCAGGGCGTGGTTGTCTATATCGATGATATTCTGATCTATTCCGCCACCCGCGCCGCGCATGTTTCTCTGGTGCGCAAGGTGCTTGGAAGACTGCTGGAGCATGACCTATACGTCAAGGCTGAGAAGTGTGTGTTCTCCAAACAAGCCGTCTCCTTCCTGGGTTATCGCATTTCCACCTCGGGGGTGGTGATGGAGTGTGGCCGCATTAAGGCTGTGCGTAATTGGCCGACTCCAACCACGGTGAAGGAGGTAGAGCGGTTCTTAGGGTTTGCCAATTACTACCGGTGGTTTTTCCAGGGTTTTGGCCAGGTAGCGGCCCCAATTACCTCACTGCTGAAGGGGGGGGGGAACGGTGCGTTTGCGGTGGTCGGCAGAGGCTGACAGAGCCTTCAATAGGTTGAAGGCGCTGTTCACAGATGCACCCGTGTTGGTGCACACGGACCCCTCTTTAGCATTCATAGTGGAGGTGGACGAGTCCGAGGCTGGGGTGGGTGCTGCCGTGCTATCACAGCGCTTGAGTACGCCACCAAAACTTCGCCCCTGCACGTTCTTTTCGAGGAAGCTCAGCCCGGCGGAGTGTAACTATGATGTGGGGGACTAGGAGTTGTTAGCAGTGGTAAAGGCCCTGAGGGTGTGGAGACAATGGCTTGAGGGGGCTAGGCACCCTTTTCTCATCTGGACCGATCACCAGAATCTGGAGTATATCCGGGCAGCTAGGAGACTGAATCCGCGTCAGACAGGGTGGGCCATGTTCTTCACCCGATTCAGATTCACTCTGTCTTATAGACCAGGCTCCCTGAGCACGAAGGCCGATGCACTGTCCCGTCTCTATGACACGGAGGATCGGCCCACCGATCCTACTCCCATCCTTCTAGCCTCTAGGCTGGTGGCACCAGTGGTATGGGAGGTGGACTCGGACATCGAGCGGGCGTTACCTGCACCTTCTCAGTGTCCGGCTGGTCGTAAGTACGTGCCGCTTGTTGTTCGTGACCAACTGATTCGGTGGGCTCACACACTTCCCTCTTCGGGTCATCCTGGTGTGGCGAGGACAGTGCGGGGTCTCAGGGGGAAGTATTGGTGGTCCAACTTGGCTAGGGACGTTAGGTTTTATGTCTCCTCCTGTTTGGTGTGCGCTCAGAGTAAGGCTCGTAGGCACCTTCCTAGAGGGAAGTTACAGCCCCTCCCCGTTCCACAATGGCCATGGTCTCACTTGTCAGTGGATTGTCTGACCGATCTCCCCCCGTCTCAGGGAACACTACGGTCTTGGTTGTTGTGGATCGGTTTTCTAAGTCCTGCCGTCTCCTCCCGTTGCCCGGTCTCCCTACAGCTCTACAGACTGTGGAGGTGCTATTTACCCATGTCTGCCAGGACCGGCCAGGGGAGTGGTCTAGGTACGTCCCATGGGCGGAGTTGGCCCAGAACTCACTCCGTCACTCCTCTACGAACCACCAATCACCATTTCAGTATGTGTTGGGCTACCAGCCAGTCCTGGCACCTTGGCATCCGAGTCAGAGGCCCGGGGGACCGGGGGACAGGGTCTGGCTCTCGACCCGAAACCTACCCCTCCGCTTGCCCTGCCGGAAGCTGGGGCCGCAGTGTGTGGGGCCCTTCAAAGTCCTGAGGAGGATAAACGAGGTGTGTTATAGATTACAACTCCTTTCCTATTATCGTATTAACCCCTCGTTTCATGTGTCTCTCCTCAGGCCGGTGGTAGCTGGTCCCCTGCAGGAAGGTGAGGTACCGGAGGTCCCTCCGCCCCCTCTGGACTTACATGATACGTGCCTTTCTGGACTCGAGATGCCGGGTGAGGGGCCTGCAGTACCTCGTGGACTGGGAGGGGTACGGCCCGGAGGGGAGGTGCTGGGTACCGGTGGGGGACATCTTGGACCCGTCACTGTTGAGGGATTTCCATCGCCTCCATTCAGATCTCCCTGCGCCTCGCCCTCCGGGTCACCCTCGAGGCCGGTGTCGGCGCTTCAGGGGGAGGTACTGTCACAACTCCTACCGAAGGTGGCTCCCCTTCCTGTACGGGTGGCGCCCTGCGGTCGTCGTCACCGGCATACTAGCTGCCACTGATCCTTTTTCCCCTTTCTGTTTATTGGTTTCACCTGTTTGTGTTTTAGGCTGATTAGTCTAATTGTTTGTGTTTGTGTTTTAGGCTGATTAGGGATTGTTTTGTGTAACTTGTGTGCACATCTGTGGGTTTTGTGTTTCCCATTTTGTGGGTTTTGCTGGACAGTTTAAGGCCCCGTATTTCGGGCATTTGTTTTGTTGTGTTTTCGTGGGGTTGGTTTATGTTCGCCGTTTTGTGCATTAAATATAGCACTACCCTGAACTCTCTGCTTCCTGCACCTGACTTCTCACCCACTCCACCCAGTACGTTAGTGTGGTCGAGAGAAATTCCTTATTATTACATGAATATCGACTAGGAGTATATGTGCATATCAAAGACTATCTGTCATTGGTCTATTATAATCAGATCAGATTTTGAAGTCATGATCTGGGCCAAAATCTCCATCCCACTTGGACAGGCTGAAATTTGAGGAATTATTTTAAAACAGCTCTTACACAAAAAGGGCATTATTATTATTTTCACAACTTCAGAACGTTATGTCAACCACATAGTGTAAAAAACAGGAAAATGTTGTTTTTAACTGCACTGCACTTTTAAAATCTTCTGCATACAGTGGTTCCTCAAAAGTTGAATCTTACTGTGGCACACATTGCGTGCTGCTGCAGCATTCTGTGGCACGTAATTTCATTCTCTGTAATTTTCATCATAGGTACACTTCAACTATGACAGACAAAACAATCCAGAAAATCACATTGTAGGATTTTTAATGAATTTATTTGCAAATTATGGTGGAAAATAAGTATTTGGTCAATAACAAAAGTGTATCTCAATACTTTGTTATATACCCTTTGTTGGCAATGACAGAGGTCAAACGTTTTCTGTAAGTCTTCACAAGGTTTTCACACACTGTTGCTGGTATTTTGGCACATTCCTCCATGCAGATCTCCTCTAGAGCAGTGATGCTTTGGGGCTGTTGCTGGGCAACACGGACTTTCAACTCCCTCCAAAGATTTTCTATGGGGTTGAGATCTGGAGACTGGCTAGGCCACTCCAGGACCTTGAAATGCTTCTTACGAAGCCACTCCTTCATTGCCCGGGCGGTGTGGTTGGGATCATTGTCATGCTGAAAGACCCAGCCACGTTTCATCTTCAATGCCCTTGCTGATGGAAGGAGGTTTTCACTCAAAATCTCACGATACACGGCCTCATTCATTCTTTCCTTTACACGGATCAGTCGTCCTGGTCCCTTTGCAGAAAAACAGCCCCAAAGCATGATGTTTCCACCCCCATGCTTCACAGTAGGTATGGTGTTCTTTGGATGCAACTCAGCATTCTTTGTCCTCCAAACACGACGAGTTGAGTTTTTACCAAAAAGTTATATTTTGGTTTCATCTGACCATATGACATTCTCCCAATCTTCTTCTGGATCATCCAAATGCTCTCTAGCAAACTTCAGACGGGCCTGGACATGTACTGGCTTAAGCTGGGGGACACGTCTGGCACTGCAGGATTTGAGTCCCTGGCGGCGTAGTGTGTTACTGATGGTAGGCTTTGTTACTTTGGTCCCAGCTCTCTGCAGGTCATTCACTAGGTCCCCCCATGTGGTTCTGGGATTTTTGCTCAACGTTCTTTTGATCATTTTGACCCCACGGGGTGAGATCTTACATGGAGCCCCAGATCGAGGGAGATTATCAGAGGTCTTGTATGTCTTCCATTTCCTAATAATTGCTCCCACAGTTGATTTCTTCAAACCAAGCTGCTTACCTATTGCAGATTCAGTCTTCCAAGGCTGGTGCAGGTCTACAATTTTGTTTCTGGTGTCCTTTGACAGCTCTTTGGTCTTGGCCATAGTGGAGTTTGGAGTGTGACTGTTTGAGGTTGTGGACAGGTGTCTTTTATACTGATAACAAGTTCAAACAGGTGCCATTAATACAGGTAACGAGTGGAGGACAGAGGAGCCTCTTAAAGAAGAAGTTACAGGTCTGTGAGAGCCAGAAATCTTGCTTGTTTGTAGGTGACCAAATACTTATTTTCCACCATCATTTGCAAATAAATTCATTAAAAATCCTACAATGTGATTTTCTGGATTTTTTTTTCTCATTTTGTCTGTCATAGTTGAAGTGTACCTATGATGAAAATGAAAGGCCTCTCATCTTTTTAAGTGGGAGAACTTGCACAACTGATGGCTGACTAAATACTTTTTTGCCCCACTGTATATGTCTGAATGTAAACAATTGTTTATAGACAGATTATTTCACTTATAACTCACTGTATCATAATTCCAGTGGGTCAGAAGTTTACATACAGTCAGTTGACTGCCTTTAAACAGCTTGAAAAATACCAGAAAATTATGTCATGGCTTTAAAATCTTCTGATTGGCTAATTGACATCATTTGAGTCAATTGGAGGTATATTTGTAGATGTATTTCAAGGCCTACCTTCAAACTCAGTGCCTCTTTGCTTGACATCATGGGAAAATCAAAATAAATCAGCCAAGACCTCAGAAGAAAATGTGTAGATTTTTTACTAGGATTAAATGTCAGGAATTGTGAAAAATTTAGATTAAATGTATTTGGCTAAGGTGTATGTAAACTTCTGACTGTAGTAGGCTGGACACATGACATTTTAAACAATGTTCTTTTCTGATAAAAACTAGTTCATTGCATCTGCCGTGGAGCCCAGTTTCATAATATGACCATAGTTCCCAGCTGCTTGCCGTCGTTTTGAAGTAATCACAAAAACAGGCCTTATTTTAGTGCATGTGTCACCCTGACAGCTCCTATTAGTTCTATTGAGCACTGTGGCACCAACTTGCCTTCCGAACATTCTATTCCCAGCTTATTGTTCAATATCACAACTGTTGAAATATATAATTGTAATACATACATGCAGACACAGCATCATTCAAATAATGGAGTTTGATATGACTGAACAATAATGTCTCAGAGATTCATACCTGAACCACACCTTTACTTGCCAAGGAAGAGTAGATGATCAGTGAATATATTCAATGTACAGGCCTCAATGTGGGAATGTCATGCATGGTAATAACTACAGTACATGTGTATATAGGACTTGCAACCTTGGCACAATTAAGTTATTATATTCTACTCTATCCATAGGCTTCATTAATGCCATTCAGACTATGATAGCTTAGGTTCATAGATTGGTTTGAATATTAGTTTAGAACCTAACGTTTTAGGGTCCATACACAGATCAGCTATATACTGTAGCTAGCTACACATCCATAGGCATACAGTTATTTTTATCCTCCACTACACAATAAGCATGTAAATAGTTAGCTAGCTATGTTACTTCAGCTGCCATTCAAGGCAAGCTTACACAATTGTACATTCAAGTTGCAGTAAATGCTTTAGCTAGCTAGATTCTTTACATCCACAGTTTCACAAGACAACAGCCTAGTTTGCTGGTTTTCTCAGGAGTCCCTAAAACATTAATCAACATGAATTACAAATTAAATCTCCTAACACTAGCTAGCTGGCGATTTTTTATAAATTAACTTTATGACAAAAAGACATGCACAAATGTTTGTCTCTACATTAACTAACATATTCCTCTCAAATGTAAATGTTTTTGCTTGACTCGTTATGACGTTATAACAACTTACATTTGGTTCCACCGTAATGTTTTGTCAGTCATCTTTGTTGAAGAACACCAAAACAACACAGGTGGCTCACCTCAAAACTCCCCCTTGTGGTAGTCTGGAGCAATGAAGCGTGACGCTGGGTACCTCTAAGTCCTGCGGTGCAAGCTCGCAGCTTTTAAAGAAGGAACCACTGTAAGCAAGGTTATTAGACTTTTGTTTTTTTCTATTACTTTAAATTTCTATTCGTTTTTCGATGTTTATTTGAAATTCAGTTTAGTCTACAGTTCGTTTGCAAATCGTTATTTAGTTTTGGTTATTTAAAATATTTATATTTCGTTTTTATATAATTTAGTTTATGTTTTTGTTTTAGTGATAGTGAGAGAAAGCATGCGTGGGAGGCTAGGAGCCATTTGTGTTGTACAGTTTTTTGTGTGTTTTTGGGATGTCACTTCTTGCCACTGGGGGGTAGTAATATATAGGTTAGGTTTAAATTATAAAGGCAATCTCAATGTGACTTGGATTTAAAATGAATAGTGCTTAGACCTGTGCAAAAAAAAAACATTCTGAAAGGAACTCTCGTCCATGTTTACACCAATCCAATGCTTGTTAACTTTAGTAGTACATGTAAGAAGAATCAAGTTAGCTACCTAGCCATTTTTAGTGATAGTGATACAAACTATGCCTATTTGATACGTCGCCATCTCCTGGCAGCATTTACCAATTCGATTCCGTAGCTTTAAAACCCACAAAACTTGAAACCCCCATTGACCTGCTTAGGCTTTGGTCCAAAGTTTAGGGAAAAAAACTAAGACTAAACATAATTCATTTCGTTTTGGAGTCAAAGATAATAGTTTTAGTATGGTTTTAGTTTTTCAAACGGATTTGTTAATGATTTTATTTCAGTTTACTAAATAGTTTTTCCATGATTAGTTTTCGTTTTCGTTTACTATAATAACCTTGCTCTGGAGAGTAAAGGGCTGGCACGGGTGAGAGGAGAGACACCGTGAAATGCTTCGGTTGACTGACACCCTCTACACGGAACATCACCCCTAGTGCCAGTCCCCTCTGTGTTCCAGCCAAAGAGGTCATGGATTGTCATCGTGTGCCAGGGAACATTTGTCTGCTATGAAGGTGACGTTGTAAAAAATAATCACTTTATGGAGCTTTTTCTTCTTCTTTGTATTATATGTGTCACTCAATGTTTGTTTTTTCACAGAACAATGTTTGTAAGTATGTCTCTGTCCAAAATATGCATATCCTTTATTACGAAACAATTCCATCTCCAATTTTCTGATAAAGACCTGACCTGGCAGTTTCCAGGAGCTGAAAACTTCTTTGCCTGTGACATGCCACTTCAAACAAGATTATTTTCTGCAATCAGTGCACACCTAGAGGACACAATAGATTACTGGAAATGGGACCTGCTTCTGGAGTCACCGCATGAAAGGATTTTGTTAGATAAAAAAACATCACAGTGTTTTTTTACTTTGAGTTGCAGGACTTTGAAACTTTGCACAAACCAGCACATTATCATTACAATTATCTTCTGATTTTCTCGTCCTTTTTGAAAGCACTAAGGAAGTCTTCAAACTTCAAAAAATGACGGCGACTTTATCTGTAAAATCATAAAGGACGGAAGTCTAAAAACGCTCTTTGGAGACTTGGAGAAATGTATTTTCTGAAACCATAAAATCTTCATACATTGAGCTTTCTCATTGAGACATGCAAACCTGTCCCCTGGCAAAATAGAACATGGGTCGTTTGTTCCATGTCATTTCAGCAAAACATGACACCCACCAACTCAGATTGTTCTGAAATCGTTTCTGTAGTTAGAAACAGATAAGGTGGCTCCCGACTCCTTGTGGCAGGCTTACATCTGTCGTCAGTTGAACGGTGTTTCCTCTAGCACATTGGTGCAGCTGGCTTCCGGGTTAAGCGGGCGTGTGTTAAGAAGTGCGGTTTGGGGTGTCATATATCGATAAAATAAGCATTCCTGAAGCATTCTTTTGCTGAAATAGAATTTGATCTAATTAAGCTAATCGATTGCACCCAAATTGGCCATTTTAATAGAATATTGTATTCATATTCAATAATTATAGTACGTAACATCCGATTTGGACCAAACTTTTTTCTAATAATGAGTAAGACATCTAATAATAAAAGCCATCCACGGACCCCAACAACGAGTATAAAGTACCAGTTCTCTATGTTTGACAAGTAGTATAGAGCTGCAATTCAGAGTATTCTTCATCCTATGTAATGTATTCTCAGTGAATTTGGTGATGTTTTCCCCCCTTGTTCAGAGAAATTAGTAATTGAAGCTGTTGGGTTTATGTCCAAATCTACATGCTGATATGACCAGGTTCTGACCACTAGATGGTGCTGTTCATGCTATTAGTTTTTTTTAAAGAATTCCCCCCCCCCCCATTATTTCACACTTACATATTGGTGTTCTTACCCTGTAAGCAGTCTATGGACCAGATATGACAGAAACCATGCTTTGGTTTGTTTACCTGGCCACTGTTACAAATGCTAACTTTTTGGAGTTTTCTAAAGCTAACCAGATACAGTTAGCATCATATTCCAGCACAGGCTTCATCCATACTACGACGGTGGATATTGCTTGTCCGCCTGCTGTTGACTCTAACAGGCTTGTAACTGTGCATGCATATCGCACATGGCTATTCGAAAACTGACCTCTTCATTGAGACAATCCATGAGGGGGTCAGTGCCACATTTTAATTTGTGCCGAAATCTTGCGATTTCAGCAGGCCATGGTGTGAAATAGGCTTTTAAAATAAAGTGCCGTATCTATTTTATTACTTATCGTTAATTCTGACTTTGGGGTCCTAAGCACCTTTTTTCTCACTCCTATCGATTAAATAATTGTATTAAATCACACAAAAGTGTTACTGTACATTTAAAATGCATTCAGTCATTACTAAATGTGATATAATTTTACAACAATCTGAGATGGTGGGTGTCATTCTTTCCGCAAACAAAGTAATTCCGTATCGTTGAGTTTTACCATAACCACAAGGCTTATTTTGTATCTGGTAGTCATTTCACTCAAGTGGTACGGGGTCCAGTCTCCCACGGGAATAATTTATTGATGCTCCAGCTTGGGTTAAGGCTAAAGGTCCAGGGTCTGCACCTGTGCATTCTTTTCACAAATTCCTCAGCTGCATCTTTGGATACTACATCAACATGCTTTAAAACCTTTTATTTGTTTTGAAGAACTCATATTTGGAAAAATTCCAAGGCACTCTTCAAATTTCTCAACATGTTGAATACCTTTATTGAATTGGCATACTCACTGGGATAAATAAAACATTTCACAGTTGCTCGTTTCAGCTACGTCTTAGAGGTGTTATAGTACAATTGGTGGCGTGATTATAACACGCTGTCTTAAACATCCAATGATTCTGGTGCACTGCTTTGGAAATGGCCCAAGTGATGATCCAACAATGTTAGTTTGGATTGAAACAGACCTGTCACACAGCTTCACATATTCATCAGACATGCACTCAACTCAAAGAGACAGAATACAGTCTTGTCTCATTCAGTGAGAAATATTGTTTTTTGAAAGCCCAACTGATTCCAGCCTCCCCGCACATTCCAAAGCTGCTAATCGAGGTTAATTGAGAGTAATGAAGATGTGTGACAGAGCCTGGGATTGGCAGTGGTAGCCACAGCTCTGTGCCTACACTCCATCTCCCACAGTGCTGTGTAGGTAACAACACTTGATGAGGGTCCAGAATTGTGTATCCTTACAGTTTGCCCCTCAGACAAAGTCGGTGTCACGGACTGTGCAACACCTGCGCTGTCTTTTATAGTGCGCCCTCATGAACAGAGCCAGATTCTGCTGCGGAGGTACAGGTGCATGCCAGAACTGAGAGGGCGGATGGCACAGCTGTCTTACCTCACTCCATCAGGTGCTCCCCGTTCATAATGCATTAAAACACTTGAAATAGTTTATGCGTTTCAAAATAGAATGGTCTAGTCAGCATCTTAAAGCTGAGAGTTGTTAACGGGCCAGTTAACTACTTTAATTGAAAGGTATTCACATATTCAATGGTCCTGTTTAAGGTATTGATTTTCATTCAGTATTTACCTGCAGTTTACACTTTATGCTCTTATTATTGCTGCAGTATATGGCAACAGGTAGATGATATTGAGTGTGCTTAGCTGCTTTTTTTTTTGTCCACGGAGCAGGTATCCTAGCTGTGCTAATGACTAAATTGAGCTGTAAGGTAATGTGGTCAAACATTGTTGCTAATTTACACACTGTGGGCGAATCCTATCCCCTATTACAATTTCTCAAAATGACCATCAGATTTCAAACAGTAAATCATGCAAATCATTCAGTCAAATAACAATCCTTGATCCTCCTGCATGCTCTGCATTAAGTTCCATAACTCACATCTTTTAAATTAGTAATTACTTTTCCCACAAATGCTAAATTGACAACGTTTCAATTTAAAACACAATTTAGGGAATGTAACAACACATTGCTCAAATTAACCATTCTAAATAGTAATTAACTGTCATGGGGAAGGAGGAATGAGTGGAATGAGCGTCGCACTGTTGAAAAGTAGAATAAAGAGTGTTAAAAGTGACTATCAATACACTGCTGGGAACCAGGGATAAAAGTATAAGGGGGAATAATAAGCTTTCACTGTACTGATAAGTAACCAGGTCTGACAGCGGAGGTAATTAGAATGAATTATGGAGGGACTGTTATTTCTCTCCGCCTTGCCTCACAACAGATCTGGCTCTGTGTGTTTGCGGAGAGGCTGCTCACTGGGCTGTGAAATCAGAACCATCTGACAGCATTCCCTCCCTCTTTCCCCTCCATCTGGGAGATCCCCCCCCCCATTCCCTTCCAACACGTCTTGTCTATCCTGTCACATGTGCCTCATGCCCCTCTAATAGAAAACATCCTCCTCATATGCACTCTATTGAAGTTCACCACTCCTACCTCCTCCACCTCCCCCACCTCCCTTCCACTCCCCATCTCTAAACCAGGGAGACAGGTCAGGCCAAGGAGAATTGGACTGAAGGTATTTTGCTCACTAGGATATGGACACAGACAGACAGCTTCTGTGTGTTTTTGTCAATTCATCAACAAACTGCTGCCCCCTCACTCTCTTTTTCCCTCCCTCCCTCCTTCTTTGTCTCTCTTACCTCCCCCATCTCTCTAGATCTGTTTTTACCACACTTCAGGACCAAATGGGTTGGCTGTCAGAGACGGAAGTCTGATGGCCGCTGCTGAAACTGGGAAGCGTTCACGTGTGAACGTAAATCATATATTCGCACATGACCTTCCTTGACTGGGGTCTGCAACTCCACCAGGGGAAATGCTTCCAGATGAGTCGCTACAGTAGGTTGGATCATGTGAATCTCCCAGGAGTTATCGAACCAGTGGACTGCTTCTGGGTGCCTGTTAAAGTTCTGGCAAAGTAACAGTTGTCTGTCACTACTTTAGTGCATAGGCCTACAACTGTGTAATATCCACTAAATTATTCAAGACATCATGTGAAATCTAGACTTATCTCCAGGTACTCTGAAGCTGTTCTAATATAGACACCCTATACTATTATAATAGTTCAAGTATCGGGAAATCCTTTGAGTTTGTGCGGGACATCCCCTCACGGTTGAGGTATAGCATTTGAACAAAAATATTTATATTTAGCTTGAAACCACTTCCTGACTTTTTTAAAAATGTAAACATTATATACTGTAAGTAGTATAATTTCTTGGAAATGTTCTTGAGCTCCCCCACAAAAATGTGCAGTGCAGCAGTGTTGTCAGTTTAGGCCCTACAGCTAATACAAAGCCATGTTTTACAACAGTTTATTAGGTTCGGTAAAGTCACTATATAATTCTTAGGTTAAAAGATAATGGGATGTCAGGGTGAATTGATGGAAAATACACCATCATAAGGAATAGGAGAGCTCAACCCAAGTGGGAGGTGTGGCGAGTGGATTTAACGTTGCTTGAAAGCTGTATTTTTGTGACTAGGGGGCAGTATTTTCATTTTTGGAAAAATAACGTGCCCGTAGTAAACAGGATATTTTGTCAGGACAAGATGCTAGAATATGCATATAATTGACGCCTTAGGATAGAACATTTTCTAAAGTTTCCAAAACTGTAACATTTTTGTCTGTGAGTATAACAGAACTGATGTTGCAGGCGAAAGCCTGAGAAAAATCCAAGTGCCTCATGTTTTGAAAACGCTGCGTTCCAATGCGTCCCTATTGAGCAGTGAATGGGCTATCAACCAGATGACTTTTTCTCCGTATTCCCCAAGGGGTCTACAGCATTGTGACGTAGTTTTATGCATTTATGTTGAAGAATACCCGTAAGCGGCTACATTGCGCAAGTGGTCACCTGATGCTCCCAGAGAGATTCTCGGTAAAATACAGAGGTAGCCATTATTCCAATCGGTCCTAAAGAAAAAAGAATTGTACCGGTGGATATATTATAGAATAGATATTTGAAAAACACCTTGAGGATTGATTATAAACAATGTTTGCCATGTTTCTGTCGATATTATGGAGCAAATTTGGAATATTTTTCGTGACTGCGATTTCCGGGCAATTTCTCAGCCAAACGTGAGGAACAAACGGAGCTATTTCGCCTACAAAAATAATATTTTTGGAAAAAAGGAACATTGGCTATCTAACTGGGAGTCTCGTGAGTGAAAACATCCGAAGCTCATCAAAGGTAAACGATTTAATTTGATTGCTTTTCTGATTTCCGTGTCCAAGTTACCTGCTGCTAGCTGGACAAAATGCTATGCTAGGCTATCGATAAACTTACACAAATGCTTGTCTAGCTTTGGCTGTAAAGCATATTTTGAAAATCTGAGATGACAGGGTGATTAACAAAAGGCTAAGCTGTGTCTCCATATATTTCACTTGTGATTTTCATGAATAGGAATATTTTCTAGGAATATTTATGTCCGTTGCGTTATGCTAATTAGTGTCAGTCGATCATTACGCTCCCTTATGCGGGATGGGGAGTCACTAGAGGTTGTGCAAGTAATTGCTGGAATATTTTGGCCTGTCTCTCTTCAACTGTACTCTTCATGTTACGTGAGGTCATACACAGACTTATGATAATAATTGATTGGATTTATATAGAGCTTTTCTAGACACCCAAAGCGCTTTACATAGTAATGGGGATGCTCACCTCATCCACCACCAATGTGTAGCAATTTGTGCCAGAACGCTCACCACACATCAGCTTTGAGGTGGAGAGGTGAGGAGTGATATATGCCAATTAGGAGTGAGCGGGATGATTAGGTGGCATTGGATTTTTAATGACCACAGAGAGTCAGGACACCCGTTTAACGTTGCCTCCAAAAGATAGCACCTTACACAGGGCATTGTCCCCTTCACTGCCCTGGAGCGTTGGGATTTGATCTTTAGACCAGAGGGACCCCTACTGGCCCTCCAACACCACTTCCAGCAGAATCTGATCTCCTATCCAAGGACCGACTGTACCGTATGCTTGTCTGTGCACAGAAGACTGTGAAAATGCAATTATCAATGGAAGTAGTAATACCCGGATTGTTGTCTCTCTGACAACAATACTGCAGTACTGTAAATTGAGCAGGGCCGACGTGTGCAATTTTTTTATTTCATGGGTGTTATAGTAAAGTCCATTCAACTAATACGAGAGCACCAGCCCCTACCATAAGGACACATTGATACACCGTGATCCATTGGAGGCTAAATAAATGAGCACATGGAACTCAGAGATAGACTATAGGCCAATGTAGCAGCAGGCCTATAACTTCCATCATCAACTAAGTCTATTACATAGTAGGCCTAAAGCCAACATAAAAACTATAGAAAATATCCTGATGAAAATGCATGTTCTTTCAAATTGCATTAATCTCTCTTCTTCACCTGTCTGCCTCACTTTCTATAAGTCTCGACTTGAGCTATCGTTAGTGAAGTGCAACATTGTATCAAATCAATCAAATGGATATGGCCCGAAGCTGTCACTAGCAAACTTTGTATCAACTTGCCTATTCGGGGCCCTCAGAGTTTCCTGCGTCAGTGAGCTTGGGACAGCAGCTATTTTTGCGCAAGCTTGGAAAAGACGTTTCCACTGGATTTAGGGGATCATCAGATCATAATATTGTGCTCTTTCACACAGTATTTTGGTGATTATCAAGGCCAGGAGAGTGTTGGAATACTGTGAGGCAGGGCCCGAGGGCCGTCTCCAGGCATAAGCTACATAATATAAGGGGTCGCTTAGGGACCCAGGTCCCAAAAAGAAAAGGAACTCAGTTGGGGTTTCAACTTAGAGTTAGAATAGTAGAATACACAAGGTGAAAGTTAGAAATGTGGTTGTGCATCAGCAATTTTTCTCTTGTTATGTCAATCACTGACAGCCACTCAATTAGCCATGTCAGCTAACAATTTTTAGATTTTTTAGTTAGCCTAGCCAGCTATCTTAACTTGTATTAATCAAGGCCAAATAGCGACTGGGCACATGCCCAGGGGCCCTGACCTAGAGGGGACCCCATTGATTTTGTTAGTCACTCTCACTCAGATATTAACATGGTATAAGTCATGGCAAAATGTGTAGAATTGCTGTAAGGAACTATTAGTCTATCATTTACAATGGATGTTAAAAAACAGACTTCATTGATTTATTGTGTGTTGAAGAAAGAATGACTGAGAAGCTCAGCTTATTTGTGGTGGACATTGTGAGTTAACACGATTAGAAATTCAACATCCCCTAAATGGAAACGTTCCTACATTTGCGCAGCATGCCAGGTAGGCCTACTTCTATGAGTACTCCTATGCGTACTCAGCTTCGCCCACTCCCTCAACATTATCACGAAAGAGAAACCAGGCACATGCTCATTGCTCACATGGAGCTTTCCAAACAAAAGACAATGAAAAGATTGGCAAAACTCGTAAATTATGGTTAAGAAATAAACCAAAACATGTATTCTCACAGGTGTAGCAGGTTGTGAACTCTGCCAACTCCGATAATGAGAACGGTAAATTACTGTAATTAATACATGCATTATTAGAAATGAATGTAACCAAATAACGGGGATTAATGGTACATTTACAGCTGATGACATACGTACAGTATGTAATGGGAAATTGATAAAAACAAAAAATCGAACAGCGAACAATTCACGCAAGAATTGGCGGGAGACAGCTGTGTGCATTCTGGAGAGCTGAGTGGATGCATTCTGGAGAGAGATATGTCATATCTTCGCCACATACCCTCCCCTTCTTCTTGTCTCAACATTTTAAATTATACTCAAGACACATTATCTTATCACATATTTTAGATGCTTTTCACTGACAGTGGCAACTCAATGATCAGCTAGGCCTATTGCCACGTGCGCTGCCCAAATTGCGGGCTTCTCAATTAGGCATTGGCCTACGCACTTGTGATTTGAAACAATCCACAGCAATTTTTTAAAACTTCACTAGGGTAGGGGGCAGCATTCAGAATTTTGAATGAAAAGCATGCCCAAATTACACTTTCTGCTACTCAGTCCCAGAATATAGGATATGCAAATAATTAGTAGATTTGGATAGAAAACACTCTAAAGTTTCCAAAACTGTTAAAATAATGTCAGTGAGTACAACAGAACTGATTTGGCAGAGGAAAATCCAACCAGGAAGTACTATTACTTTGAAAGGCTGTTTTTCCATTGAACGCCTATCCTCCATACAAAGACTTAGGACCCAGTTCACGAGCTCTGTGCCTTCCTCTACATGTGACCAGTCTTTAGGCATTGTTTCAGGATTTTACTCTGAAAAATGAGGGAGATACAGCACTTTGAATCAGTGGCCAGTGGAAATTTCCATTCATCAGCCATGCACTGATCGTGAACGCGCCTTTCTTGTTTCTCCTTTCCTATTGACAAAGCTTTTGTCCGGTTGAAATATTATTGATTATTTATGACAAAAACAACTGGAGGATTGATTTTAAACATCATTTGGCATGTTTCTACTAACTTTTATTGTACTTTAATAAAAACTTTTGTCTTGGAATTAGTGCACGCGCTTTCTGCATTCGGATTACTGGATAAAACGCGCAAACAAAAAGGAGGTTTTTGCTCATAAAGAGGGACATTATCGAACAAAACTAATATTTATTGTCTAACATGGAGACCTGGGAGTGCCACCAGATGAAGATCATCAAAGGTATGTGATTAATTGTAATGCTATTTCTGACTTTTGTGACACTCCATGGCTGGAAAATGTCTGTATGCGTTTCTGTGGCTAGCTAACATAATCGCAAAGTGTGCTTTCGCAGTAAAGCGTTTTTAAAATCTGACACAGCGGTTGCATTAAGGAGAGTGTTATCTATATTTCCATGAAAACACTTGTATAGATTATCAATGTTTATGATGGGCATTTCTGTCATTTTATGTGATTCTCTGCACTTTCACCGGATGTTTGTTTGAGACAATGTATTTCTGACCACATTAACTTTACCGAACAAAACATACATGTATGAAGTCCTATGAGTGTCATCTGATGAAGATCATCAAAGGTTAGTGATTCATTTTATCTATATTTCTGCTTTTTGTGAATCCTCTCTTTGGCTGGAAAAATGGCTGTGTTATTCTGTGAATAGGCACTCACCTAACATAATGGTTTGGTTTGCTTTCGTCGTAAAGCCTTTTTGAAGTCAGACACTGTGGCTGGATTTACAATAAGTGCATCTTTAAAATGGTGTAAAATACATGTATGTCTGAGGAATTTTAATTATGGGATTTCTGTTTTGAATTTGGAGCCCTGCACTTTCACTGGCTGTTGACGAGGTGGGACGCTACTGTCCCACATACCCTTGAGAGGTTTTAAAGATGCTAATGCTCATGTTCTCTGGTGAAGTATTTAAAATGATTTTATTTAGACAGGAGTTATTACATCATTTTGACAAAAAATCTCATTTACTTTAGGGGAAACCAGCATCTGAACAGTGCACATGCCAACTGTCCTTTCCAATTTGCAAGTAGCTGATACCAGAGATCTTTGTCTGGCCAAAAAATAGTATTTACATGTCATATTGTTTTTGCCCCGACAGCATCAGATACATGGTCTACACATACTGAGACAGTGGGGTGCAGACATTTTCGGTCACTCGGATGCTTTATCTGAGATTGATGCTTCTTTCTGTTGGCTCTCCTCTCGGTCAAATAAATCATTGACATTTCAATATTTAATTTGGACAGGCAAGGAGGTATGGTAGGGCAGCCTTGGATTTGGTGATTTTCACATTTACGGAGTGATACAACTAGTAGTGCAGCAGGAGAATAGCATTTAACACTAAAAGAAAAAACCTTGGTAATGTAATATCGGAGATTGCAATGGTGTATCTCGGTAACCCCTCTTGAATGCCTTTGATTACATGTGAAAATGTAGTAATGTCAAGAATAACCCTAGAGAAAAAAACGATATGGTACAACTATACACACACACACACACCACCCATTGGGTTGTTCCGCATTCCAAAAAGAAACTAACTAACAATAAACTAACTAGCATGGAGATGAGTGTATGTGGCCCTATTCCATTGAAAGGGTGCCCACTTTACTTCAACCCCAGCCTGCTGATTTGCAACCATGGGCTAAGGTGATTAATGCCCGCACAAGTAAGATGGATGTCGAAAACTGCCAAGCACACAGGAGGAATGGCACTGCACAGACCTAGGATGGAGACGAAGAATGAATCAAATGTGACATGCAGGAACTGTGGCACAGAGAGGGAAATGGACCATTTTGCATAATACATAAATTAACTCTGGGCCACTGGTTCGAGCGACTCTCCAGTGCACTGCTCTTACTAAGCAGGAAATTAAAGTGAGAGGCATCTGACAGATGGCTCGACTACTTGAACTAAGGATAAAATATAGCACTGTGTGTGGGATGTCATTTCAAGTTCCATAAAGTGAAATAGGAGGCACCACCTTGTGTGTGTTCGTTTGAGTTGTGTGGGTCTGAGAGGAGATGCATAAAGCAAGTTAAACCCCTATTATTACCCTTCAATATGTTTAAACCAGGTCATTAACATGTTTTGTACACCAGATTATTAACGTGTTTCTTCAGGAAGTAAAACAGCAAACATTATGGATCGTCAAGCATGCGGGGCCCGTCTAACAAAAAAGTTAAGTACAAAATATGTTGAATGCTGTTAAGTGCTAACTTTAGCAGTTGGTGGAAACTTCCCCGCTTCAACAAAGCAAGGCTTTTTGGGAACAAAGGCCACCAAAAAGCCATGAATGGAGAGAAAGAGAAAGTGGAATGCAGGGAATCTTGGCTGGCCAGGAAGTGATGGAACTCGGAGGACTCTTGACTCCAGGCACGTGCGCAACAGTAGCCCCCAGAGCAGTGGGAGAGTCTACCCAGCAGCTGCAACTTGTCAATGGGCTGTCAGGGAGGCCAAGTGGGAGTCTGTTACACTCATACACACCACCTCTCCCTCCTAAACACCATCCCCTCACACATATCCTTCTCCTTCCAGATGTCTCCGGTTGCGAGGGGTGTGGAGCCACAGTGCTGGTGTGGAGCTGAAAATGCACACACCAGGGGAGGCCCCACAACACTCTGATCGGGGCAAAGTTAGTGAGGGGACGCTGGGTAATTTATGAGACTATGGTCTAAAGTAAATTACCATTGGGTTTCTTAGTGTCTCTCCAGGGGATACTTATAGATTTTCCCCCTCTGTTAACTTTCTGTTTTTCCAGATTGGAAAGTTAAGAGTGACATAGAGCGAGAATAATTTATTCAAATGGTAGATTGTATACCTTTCCTGCCCTCGCAATCTAATTGTCATCGTAGCCAGATTGGAAAAATATATTTTAAAGCCATTTGTTTACCTGACAATGAAACAACTCATTTCACCTTGAAAATAAAACAACTAATTTCAAATATTTCAATATAACACAATTAGGATTGTAAACTAATAATGCTAAAATGGATAGATAACTTATGTGCATATCTGATTTACGGACATCCCAAGTGTGTCATGCAGTAAGAAGGATCAAACAAAACGTGCATTACATACATTCAGTCCACGATAAGATGACCACCAAATATTTAGTAGTAATAAATAAGTGTTATAAAACTGTACCAATACATTAATTGTAACGTAGAAGAGATCATTTGATCACATCAATCAAGAATAAGCTAATTCAGTTGCCAAATGTGTACAATGACCATCACAGACCCTGAACAATATATAACTTTCAAATTTCAACCAAAGCTTTTAATTTGACGACATTAACTATTCCTTTAAGCTCTTAGTGGAGCAAAGGGCCTCGTTTTTTTTATTGAAGCTATGCTAGAAACTGCCACGCTGCAGTATCTCGATGACATCAATGGCCAAAGTCACCATTAAAGTATTTAATGACAAGTCTTCAGGAAACCATTATCGTAGGGGAGTAATTCATTAATTATGTGTCTCATTTCTCAACCCCTTAATAACCTTTTGTGACTAGGGGGCAGTATTTTAATTTTTGGAAAAATAACGTTCCCGTGGGAAACGGGATATTTTGTCAGGACAAGATGCTATAATATGCATATAATTGACACCTTAGGATAGAAAACACTCTAAAGTTTCCAAAACTGTACAAATATTGTCTGTGAGTATAACAGAACTGATATTGCAGGCGAAAGCGCTGCATTCCAATACGTCCCTATTGAGCAGTGAATGGGCTATCAACCAGATTACTTTTTCTCCATATTCCGCAAGGTGTCTACAGCATTGTGACGTAGTTTTATGCATTTATGTTGAAGAATACCCGTAAGCGGCTACATTGCGCAAGTGGTCACCTGATGCTCCCAGAGTGAATCTCGCGTAAAATACAGAGGTAGCCATTATTCCAATCGGTTCTACTGAAAAAACAAACACCTTGAGGATTGATTATAAACAACGTTTGCCATGTTTCTGTCGATATTATGGAGTTAATTTGGAATATTTTTCGGCGTTTTCGTGACTGCAATTTCCGGGCGATTTCTCAGCCAAACGTGAAGAACAAACGGAGCTACTTCGCCTACAAAAAAATAATATTTTTGGAAAAAAGGAACATTGGCTATCTAACTGGGAGTCTCGTGAGTGAAAACATCCGAAGCTCATCAAAGGTAAACGATTTAATTTGATTGCTTTTCTGACCAAGTTACCTGCTGCTAGCTGGACAAAATGCTATGTTAGGCTATCGATAAACTTACACAGATGCTTGTATTGCTTTGGCTGTAAAGCATATTTTGAAAATCTGAGATGACAGGGTGATTAACAAAAGGCTAAGCTACTTTACTATTTATATATTTGACATCTTTACTTTTCCCCACTACATTCCTGAAGAAAATAATATTATTTTACTCCATACATTTTCCTTGACACCCAAAACTACTCGTTATATTTCTAATGCTTAGCAGGGCAGGAAAATTGCCCAATTCACACACTTATAAATAGAACATCTCTGGTCATCCCTACTGCCTCTGATCTGGCTGACTCACAAAATTAGTTAAATTATTAAATTATAATTATGTAAATTATTGTCAAAGTGTTGAAGTGTGCTCTTGGCTATCCTTAAATTAAAAAAAAAACAATAACATTTTGCAGTCTGATGTCATGACTGTCCTGTGAGGATCCAAATAGGTCAGATCAGCATAGCAATAAATAACTCTCACCTGCAGAGGGAGGAGTGCTGGTGGGGGTTAACACCTCACTCCCTATTGTAAATCAAGGACAGAACACTCAGACATCCCTCTCCAAATTCACCAAAGAAATGTTCAGTCACACCCTGATCTGTTTCACCTGTCCTTGTGCTTGTCTCCACCCCCTGGGTATTTATACCTGTGTTTTCTGTCTGTTTGTGCCAATTCCTCTTGTTTTGTCAAATCAACCAGCGAGTTACTTTGTGCGCCTGCTTTTTCCTTTTCTCAGTTTTTTTCTAGTCCTCCCGGTTTTGACCCTTGCCTGCCTTGACTCTGAATCCGCCTAACTGACCATATTGCCTGCCCTGACCTCGAGCCTGCCTGCCACTCTGTACCACCTGGACTCTGACCTTGTTATGATCTTTTGCCTGTCCATTCTCTTGCCTGTCCCTTGGATTTTAATAAATATCAGAGACTCAAACCATCTGCCTCCCGTGTCTGCATCTGGGTCTCACCCTATGTTCTTTGTTTTAAGAACTCTTTTCCCGCTGAAACTCTGACACGTTCAAATGTAACAACTGGAACAATATTTCTAACATAGAACGTGGGAAATGGTCAGAGGCAACCTAAAACAACAATGTCATGTTGTGTATTATTTTGTGATGTTATTAAAAATGTTATAAAGGAAATACTCTAACTTGACAAGTATACACACTACATGTACAAAGTTTCCATCTGTGTTGTGCATGCTATATGAAAAATTCTGAAAGTATTTTTGTTAAGAGACGGATGTCATTTTAGAAACTATAAGAGGAAATTGTTTCTATAATTGTGCACAGTAAGTAATCACTTCCCCCTTGAGTGAGGTCAGAGAGCCTGCCAGCCTGACGGAACCACCCTTTTGAACGAACTGTATAAAATGATGAGTTAGTAATTGAAATGCTAATCCTTTGCACATGAACACTCACTCATTCAGGAATAATTACAATCAATATATATATATATATATATATATATCTATATTTACAAGAATTTAAGCTTTCAGCCGATATAAGACACTTAAATGTATCGACATTTGATCTTTCTCTAAAATCTGCGATTGTGACCACTGACTCATAGAGGTCTCATGAGCCCCTCCTTTATAGTAGAATTCTCAAACCAGTTTCTAAAGACGGTTGACATCTAGTGGAAGCCCTATGAAGTGCAACCTCATCCATATCTCAATGTATATTTGGTAGGCCAAGCTTTGAAAAACTACAAACCTCAGATGTCCCACTTCCTGGTTGGATTTTTCTCAGGTTTTCGCCTGCCATATAAGTTCTGTTATACTCACAGACATCATTCAAACAGTTTTAGAAACTTCAGAGTGTTTTCTATCCAATACTAATAATATTATGCATATATTAGCATCTGCGACAGAGTAGGAGGCAGTTCACTCTGGGCATGCTAATCATCCAAAAGTGAAAATGCTGCCCCCTATCCCAAAAAGGTTAAATGCCTTACTCACATCGGCCAAGGAGAATGAGGGAACACGTTCTTTGTGAGCGCCGGGGTCGTGTGTCGGCAGCTCAATGTTGTTTTCCTCGAAGCTGGTGAAGAAGGTGTTTAGCTCGTCCGGGAGCGAGGTGTCAGTGTCTGCGACGTAGCTGGCTTTCCCATTATATTTTGTGATTATCTGGAGTCCCTACCACATACGTCTCATGTCTGAGTCGTTGAATTGTGACTCTATTTTGTCCCTGTACTGTCATTTTGCCTCTTTCGTCTAAATTATATCAGCATATTGACTGTAGTACGCTGGCTGGCAAAACTCTGATCACTGCTACTCAAACTTCTGTGATGCAAACAAGGCCCTCCCCCGCCCCCCTTTTGGCAAATCTGACCACGACTCCATTTTGCTCCTCCCCTCCTTTTGGCAGAAACTAAAACAGGATGTACCCGAGTCAAGAACTATTCAACGCTGGTCTGACAAATCGGAATCCACTCTTCAAGATTGTTTTGATCACGTGTACTGGGACATGTTCCGGGTAGCCTCAGATAACAATATCGAAGTATACGCTGATTTGGTGAGTGAGTTTATAAGGAAGTGCATAGGAGATGTTGTTCCCACTGTGACTATTAAAACCTACCCTAACCAGAAAAGGGTGGAACGATGACGGAATTCACGCAAACCACCGCATTTAACCATGGAAAGGTTAATGGTATTATTGCCAAATACAAACAGTGTAGTTATTCCCTCCACAAGCGAATTAAACAAGCGCAATGTCAGTACACAGACAAAGTGACGCAATTCAACGGCTCAGACACGAGGCGTATGTGGCAGGGTCTACAGACAATCACGGACTACAGAAAGAAAACCAGCCACGTCTCAGACAACGACGTCTTGCTTCCCAGACAAACTAAACACCTTCTTTCCCCGATTTGAGAATAATACAATACACCGATGCAGCCCGCTACCAAGGGATGTGGGCTCTCCTTCTTCGTGGCCGACATGCGTAAGACATTTAAACGTGTTAACCTTCGCAATGCTGCCGGCCCAGACGGCATCCCTAACTGCGTTCTCAGAGCATGCACAAACCAGCTGTCTGGTGTGTTTACAGACATATTCAATCTCTCCCTATCCCAGTCTGCTGTCCCCACATGCTTCAAGATGACCACCATTGTTCCTGTACCCAAATAGGCGAGGTTAGTACAGATGCATCAAAGCTGGGATAAAGTGACTGAAAAACATCTTCTATCTCAAGGCCATCAGATTGTTAAACAACCATCACAAACACAGAGTCCACCTTCATCACAAAGGGTTTTGTGGGATCTGGGTGTTTGAGCAATGGGACGGGGGTAAAACATCCCTTCAGTAGGCGGAAGGCCTCGTCAGCTGCTGGACTTTTCACCAACCTATGGGGACCACCCTTGAGAAGAGAGGTGAGAGGAGCGGCTGTGGTGCTAAAGTTCATGATGAAATGGCAGTAGAAGTTGGCAAACCCCCAAAACCTTTGTAGCCCCTTTATGGTGGTTGGGACTGGCCATGACCTGACCGCATATACCTTCTTGAGGTCCATCTTTACTCCTTGCAGGCTGATTTGGTAGCCTAGGAATGAGACAGCCTCTTGAGGAAACTGGCACTTCTCAGCCTTGACAAACAGTTGGTTATCCAGGAGGCTTTCCAGGACTACTCAGACTTGAGCGATGTGATCCTCCAAGGTAGCCGAGTAGACCAGGATGTCGTCAATATACACGACCACCTAGTGTCCGAGCATGTCCCGGAACACCTCAATGATGAATGCCTGGAACACTGACAGAGCATTGGTTAAGCCAAATGGCATCTCCAAGTACTCGTACTGACCAGACATCATGCTAAAAGCTGTCTTCCTTTTATCCCCTCCAGGATGCGGATGAGATTGTATGCAGGTCCAATTTGTTAAAGAACCGGGCCACACGGAGCTGTTCGATGAACATGGAACCATACAACATAGGAGTAGCGTTTTGACATGAAACACAGAAACGGTTCTGCCAGGGTAAAGCGAGGTAATGAGTGGGGTAATGGATTCCAGGTGTGCCTCATGATGAAGAGAAGGTGTGCGTAATGATTGATGCCAGGTGCGCGTAATGATGGTTACCAGGACCGGTGGTTAGTAAACCGGCGACAGAGAACACTGGAGGGGAGGAGCGGGAGTCGATGTGACAGGTAGCAAAAATATCAGGGCTGATATGTGGTAGCCAGAAGTGCTGGGGTTAGTTAGCTTTATTGATAGCGATTTATGCCAGCATCATACCTCCCTGCATCCCACTGCTGGCTTGCTTCTGAAGCTACTACACAGGGTTGGTCCTGGTCAGTCCCTGGATGGGAGACCAGATGCTGCTGGAAGTGGTGTTGGAGGGCCAGTAGGAGGCACTCTTTCCTCTGGTCTAAAAAAAATGTCCCAATGCCCCAGGGCAGTGATTGGGGACACTGCCCTATGTAGGGTGCTGTCTTTCGGATTTGATGTTAAACGGGTGTCCTGACTCTCTGAGGTCATTAAAGATCCCATGGCACTTATCTTAAGAGTAGGGGTGTTAACCCCGGTGTCCTGGCTAAATTCCCAAGCTGTTCCTCATACCATCAAGGTCACCTAATCATCCCAGCTTACAATTGGCTCATTCATCCCCCTCCTCTCCCCTGTAACTATTCCCCAGGTTGTTGCTGTAAATGAGAATGTATTCTCAGTCAACTTACCTGGTAAAATAATGGTAAAAAAATAAACAGCATGTCCTAAATTACACCTCAATTTTTTTTTCAGTTGGAGGGAGTCATGTAGATCACACACACCCTTAGTATTCACAGAAAACTCACAACTATGTACGAGTAAATCCATTTTTGTAATTGCTGTGCATACAGTGTGGTTGAGTTTGAGATGGACAGCGCTCAAATCAAAGGTTGTTTGTGGATTGCATTGCTGTCAAGGTGATGAACCACTGTGAGGGAAAAATCATTTGTATGTGCTCATTTCTAACCACCACTCAGTGTTAGACTGGTTAGAATGTGTTCTTCATAAGGACAAAAACAGACTTCCCAACGGAGGTTTGGACATTTTGGCATCAAAGATGGCTGCCAAACCCAAATTGTGGAGCTGTCTGTTTTAAAAGTAAATCCAGTTGGCTGTTTTAGTGCTAATAATAGTATTTGCCTTGTGTGCAGAGTTCCAATACACTCCAAACAGTGTTGTTTGTCCTTGGTTGAGCGTAATACGTTGTGAAATGTTCAATTCTTAATGTTGTCCCGAGTGACAGATTGTGTTTTATCTTCATCAACGATGTCCTTTCAGAGCTCGTCCTAATTTTGGAGTTAATAGTGACGGGTGTTGTTTGTATGGGGAAAAAAACATTTGGCACACAAAAACAAACCCAGACACTCTCTGATGCCAGACAAAAACAGAACTGTGTTCAAATCGCTTTGCCTTTTCATCTCTTTCTATTTTAGCTATGCATCTCTCATATGGAGAAACACCAGGAAATTCTAAATTATTTATAAATTACCTTTACCTTATCAGATAAAATCCATTGCCTTTTATCATTTACAATTAATTTATAATGGCATCAGGAAGAAAGGTTAAGGTCCATTCCTGGGCATTCCAAGGAGCAGAAGGCCAAAAGCCAATACAGAAAACCCTGTCATATCTGCATAATCAGAGGTTTGGCGTTTCTAATTGAATGATATTGAAGCTTTATTATTTATTGCCCAAAGTGACTCATGCTTGACCTATCAGTGTTTGCTGAGGGGAAATTTAAAATGCATTAGCCCCCTTGCACTTCAGATTGTCAGTCAGGATAGCTCTATCAGATTAATGGGACTATGATGGTTTTGGACCAGGTCCATGTGCAGGAAAGGAGAATTTCCCCCAAGTCGTTTCCAGCTCCGCTGTTATAGCGCAGTGATCATCCCCGGCAAATATTTACTGGGATTTAGGAGTTTTCCCTCCTCGGATGATTTAGGAAATCAACACCTTGTAGTGGAAAGTCAAAAACACCTTTCAGGTGTCTGAAAGTCACACACAATGGATTCCGCAATATTTTTTCAGGCACGTTAAGTGTAAAATCTTAACTGCCCAAAGTGTCAACATTCTTATATTTCTTAACTCTCTGAAACCAATAGCGCCCAGCGGAAATAGTTGGGACTGGAGTAAAAATATAGTCCACTCTTGGATCACAAGGTATTATTACATGTCATTAAGGATATGGCTACATTTATGTCTAAGTGCTTACATAAGGTGGGGTCAGAACCCCTAGGAATAGTCATTACTGCACTATGAGACAGCATGTTTGAATTAAAGGGGTAAAATTATCATAATTTCTTAATCTCTTACTGTCCTGGTCCGGTTTTGATTGAGTGTGGTCAATTGGTCCTCCCGATAATAGCATAGCACAGGGACAGGGACAATCTTGCATGATGGCGGCAAAGTGTTCGTGGAACCACGAGAAGCAAATCAATTACCAATTTGATGTGCCTCGTGCACTTATTCTAACAAATCTGCCGAAGCCATATTAATTGGGACCACATCCAAGCTCCCTACAGTTCCGCTGAAGGCCACCTTGCACCACCAATTAGACATAATGACTTAGAGTGCATTAATGAAAATCAACAGAACAAAGACAGATGGAATACGTCAAAACCTTTTGCCTTTGTTATAAATGCCTCTTTCATGTGCCTTTGAAGTGCTGGCTATGGTAATTGTGTTCTTAATTAGCTGTTTAGACGATGCACTGAAATCAGTCAATTTTAATACTCTTAGATGGTTATCAGTTTCAGTTATCAAAACCTTTAAGTGGATTTATGAATTCACTCAGAACAATCATCAAGGCTTTCACTCTTAAATACTCAATACTACAATAATATGCTTGTGTTGGTGTGTGTGTTTGGGTGTTGTGTGGAGTATTCTCAACACATTTCACTACACTTCACTACTATCTTCTACACATTATACATACACATCATACACTAGGCAGCTTGCCTGACCAACAGAGAGAAAATGGCTTTTCTGATATCCATAATCCTATACCCCCCAGTACAACAGTCTCCTGAATTGTACATTGTGATTCAAAACATTTAACTCATGAGACATTGGTCGCTGTTTCAGATGTGATGTGCACACTGCAATCATTCAAAGTCACAGACAAATGTCCAGTGGCATTCACTTAAAAAATAATGAAGGTACAAATCAGAATTTATGCCTTAGTTCATCGTTAATAACAGCTGTTGCCATTCTAACCTAATTGTATCACTTGTCAAACATGCAGTATGGTCACTGCACCCACATATTTACAGGGTAATGATCAAGGGTAATGTTTTTTACTAAACGAATCAACTGCAAAAATTAAAATCACTAACATTGCGCAAACCAAGTTTTATTTTAGCAGGGGGCATATCTGTCTTTTTGTGTGTTGTAGGTCATAATTTTGCCCGTTACAGAAATGGACAGGAAAAACGTTTCCTTCTGCAGCCAGATAAATGCATTTAATTAAGGAGCTGTTTCAGACGGTTGCCTCTGATATTTCCAGACATCAGCTAAAAATGTTCCCTGTAATGGATAAGGAGCCTGATGCTATGATATGAAATACCTGAAAGCCCACTGCATGCTTGGGGACACTGTCCAACTAATACATAATTCAAATACTGAACATGTCATATCTTATGCTATACAGGCTTTGTGAAAATAATATGCTAATCTATGCCGCTGCTTGGCTTTGATTTATAGGAAGGGAAAAATTGTACCATAACACATTATCATTCAGACGTTACAGTCAACACCTTAATATTCTTTCAACAGCTAACCCTTCCATCAGCCAATCTGGCTATACTATTAACAGTGTGCAATAACTTCTGCTTGCTGATGTTCAATGAGTAGGGAAAGGCTTTAAGTTTTATAAGTCTTTGCCGGGTCTTACTCCCATTAGCAATAAACTAATGGTTAGCTGAATGGAAGGGGGAGATGGAGACATAGTATCTGACAATATACCTTGGCACCCTTCCACTTTTCTTGAATAATTCCCTATTTCTTCTAAAATAAATAGAAATTAAAATAAATTCACCACACCTTGGATTTTCAACATTGCAGAACCAATTTTATTTTTGTTAACCTACATTTACAATTTAAAATGTGAAAATAAAGATAAATGGCATGCACAAAATGATTGGCACCCTGGAGCTTGTACTTGTTTGCACAACCTTAGACCAAAATAACTACAGACGAACCTTTCTACTAAACATAAAAAAAATATTTACACTTTGACATGATGTGGTATTGTGTGTAGGCCAATACACCCAGTCACTACAAAGAGTCACTAACTCAGTTGTCGGAGAGGAAAGAAACCATTGTGGCTCAGTTGGCAGCGCAAGGCACTTGTAACGCAATGGTTGTGGGCTCGATTTCCACAGGGGACTAGGATTAACAAATGTGAAAATGTATGCACTCTGTAAAAGGCGCCGCATGGTCAATCCAACGTGTGCATTGGCCGTGCAGCATTTAAAGCGATACTGTCATACTTGAGTAAAAGTAAAGACTCTGCATTTCGCCTGGAAATTGGCCACTTGAGATGCTAGTGTCTCCCCTATCCTCAAGAGGTCTTGCAGATAACCAACAATTTACAATGTTTGGAATGAGACTAACGTGAGGTAAAGAATAATTCCTTAATTAGAAGAATTATTGATCAGATATTAAAATATCTGAAGAGTTATATTAGGAAAATTATAACTTTGTAAACTGAAGATTTTCCATGGTGCCCTGGCTTCTTAGTTAATTACATTTACATGATTAGTTTAATAATACAATAATTTCAGAGAATTGATTTGATAAAATAACAGTCTTCACTTTAATGATGCCATAGGCACGACACACTTATTTGCATTTATCCGACAACGATTACCCTGCCCACATACCGTATCCTTTTTTCCACAGCACTTGACTTTGGGTTAATTTCTCTGACACCATGTTTTTGATCTCCGATTGGAGGTGTGGGTTCAAATCCCACTTCTGACACCATGTTTTTATGTATTTGTGAATAACTCACGTCTGAGAGTTTGGTAAAGTTCAAGCATAATCCTTTACTCAGGTATAACATGTTGCAGGTCACGACATCCTAATCAGACACTCGTAATGCACCTGTTTATATATTCTAGATAGGTGCCCCACTAGTGCCATCTCTGTGTTGGCATTAATTGTTACAAAACATCTCCCGCCATGTCACTGATGCATCGTGAAACAGTGTTGTTTGATGAAGGTATTGTCTGTATAGTTTTTTTGGCCTTTTCCCCCAGCATTGTCCCAGCCATATCTGTGGCAGAAGGAATAATGAAATCCTGCACAATAGTCTGGGTGTTGCCTGTACTAGCCACTCGCTAGCTCACCGACGCATCTAGCCCCTTCTTATTAATGGTATTTGTTGCTTTTATACATGTCTTACTACTCAAAAGTCGTCTTTATTCTCGCTCAAAAAACTCCCACTCTAAATGTATGTGCAAGAGTGAAGGTTTCCTGGGAGAGAGTAACATTTAACGTGATTAGATGTTGATTATTTGACTAGGCTATCTGTATTTGACAATGTGTTGTTATTTTTTTGTATTTTTGGCTGTGAAGTGAGGCTCCTCAGGCGAGAGAAAAAAACTTACCCAAATGTATAGCCCAGTTTGAAAACATAAATGTACTGTTTGAAAAAAAAAAAAAACGCCATGCGTACCCCAGTTTGGGAATACCTGCCATACAGCATGTCAGATTTCTAATGTTTCGGTGTAGAGTTTTTGCTTGTGTCTGTCCAGAGTGATTATGTGTTATCATCTTTGCTAAATAAATACCGGAGGAAAGTGGAAAGCCTGCTTGAGTGCTGCGTCAACCTCTCTCTTTAATCTACATTTTAATGGATGATGCGATGGAAGCTATCAAATCATTCTGAATTGTTTGTGACATCCTAGAAAAGACAGTCGAAAGTTTGATATGTTCAGCAAGTAAAGCGTCATAATTACCTCTGCAAGCTCATTGTTGTTGACCTTGTTGGCGGTAACTTTCCCTCTAGTCGTGTCCTCTATCAATGCAGCTTTTTCCCAGAAGCTTGAATCTGATGTGTGCATTTATATGCTCTCTGCTTTTGTTTTGCTGTTTAGCTGAACGATCGATGTTCTTCAGGTCACTGTACCCACCTTTCAACCAAGGCTCAGACTTTCCAAAAAGCAGGCAAGACCAGCAATACAGGCGGCTTGATGAAAGGCTCCTTGTTAACCAGCTATACTTTTGACACCTGTTGATATTGAATGCCCTCACCTTTCATCATTCTTTAGGAAATTGATCTCAGACAGAGGTCGACCCTCACTTTTAATTCACACTTGTTCTATGTACCCCAGAGAACAAAAGGGGTTCTTCAACAAAAAGCCCATAACATTTTTGGCAGCGTTGTGTCACGACTTCTACCGAAGTCGATGCCTCTCCTTGTTCGGGCGGTGCTTAGCGATCAAAGTCACCAGTCTTCTAACCATCATTGATCTATGCTTCATTTTCCATTGGTTTTGTCTGGTCTTCTTACACACCTGGTTCCAATCCCATTCATTATATGATGTGTATTTAACCCTCTGTTTCCCCTCAAGTCAGAGATTGTTTATTGTTATGGTCATGTTTTATGGATTGGTGTGCGACGGGTTCTTGTACCCACATTTATTTTATTATGGATTTTGGTTTTGGAGTTTGTTTTAAGTTATTAAAATACTCTATTTATACCAAGTTTGATTCTCCTGCGCTTGACTTCCCTGCCACCTACATACACGATGTGACACATTGGCCATTCCATCATTCTGGTGGAGAAAACTGCACACTAATGCTGGTAGCTAGCTAGCTACTGAAGTTATCAAGGCTAACATTTAAACATTTTTAAATAAATTGCACTAACTGGACACAAAAATAAAGTTCTAAAACCAAGAAAACAATTTAGAATATACCTTCTGTAATTTGAAAAAACTCATTTGAATTGAATAATATCCCAAAAATGCTCAACTATCACTCTTCACTCTTAATCTCTATCCTACAATGTCAGCAAGGTTCTCAACACATTGTACCACAAGCATTATGGGGTTCTATCTCAATACAACACACTAGGTTCATTCTCTGATCCTAATTCTATGATTGGATGGACAACATGTCAGTTCATACTGCAAAAGCTTTGATTGGTTGGAAGACATCCTCTGGAAGTGGTCATAATTACCATGTATGTCTATGGAAGGTGGCGAGGCCTAGAAGCCTCCTAGGTTTTGTATTGAGGTCAATGTAGCCAGAGGAGGACAGAAGCTAGCTGTCCTCCAGCTACACCATGGTGATACCCCAGACAGTGCTGTTGAAGTTACTGTAGACCTTCATTGCAGAACAGTGTATTTTAATCAATTATTTGGTGACATGAATATATTTAGTATATTTTAATTTTAAAAATGACTACTTTTTAAAATGTTTCTAATGTTTTTATTTTTTTAATGACATTTCACTGAGGATGGTCCTTCCCTTCCTTCTCTGATGAGCCTCCACTGATCTTGAGTAAGTATATAATTTGTATATATTATTTGTTATTTGCACACTTTGCATTGAAATGAGCAGCAGCGGTTCAGAACCATCACTAGACCGACACACACCTAGAGGGCACATTCCTCACTCGCTAGATGTGCAATTAAAGGGCTTGATGCAGAATTAAAGGGGAATTACACTTAAAAATAAATGTTTGTTTTCTTCTGATGTGATTTAACCATTGACAGAACATCCACTTTTTTTGTTTTCTATGAGCAATTGTAATTTTGAGAGTGAAAAACCCCAAAAATCTAAATCCAGGAAAAATACAACTGAGAAAACATAATTTGTGGAAAATATACAATTTTCAGTTGTTTATTAACCATTATTAACCTCTCCCTCAATGTCAACAAAACAAAGGAGCTGATAGTGAACCTCAGCAGACAGCAGAGAGAGCACGCCTCCATCCACATTGACAGGGCCGCAATGAAGAGGGTCAAAAGCTTCAAGTTCCTCGGCGTGCACATCACTGACAACCTGAAATGGTCCCTTCACACAGACAGCGTGGTGAAGGCACAAAAGCACCTCGTCAACCTCAGGAAATTCAGCTTGAACCGTAAGTAGGGCTGTTGCGTTTGACTATATTTCCATGTTATTATTGACCTCCCCTCAGAGCCTTGTTCCTTTTTTTGTTTCTTCCTAGGTTCCTGCCTTTCTAGGGAGTTTTCCCTAGCCACCATGCCTCTACATCTGCATTGCTTGCTCTCTGGGGTTTTAGGCTCGGTTTCTGTATAAGCACTTTGTGACAACTGCTGCTGTAAAAAGGGCTCTATAAATACATTTGATTGATTACCGCCACACCGGCAGTCATGAGTAATTTCCACGTGACCGTTGAGTCATTGTAATCTCCTCTTATGCACCCTGGACATGCATTTGTTAAATATCATCAGGTCACTAATGGACTGGTACTCATGGCTCTATTGTCCCTCTAACCACTCTGATATCAATGCAAATGCAATCAAAAATCATCATCAAAACAGTATGTGCTTTTGAAACTCACTTCACTGTGATTGATCAATTTGAAGAAAGAAGTTCACCAACAGGTTGAAACTGAGTGGAAAACATGGTCGTTGTGGATGTTGTTTCAAAGCCTAATACTACAAATTGGACAGCGCTTTCTAAGGTGATGACTAATTCAAAACAGCCATATTCATAGAGCTTATGCATATGCATAGGCCTATTATTGAGCCCAAACCCCCAAAAAGCCCTGAATTCAAATAATGATTGTGCAGTTATACAATACATAGCCTACCGAATATTATGCAAGTCAGAAAAACATATAAAAAACGTATTTAAGATGTATTTGGTACATAATTGGTCTCTAGCCTATACTCCAAAATTGAACAAATTCTAGTAAGCAGCATTGAGTGTAGACTGTATTATTATGCATACTGGAAGGACTGGTTACTTTATGCTTTGCTCCAAACTTTATATACATGAGTCTGGGAAGGAATGTATATGTCACACCTGCTCCCCCTCTCTGGCGCTCAAGGGTGCCAGGTGGCCCATCATTACGCACACCTGGCACCATCGTTACGGGCATCATTGCTTCATGGGACTCACCTGGACTCTATTACTTTATTGTTTGCCTCCCCTATATCTGTCACTTCCTCAGTTTCTACCCCGTGTCGGCATTAATATCGTTATGTTTTTCATGTCCAGACGCTGTCCTGTTTCATGTCTGTTTATTAATTAAATGTTCAATCCCTGTACTTTCTTCTCATCTCCAAGTGTCTGTCCTTACAGTATAGGCATAGGCGATGCTGTTGTTTCATTGCTGCTGTTGGTTCATTGATTGTGCAGGTTGGCTTACAGAGTTAGCCTACAATTATAGTGAATTTGTATTTGGTTTTGAATAGCCTAGTAATGGGGCATTTTTTTATATTTTCACAATTAATAGGCTGACACATTACCTGACTTAAGCTACAGAATATCTCACCACCATGCTTTTCCATCTCTTCCTCTCTCTTCTTCATTCCTTTCTTGAGCTTTATTCTGAAATACATTTTCTTCATATATTCATATCTTTATTTCTTAAGGGTTCAGGGAGCATTCATGAAGGTTTTATTCCATGCTTGTTCATGTTGCCCTTCTGCAAAACAGGGTGACTCTGGAGATCCTCTGTAAAACAAGCTCTGCTCATATATCTGTGTGTAAATTGGAAATGTAAAACACTGGACTTCCTGACTACGAGTGGGCGGTGTTGCTGAGCAATCTGAATTAGGTGCTTTTAGTTTTCACCGGCACAACTCAAAGTAAGCTTCCGGACTCCTACTAACAAGGTTATGATGGATCAGGCTGGCATGAATTGCTTTTTCTCCCCATACTGAGAACAAGACTGCCTTATTGCTTTGTTTAGAGGTGCACTTAATCTTTCTCCATACAGACTAGGTAGGTAAGCCTGGGGACCAAGAGAGAAATGTGTGGATTTGCTTTGCTCTTTCATCATCACATCCTCATGAGGCATGTTCTCTCCAGGTAGTGCCGACTTGGTCATTCATTTTGCCGTTATATAAGGAATTCCTCCTCTTACATGCTTATTGCATTACAAAAAAACGTTTCAGGTTGTTTTCTAAATGTATTATTGAACAACTAGTGAACACCTGTGAACAACCTAATGCGGTTAAATCTCAAGGTTTTTATGCTGTTGTTTTCGAATGGACACACATTGAAAATAAATCAGCAAAAAGTTAGCCCATGACAAAAAGCCAATCAAAAAAAACCTATTTCAATCTGAGGGAGGAAGATTACAACAATGACTTTAGTGCATTGTTGGCACAGAGTTGCTTGGATCACATCCAAGTCTCTTGTTTTTTGTTAATCATAGGCTTTGGTATGCATGGAAGGGCCCAAGCAAACGAGAGGTGGCGGATGTGCAACGTACAGATTTAAAGTGCAGAGCTAAAGAAGCGGAAAAGCGAGGCCATCGTTATAAATATGCATAAAAAAACATGTTGTGCTTTCACACCCAATGCTTTCTCTCCCTTTACTTTCAAAATAATGCTTCTTAAATAATGCACTGCAACAAAGATGAATTGGACTTGGACTGTGCTGTAGCTGGGAGGCTAGGAGCGTGTGGATACAGATGGGGCCTATGTTGTACTGATCACTGCCTTCGAGAATATTGCTGAGCTGAATTGCAGTGACCCTGGCATATCAAACAGAGGATTGGGTTTACCGGGAAACTCAGAATGCTGCCTGCCATACAGTATGTGCGGTGCCAAGGGACAAGGAAATACCACTAACAGACCCAAATGCTCAGCCCTCTCATCCCCTATGCCTCATTCATATAGAAAGATGCTGCTGTTTATCACATACTATATCATATTTAGGCCTGGGCTGCTGAAGCGTAATTGATCTTATTTAGCTAAGCCAACCCAAAGCCAAACTCTTCTTACTGTATTTGGTCCTCCATGATGTATACAGTTACCACTTCAAAGTTATTTTACCTCTGCCTTGAATAAGAACAGGTGACTGGATGCTAGAGACTGTAACCATGCTTTCTGTAATATACACTCCATCAACTGTACTGCACTGCCCCTTCCATTTCTTATTTCGACCTTTGACCCTGCCTTTAGTCCAGTTTTCCTCCAGCACCTGTCTATGTTTTTGTTTGTGTATTTACTACTTTTTCCTACCGACATTCCTCTCTGTGCATTTCCCCCAAATGACGTGAAAGCTCGTATTGCATGGTAAATGGTTTTGGACAATAAAACTATAGTTATGGCCACATAAGTACACTCATGGCCTAGGTCTTGGCCTCTCCAGTGTCGGTCGTGGTTTTGGATCAGTGGATCAGACACAGTTAGTATGGTGTATCTCCCATCTCAGGCTACCAATTTTAAGGACTGTTTTTCCATTCTAACCCCGGCTAAGTATACTGACTGAAAATGCCCTTTTAGAGATGCTCTTGCACCATTATCAGTCACGTTACCCATGTGACTAACTACTTTCTGTTATGGGAAACAAAATTGCAAATATAGCTTATCCACTGGGGTCACTGCCAAAATGCCATTCCAAAATTAGGCAACTGGGCTCTGCACGGACATACTTCATAGTCCATCACTTTCCCAAAGTCCTCCGTTTGCAGCCTCCCCCAATCAGAGTTTAAGTAGAGAGTGGGCAGACCCTCATGCTGAGTTCGGTATTTTCTCCCCCTCCTCTCCATCAGTGCACGTCAGCACAAATCGGAAAGAGTTGTCGCCTTTCTTGTTCCATCAATAAAGGCAAATGTGTTTACCATAATCCATATTACAGTGGTGTCCTCATGAGAAAAATGAGTGGTTCTGCTGAGCATTTTCATAATGGATTAGATATCATATCAATTGAAAAACCACCCGTGGTGGTACATGCTGCACAGGCTGTAGGAGAGCACCACCGGCTCAGCACACACGCCCTCCTGAGGGGAATGGCTTCACGTCCAGTTATTTCACTCTCTGCCTTGTAGTCCTGCCCCCTTCCTACTCCTCTCCTCCTCCTCCTAGCTCCGAGCTGTCTCTGTATGTGACAAGACAAGACAAGCCTTTATTCTGTCTGTCACCATATTTACTGCACAGTCCCTGCAGGCCTACCCGGTGACAAGTTTGGCAAGCCACAGTAAACAACCCGCTCACTCACTGGTACTCTGTGAGGTGGGGTGGGAGGGAGGAGGGAAGGGTGATGAAACACACAAAGAGGAAGGTTGGGATGTGGATAAGTTTGTATCACGTGTGGGTGGAGTGAACAGGAACAGTGTGTGTGTGATTGGGAATGGTGTGTGTGAGGCTGAAAAAAAAGTGTAATTGTATAGCAGTATGGGGTGTGTGCGTGTGTAAATGTGTGTGTCAGTTAGTGTGACATTGTTACTGTAGGTGTGATATCAGTGATATCTATAGACAGAGGAGTCTGTCGCAGTATACAGTATGTGACAAATGATAAGGGTGAGATGGAATAAACCAGGTGCTAGCTGCTGTGCAGGAGTCAGAAGCGGGAGGATGGGAGTTGGGAGGGAGTCATTGCTGGCAGAGGAGATTGGCTGTGACAGTGAGCCCCTGGATTGTGGTTTGAAGCTGGGATTAAGGGCAGGTGACTGGAGTGCAGCCGCAGCTCACTACATTACACAGAGGGGCCTTATCCGCTGTGACATGGCCAGGAAGAGGGAGAAGGACTGGGAGGAGGGGTGGAGGCAGAAGAACTGGGAGAGGGGTGAGGGAGGAGGACAGTGAGGAGGAGAGGACAGAGAGTGGTTGAAGGGAAGACAGAGGGACAGGAGAGAAACAAGACCAGAGGGAGACTGGAACAGAGAGAGAGAGGGAGGAAGAGGGGAAATATATTTTGAGAGGGGGGAGAGAGACAGCGAGGGGATGAGAGTGAATCAAGCAGGAGAGAGAGACGAGAGTGTAAGAAATAAAGAAAAAAAGACAGAGAGAATGGAAAAGACAGGTTCTCTGTCTATCTGAGGTCAGCCAGAGCCGTCCAGAAGGGGCTCATTGTGTCAGCAACTCTCGCCTTATCCCCCTGTCACTTATAGAGCTCAGAAACAGTTGGGCAAGTTTGCATTCAGGGCAAACATCAAATACAGGTCCTTCAAAATCAATGGCCAGACGCCGTGCTGAAAGACTGAAAGCAACGTGACAATCACAGCGACTTCCCACGAGCATCCTGGGAAATTAAGTACATTTTAAATTATTTTTGGTGGCTGCGCACCACACTTTAGCGATCAACCAGTAATTTGACAGTATATACGGACCGAGAGAAAAGCTAAATTATTTTGTTTGGGTCCATTGTTGTTGACGTTGTCACATTTGGTTTTGCTGTTTATTTCCAATAAATCTTCCTAAGTTAGACATATTCAGAAGTAAATCTGTTACCATTCACTGTCTGTGGCACTCTTTGAGGATTCAACATAAGCAGGCCTTTTATGAACTCATCCGCAGTGGATCAAAATAATCTGCATCCATATCCAATCAGTTTTCAATGCAGATATGGCTTTTGAGATTTTGTTATTCACCATGATCTAGTGTCTCATTCCATTGAGTGGATGTTGTTTTCTTCTTTCTTCTCCAGTGTTGTCACCACTGTATATTGGCACTGATATATAGCTCACTCGTAGAAATTATTTTTTCCCCCTCGATAAGTGGAACCATTGCTCAACTACAAGGCTTGCTATATGTTACTGCTTTAATATACTTTGTGGAAAAGGGCACAGAATATGTCAGCTATTGTCAGTGGCTTCTGGGAGAGCTATCAACAGCTGTCTCAGAGCCAAAGGCTTGCATTGTTATCCAGCAAACACTAATTTTGAATTACTTCAAGTCCGGAGTCCTGCGGAACAATTTGATTTGTTTTACGTCCCAACTTTCCATATCAGAGTAATTCCGAAATCACATCATTGTTATTCACTTTGGCAATGACATACAGTGCATCCGGAAAGTATTCACACCCTTTGACTTTTTCCAAATTTTGTTACGTTACAGCCTTATTCTGAAATTGTTTCAATTGTTTTTTCCGCTCAGCAATCTACACACAATACCCCATAACGCCAAAACGAAAACAGGTTTTACACATTTTTGCAAATGTATTAAAAATAAAGACCTGAAATATAACATTTACATAAGTATTCAGACCCTTTACTCTGTACTTTGTTGAAGCACCTTTGGCAGCGAGTCTTCTTGGGTATGACGCTACAAGCTTGGCACATTTGGAAGGAGTTTCTCCCATTCTTCTCTGCAGATCCTCTCAAGCTCTGTGAAGTTGGATGGGGAGCGTTGCTGCACAGCTATTTTCAAGTCTCTCCGGAGATGTTCGATTGGGTTCAAGTCTGGCTCTGATTGGGCCACTCAAGGACCTTCAGAGACAACAGGTGTAGACTTAAAGTGTACTTACATTTTTTTCCAAAAAATGCCGAAAGAAAAAAATAGAGAAATAATAGAAAAGTAAAATGTGTTATAACAAAAGTAATAATAAATAAACAATGAGTAACAATAACTGGGGTATATACACAGTGTACCAGTACTGAATCAATGTATGATGTAATTGAGGTAGATACACTACATGACCAAAAGTATGTGGACACCTGCTCGTTGAACATCTCATTCCAAAATCACAGGCATTAATATGGAGTTGGTCCCCCCTTTGCTGCTATAACAGCATCCACTCTTCTGGTAAGGCTTTCCACTAGATGTTGGAACACTGCTGCAGGGACTTGCTTCCATTCAGCCACGAGCATTATTGAGGTCAGGCACTGATGTTGGGCGATTAGGCCCGGCTCGCAGTCAGCTTTCCAATTCATCCCAAAGGTGTTCGATGGGGTTGAGGTCAGGATTCTGTGCAGGCCAGTCAAGTTCTTCCAAAACGATCTCGACAAACCATTTCTGTAAGGACCTCGCTTTGTGCACTGGGGAATTTTAAGCTGAAACAGGAAAGGACCTTCCCGAAACTGTTGCCACAAAGTTGGAAGCACAGAATTGTCTAGAATGTTAATGTATGCTGTAATGTTAAGATTTCCCTGCCCAAACCATGAAAAACAGCCCTGGTCTGGTGAAACCAAGTTTGAACTCTTTAGCCTGAATGTCAAGCATCACGTCTGGAGGTAACGTGACACCATCCCTACGGTGAAACATGGTGGTGGCAGCATCATGCCGTGGGGATGTTTTTTAGTGTCAGGGACTGGGAGACTAGTCAGGATCGAGGGAAAGGGGAAGTACAGAGACATCCTTGGTGAAAACCTGCTGCAGAGTCCTCAGGACCTCAGACTGGGGCGAAGGTTAAACTTCGAACAGCACAACAACCCGAAGCCCAATGCCAAGACAACGCAGGAGTGGCTTTGGGACAAGTCTCTGAATGTCCTGGTTTTTGCTCTGATATATATACACTGTCAACAGTGGGTCCTAAAATAGACAGGTGTGTGTTTTTACAAATAATGACCAATCAATTGAATTTACCATCAAGTTGTAGAAACAACTCAAGGATGATCAATGGAATGGAAACAGGATGCACCGGAGCTCAATTTCAAGTCTCAGCAAAGGGTCTGAATACTTATGCAAATAAGGTATTCCTATTTTTTTTTAACTATACATTAGTAAAAATTTCTAAAAACCTGTTTAACACCTAACAAGAAATGTATAGTTGACAGCCAGCCGTGAAAGTTAGAGATGGACAGAATTAAACAATTATGTGAGGAAGTGAGCAATTCAATAATACAAGCTGTGAGACTTGCCCACGTTTGCTACAAAAGTGCACTCAACTCTTTTTTCCCCTCCAATTCCATCTTAGGGCTTTAAAGACCAACATTTTGCATCTGTAAACCATTAAGCACATTGGACCAGGCCTTCCATTACAGTGGATCTCTCAGCCTACACAATTTATTGCTGCACCTAATAACGTGAGTATTCATTTCATAGGGACGAGAAAGTACCCTAGCTGACATAAATCTTCAGGACATAGTAAATGTTGTGTGTTAAATGCCCAATGAAGCCATTTTCATATCCATATCCAATAATTTCTGGTTAACAATTAAAGGCCCAGTGCAGTGCTTTATATATATTTCCATACTGAGGTTGGAATATGATGTGAAATTGTAAGAGATGTTTGAAAAGACAATGAGACATGGAGATTTTGGGATGGAGATTTGGCCTTCCATTGTGGCCTTCCATCACCATGCAGTGAATTATACTGAACAAAAATATAAATGCAACATGCAACAGTTTCAAAGATATTACTGAGTTACAGTTTATATAACGAAATTAGTCAATTTAAATTCATTCATTAGGTTCTGGGGTGTCTTGGTGACACTTGGTCTGCGGTTGTGAGGCCAGTTGGACATACTGCCAAATTCTCTAAAACGACATTGAAGGCAGTTTATGGTAGAGAAATTAACTTTAAATTATCTGGCAACAGCTCTCGTGGACATTCCCGCAGTCAGTATGCCAATTGCACGCTCCTTCAAAACTTGCATGCTCCTTCAAAACTTCAAAACACATCTGTGGCGTTGCGTTGTGTGATAAAACTGCACATTTTATAGTGACATTTTTTTATTGTGCCCAGCACAAGGTGCACCTGTGTAGTGATCATGCTGTTTAATCAGCTTCTTTATATGCCACATATGTCAGGTGAACAGATTATTATGGCAAAGAAGAAATTCTCACTAACAGGGATGTAAACACATTGAGAGAAATAAGCTTTTTGTGTGTATGGACATTTTTCAGGCTATTTTTTTTTGCTCATGAAACATGGGACCAACACTTTACATGTTGCATTTATATTTCCATTCAGTGTAGTTAATTGACCAGTAAGAAAGAGTTCCAAACCTGCCAATAAGAGCTAGTTTTCAGTTTTCCCCTCCTCACTTGGACCACTTGCAGACAGTCCTAGCAAAATTGCCCTATGCTAAGACGCTATTTTTATTTATTTTTTTACAATTTTAATTGAAAACAGTCATAGTAAGGTATTTAATTGTTAGCCAGAAATGATTTGATATTGAGATAAAAATGACTGTATTGGACCTTTTAAGTACCTTACTCTAATAGATTTCCATTAAAATGAGCAAAAATGTATTTTTAGCAAAAACTATTTATCAAGCAAGAATTTAGCTAGGACTGTCTATGAGTGGTCTGAGTGGGGAGGGGTAAAAAAACACTGACATTTTTTGGGGGGACTGCGCTGGGCCTTTAAAGATCCATCTGGTGCAGAGGTAGGGCTGATGGTATCACAGTAGCGTATATAATTACAATGGGTTTAAGAGCCTAGAAGTGCCTCTATGTTTTGAAAGGTGAAGCCCAGAGATTTGCAACACTGATAGATAACGGTTAAAAGTTATGGTCCGTGGTCAGGGTAAAACTCCAAGCTTATATCTTCAGATGAATACCGGTAAGCTACAGTATTTCAATCAGTTCAGGTGATTGGTGGTTGATCTATTTATTGACTGAGGAATTCTCAACGAGCACCAAGTGTATTTAATGTACACTTATTTACTCTAAATGTTGCATCACATTTTACCCAAGACAACTGGGACCAAAACGGTAATTGAAAAAGCTATTCCCAATGCCAGGCATGTGGAGACCCATGATTAATAGTAAATCACTGAAATACAACATGGCCTTGGAGTATCCTCTCTCTCCTGCCCTTTTTCTCATCATTGTCTCTGGTGACTCTCTGTAGCCTGTGGCCTATGAACCATTACAGCATCCGGGAAGGTATACCATCATAGAGTCTGACGGGAACCTTCCCGACCTCTCCTGGGGCGATGTTAACGAACATCTGATGTCATGCTTTATGCTAGGGACTGATTTCACTAGGCGGATATCAAGGCCATGGTGATAGAAGTAGTCCTCGCTGAAAAAGGCAGGGTTGAACGCAACAACCTTGTCATATTATATAAGGGACTTATCATCGTGAACAGACTTTGCAAAGTCCCTTATGTAATATTGGTTGCATTTCCACATTGTTAGTATCCCTCTGAAGTGCAAAAAATGTAAATAAGAATAAAGTTGCCAAACACTGTGGTTAACTTTCTGACAAGTGTTTTGACAATTGTACAATACCAAGGTAAAAAAAAAACAACATCTATGTGTATTCTAACTGCAGAAATTACATTTAGAAAATCCAGTCAGTCTTGACTAAAATGTTATTTCTCTCATTTTCATCATTATCTTGTGGTCCTCTGTGGCTCTGTTAGTAGAGCATGGTGCTTGCAAGGATTGTGGTTTCGATTCCCGCTGGGGCCACCCAAACGAGTCAAATAAATAATGCATGCATGACTAAGTCACTTTGGATGAAAGCATCAGCTAAATGGCATGTACTGTATATTATATATACAGTTATTATATCATATATAAACTATAATGTATAATATCATACCCTGTCAAAAGAACAAGTCTATAAAAAGTATATAGCCTAGGCTACACAGTGCTGGATCTCTGTGTTATACATTTCAGGACAACTTGTGACAGACACTGTAGGGGGATGAGTAGTTTCAACTTGCAACCGCCCTAATGAGCTCCTCTTGAACAAAACAACCACCACATCAGAAAGATTGTGCGATTGAGTAACAGAGATGGGCACCTAAGCACTTGGCAAATCTCTTATGAATACTATAATTTTGTGATGGGAGGAAAGCAAATAACTTCATTTAATTCTATAGAAAAAAATATATTGCAACATGCAATCAAGGTATTATACCCATGGCTTCTGTGCAGACCATGACCAATTTACCCTGCCCTGCGTCTCAATGTCTGGAGGGAAGAAAAACAATGAAACACTCGGGACTGTTTGTAGGACGGCTGTTCAGTACATGCACAGAATAGATGGTTCAGAAATGATTCTATCAGTGCATTTCACCATCGTGTTCAAACTGCACAGTGGAATCTGCAATGCAATATAGCACAAGGTGAAAAGGCAGAATATGAAAACAGTGGTCGCCATCATTTTAATGCCATTAGTGTGGGATCTGTGTTTTATTCATGTCAATTGATTAACTTGGTCAGAGAGTAGACACAGTGGGCATGCTTATGATTCACAGCTCATCTTTTTCAAATATTTTCAATTAAGGATAATACAATACACCCCAGAGTCCTAGTGATGGAGTTTAATATCATCACCATATAATGCAGTCTATTGACTTTTCTTTAAAGAGGAGATGTGATTCTCCCTCTCTAATTGGTTGGTATGAGTATGCCTTGTTATTTGCCATCTCATTGTTCTCGCACTACTGAACAGCAATCCCCGATTGAACAACACACTCGGTTTAATTTTTTAAAGTAGTGCTGTCTACAGTGCATGATAAGAAGCAAGGCTTCCTATTAGTTGGGATAGTATGCCATGATAGATAAAATATGTAGGCCTACTGAGCAAATTACTTCAACTTATGACATGTTCCATTCGTTTTTCTTTTGTAGTCTGAGGTAATTCCCTCATGAGGGATAATAAAGTTATATTGTATCATAATGTATTCAGTATTTATCTTTTTTAATAACTTCATTCATGTTTTGAATTAAAGTGCCCTGCAGTGCTTTCATCTGAGTTTCAAAGTCTTCTAGTAAATTAAAATAAGTTTAAAGTATGATAACGTACATTTTTTTTTCAAGCACAATCTAAATATCTAAAGGCCCAGTGCAGAGAAAAAAAGTGATTTTTCTGTGTTTTATATATACTATATTTCCACACTGAGGTTGGAAAAGTACTGTGAAATAATAATAAGGGCCTTTTAGTGTAAGTGTCACACCCTGGCCAAGAGGGGCAGTGACTAAAATTGCTCAACTACCAGACTATGCCAGTTCTTGTTAAATGAGGGGAACACCTCAACCAGTATAAGACACACATTTGTGACAGGCCATCTATTGGATTGGGTCATGAGCAATACAATGGACCAGGCAAAACTTTATCAAAAATATAACATTTTATTACAATAAACTCTGTTCATTTACAGGTTAAAAACCAACTGGAAATCTTCTTTCTTCAAGCCAGTATCACAACAATCATCAATCAATACATACCCGGATGGTGGCTTGCATGCTACTCAGTAAATACCTAGGAAATCAAATCATGTCACTTGGAGCAAGAACTATAAAATAACAAACGATAGCCGACAACCCTTAATGCAGAGAAAACTATGTTTAAGACGGGCGCCATTAAGAAATAGCTCCAAACAGACCTTTGTCGTTTGGACCGACTACTTGCATCTTGTACTCTAGCTCCACGGATGCGCTCATTCATCTTTGGTGGGGATTTAGGGTGGACTACATCCTAAAAGTTGTATTGCTACCCACAACTGGATTCAAAGTAAACAATAAAAATATACTTCATGGGGAAAACTAACTTACTCTTCACAACTAAAATAGTCGACAAAACAAAACAGTCCCACTTCTTCCCTCCTTCGAAGCTCCATATCTCCCCACTCAGGCTCTGGGGCCTGAGAGGGTAGTACGGCTCATGACAGCCTTTCATGTAACTCCTTCGCCGAGAAGTCCTCCAATCCCAGAAACCTCTGCTGCATATTGTAGGATATTGTAGAATATCTGGATCTTGCTCTGATGAGAGGCTGCAGTCAATACCTATCCACCACCATGGGCCCTTTCGAAACATTCGCTCCCTCAACACTCTTGACAGCCACTGCATATGAGATGTTCTGGTTGGCCTTGACTTTAGCCACCACATTTTCCTTCACCCTCATCGGGCATTCTAAAGATGAAGCAACATGGTTCCCACAACAATTGAAGCATTTCACACAATCAAAACTCAAACTACACTCAATAGGATCTTCTCCACAACCTTCACACCTTTGCTTCTTTTTTCTACATACACGTGCCACGTGTCCTAAAGCACTCACTCTACAGCAATCTGGGGACAAAAACAAAAGCACAGATAGACTTCACTTTCTCTCCATTAACTACACGATTCATCCGACACGCATCAGTCACTCCAGGGATATTTTGTATTTTTTCTATCTTGACTTCCCAGGAAACACCAGATATTACCCCCTTGAGGGGTGCCCTGCTCCGAAGAGCTACACACGACACGTGTACAATGCAACACAAGCTCTTTCTGCTTCTCAGAAGTACACAAAATCAAAACATCTCGTAATCCTCACTGCATTTTGCATGCTCTTTGCATGCCCATCACTCTTTCCACCAGCTATTAATGTTTCAAATGGATTCCTTGGTTTGGCAACTCGATCTGCCACTCCTCAACAAACCGCACTCCTGCAAGATAAGAAGCGGCATTAGCAGAACTATCGGTTTTGTTTTCAAGCACTACTTTTGTCCATTTTCCATTATTTTGGACTAGTGTCCAATCTTCCTTGCTTTTACCAGCATCAAGTTTACCACCTGCTCCAGCTTTCATCTTTCTGAGTTGGCTGTATCTCGTGGGTTACAGTTGCCAGGACTACAGTCTAAAATCACGGAAGCGCTCCTGCTCCCCACACTGCCCTAACAGAGGTGCTTGGCTCGAACACAGGTGTGCCACAGGTTATAAAGGAGGCAGAGGGTGTGAACTGCAATTAAAGAGAGGGAATAGTTTAGGGGATGCTCCAATCACAGGAGGAGGGTGGTTAAAAAAGTTAATACAATTAAACACAGCAAATCTCCATGTCACAGTATACACATGCTATCCATTTTTTTAAACCTTTATTTAACTAAGAAAGTCAGTTAAGAACAAATTCTTATAAACAAAGACGGCCTATCTTGGCCAAACCCTAACCCTGACGATGCTGGTCCAATTGTGTGCCGCCCTATGGGACTCCCAATCACGGCCGGTTGTGATACAGATGCTGTGATACAGGTGCTTCTTCACCTGCATTGCTTGCTGTTTGGGGTTTTAGGCTAGGTTTCTTCACAGCTCTTTGATATATCAGTTGATGTAAGAAGGGCTATATAAATACATTAGATTTTTTAATAGAATCGAACCAGGCTCTGTAGTGATGCCTCTAGCACAGAGATGCAGTGCCGTAGACCGCTGCGCCACTTGGGAGCCCAAATAAGGAAAATAATTTGTGAGAGCATGCAAATGTCAGTGTAAATTCTATTGATATTGGAGCTAAAGTCAACCCTATGACATAACAGCTGTTTGAAAAGACCGCCTGGAATTTCAGCCTGTTTCGGTGGGATGGAGTTTTGGCCAGCCTAGTTAATAGACCGATAAGAAAAGGAGTTCCAAACCTCTCTGCCAATAACAGCTAGTTTTCAGTTTTCCCTTCCCACTCAGACCACACCCAGACAGTCCTAGCAAAATTCTTGCTAAAATGACTCTTTGCTAAGAAGCTATTTTAGTTTATTTTTGACAATTTTAATAGAAAAAAATCACAATAAGGTACCTAATTATTACCCAGAAATGATTTAATATTGAAATAAAACCGGCTGCATTGGTCCTTTAAAGTCTCTCTACCAAATTCAGGTAATACTTGATTGGGTACAGAGAGAACATCTGTCTGAAATTCAAATCATCATCATACACAGCAGGGGAGACTTCCTACTAACAATACAATAATTACAAACCTACTGCCACTACTAGCTCTTCCCCAATGTGGACATGCCTCAAGGAAGGGCACAAATACGCATGGAAAGTGAAAGAAGGCTGTGTCACAATCACTAAACTAACAATTGGAACCATCTCATCATTTTTGGATACGACAATGCTTCAATAGCTAGCAAAAGACTGTATGAGCGATTGCTAAATGTAAACAACCTTAGATAGATAACTAACCATCTTGGCTAACTGTGGGGAGAAGACATTTAGCTATTTACCATTAGTTCGCTTTGCAAGCAAAGTCTGTCTCCAAAACTGACAAGGTGTCTGCAGTTTTGTTTACATTAATGCGGTTTGTGACATCTCCACTTTCCAAGTGTTTTGGGAAAGGCAATATAGGCCGTTTTGGAAGATTTGCATTATGTTGTGGTTGATGTCTGTGAGCAGGAAGTCATCCTGCTGTCTATAATGATGTCATATTGCTGATTTTACCTTAAAATTTGGCAACTAATGATGTGGAATGATGATTGTCAACTCAGCATGACTTGAGTCAGGGGAAACTATTTAGCCCCTTAGAGCCACTGTACAGAGCCATGCAAATGACACAAATAAAACTCTTGCAGACTACCTATGATCGTCTTTGAAACTCTCTAAGGTTTTACAATCAATCATCCTGTAGTAACCTTTGAATTGCCTATCCTTTTAATTAGCCGATATCTTAATAGATTCATCCAAACAGGGGGTAATTTGAAGTTTCTTAATTAACTAGGATGACTCATCTTGAGGTAGGACTGGCATGAACCCGTTTCATTTCACTCGGAGGGAATACAATTCCACTAACCTGCACAACAACAGATGCTTAATTGAAAGTGAAATTGTAAGGAACCACATGCACTCTTCAAACTGTGTAGCCTCTTAAAAGTCATTAAAGAGGTCACCCAAATTACAAAATTACATTTCGGTTTTCTTACCCTGTAAGCAGTCTATTCATCTCATCAACCCAGAACAACATTTTTGCGCCACCTACCCAATTGACAGCAATATAGTGTAAAACAATATAAAAAAATAAGCGGTGGATAAAATCTGATTCACGTCCGCGGTAAATACAGTAACGCTCCCTATGTTTTCCATTCATTTTTCCACAATAGGTAGGTAAGCGCTAAGGCAAAATAAATATGTAAATGGCCTTTACCTTCCACAACACCACTGTCGATTAAGTACTGAGAGGAGATGAATGAGAAATGATAGAACAAGAAATGGAAGGTGGGCAATAGGTCGCTAGATATTGCATTGAACAGTATTTTGACAGATGTTACGATACCATTTATGTTATATTGTCTGTCCACAAAAGATTAGCAGTCTACACTGAGTGTACAACACTTTAGGAACACCTTCCTAATATTGAGTTGCACCCCTTTTGCCCTCAGAACAGCCTTAATTCATCGGGGCATGGATTCTACAAGGTGTCGAAAGCGTTTGACAGGGATGCTGGCCCATGTTAACTCCAATGCTTCCCAAAGTTGTGTCAGGTTGGCTGGATGTCCTTTGGGTGGTTGACCATTCTTGATACACACAGGAAACTGTTGAGTGTGAATAACCCAGCAGTGTTGTAGTTCTTGACACACTCAAACTGGTGCGCATGGCACCTACTACCACAACCTGTTCAAAGGCACTTAAATATTTTGTTTTGCCCATTCACCCTCTGAATAGCAGACATACACAATCATGTCTCAATTAAAAATCCTTCTTTAACCTGTCTCCTCCCCTTCATCTACACTGATTGAAGTGGATTTAACAAGTGACATCAAATGGGGATCAGAGCTTTCACCTGGATTCACCTGGTCAGTCATGTCATGAAATGAGCAGGTATTCCTAATGTTTTGTACATTCAGTGTATACACAAGGTAAGACAGCAATCCATGCTTTGGTTTTGTTTACCTGGTCTCCAAATGTTTTAGCATCAATAAAGATAATATTCCTGATATTATTCCTGATAATATTCCTGATATTAGTTTTTCAATTCATATCCAAATCAATTAAGCCACAAATTCGATTTCAAGAACTTTGGGATGATAGACTATTCCTTCTTAATATGATCTATGCTTTGTCAGTTGTGTATTATATATGTTTCAAAACCTTTTGCTACAACATTCTCCACTGAACATAAACCAGAAAGCTGATTGAAGTTGACGCCTTCATCCAACCTATGGGTCAAACTATCATTTCAACCAAAAAATTAAATGTGATGGATTTGGATTTGAAAAGTCATTAACCTAAGGGAATTTTCTATTTTTTAAGGTAACTTTTAACCTAACATTTTTTGTTGATTTCACAATGAATTCTAATTAGTTGACTCAACCAAATGTAAATCAAAACTAGACGCTGAACTGATGCCTGTGCTCAGTGGGTTTCTTCGAACATAACGCCAATGTTCCCTCATAAAATGAGAGAGAATTTTGCATTGCAGGGGTTTTTGGTGAAACGAGTCTGTGTGGATCCCATCGGACAGAGATTGGAAACCCAAATTGGTCTACACGGACAAGTTATGGCCTGCCTTAGATCATTGTCCTCTGACAAATCAACTGTACATTTCGGTGCTCCTCAAGGTTCCGTTTTAGGACCACTATTGTTTTCACTATATATTTCACCTCTTGGTGATGTCATTCGGAAATATAATGTTAACTTTCACTGCTATGTGGACGATGCACAGCTGTACATTTCAATGAAATATGGTGAAGCCCCAAAATTGCCCTCCCTGGAAGCCTGTGTTTCAGACATAAGGAAGTGAATGGCGGCAAATGTTTTACTTTTAAACTCGGACAAAACAGAGATGCTAGTTCTAGGTCCCAAGAAACAATTGTCTAAAAAAAAACTGCGAAGGACCTTGGCGTTACTCTGGACCCTGATCTCTCGTTTGAAAAAAATATCAAGACTGTTACAAGGACATATTTTTTCAATCCACATAACATTGCAAAAATCAGAAACTTTCTATCCAAAAATTATTAGGAAAAATGTTTCCATGCCTTCGTCACTTCTAGATTAGACTACTGCAATGCTCTACTTTCCGGCTACCCGGATAAAGCACTAAATAAACTTCAGTTAGTGCTAAACATGGCTGCAAGAAAATTGTCTAGAACCCCAAAAATGTGATCATATTACTCCAGTGATAGCCTCTCTGCACTGGCTTCCTGTTAAGGCTAGGGCTGATTTCAAGGTTTTACTGCAAACCTACAAAGCATTACATGGGCATAAAAAAATATGAAATAACACATATGGAATCATGTAGAATCCAAAAAAGTGTTACATTTTCTATTTGAGATTCTTCAAAGTAGCCACCATTTGCTTTGATGACAGCTTTGCAAACGCTTGGCATTCTCTCAGCTAGTTTCATGAGTTAGTCACCTGGAATGCATTTCACTCAACAGGTGTGCCTTGTTAAACATGTATTTGTGAATTTGAGCCAATCAGTTGTGTTGTGACAAGGTACGGTTGGTATACAGAAGATAGTCCTATTTGGTAAAAGACAAACTCCATATTATGGCTAGAACAGGTCACATAATTAAAGAGAAACGACAGACCATCATTACTTTCAGACATGAAGGTCAGCCAATACGGAAAATTTCAAGAACTTTGAAAGTTTCTTCAAGTGCAATCGCAAAAACCATCAAACGCAATGATGAAACTGGCTCTAATGAGAACCGCCACAGGAAAGGACAACCCAGAGTTACCTCTGCTGCAGAGGATACGTTCATTAGAGTTACCAGCCTCAGAAATGGTCAATTAACTGCAGCCCAAATAAATGCTTCACAGAGTTCAATTAACAGACACATCTCAACATCAATTGTTCAGAGGAGACTGCGTGAATCAGGCCTTCATGGTCAAATTGCTAAAAAGAAACCACTACTAAAGGTCACCAATAAGAAGAAGAGACTTGCTTGGGCCAAGAAACACGAGCAGTGGACATTATACCAGTAGAAATGTGTCCTTTGGTCTGATGGGTCCAAATTTGAGATTTTTGGTTCCAACCGCTGGGTGTTTGTGAGACGCAGAGTAGGTGAAAGGATGATCTCCGCATGTGTGGTTCCCACCGTGAATCATGGAGGAGGATGTGTGAGGGTGTGGGGGTGCTTTGCTGGTGACACTGTCTGTGATTGATTTAGAATTCAAGGCACTCTTAACCAGCATGGCTACCACAGCATTCTGCAGCGATATGCCATCCCATCTGGTTTGCACTTATTGGGACTGTCATTTATTTTTCAACAGGACAATGACCCAAAACACACCTCCAGGATGTGTAAGGGCTATTTGACCATGAAGGAGAGTGATGGAGTGCTGCATCAGATGACCTGGCCTCCACAATCACCCGACTTCAACCCAATTGAGATGGTTTGGGATGAGTTGGACTGCAGAGTGAAGGAAAAGCATCCAACAAGTGTTCAGCATATGTGGGAACTCCTTCAAGACTGTTGGAAAAGCATTCCAGGTGAATCTGGTTGAGAGAATGCCAAGAGTGTGCAAAGCTGTCATCAAGGCAAAGTGTGGCTACTTTGAAGAATCTAAAATCAACTTATTTTTTTGATTTGTTGAACACTTTTTTGATTACTGCATAATTCCATATGTGTTATTTCATAGTTTTGATGTCTTCACTATTTATCACGTTTCAAGAGAAGACCCAGATGCAGACAGTGTCGAATTTACAAAAGTTTAATACTTGAACAGGGGTCAGGCAAAACAACAGGTCAGGGTCAGGCAGAGGTCACTAATCCAGATCCGAGCACATGAGGTACTGAACGGCAGGCAGTCTCAGGGTCAGGGCAGGCAGAAAACGGGAAACTAGAAAACAGGAACTAGACAAAGACAGGAGCGAGGGAAAACCGTTGGAAGGCTTGACAAACAAGACGAACTGGCAACAGACAAACTGAGAACACAGGTATAAATAAACTGGGCATAATGGGGAAGATGGGCGACACCTCGAGGGGTGTGGAGACAAGCACAAAGACAGGTGAAACAGATCAGGGTGTGACACTAGAAAAGAGTAAAAATAAAGAAAAACGTTTGAATGATTAGGTGGGTCCAAACTTTTGACTGGTACAGTACAAGGTGGGCTATGACAGCATCAGCAGTTAGCAACCAGCATCTGGCAGACATGTTTACATTTGGTTAGTTTTATCAGTGTTATTTAGATGGAATACTTGCGCTAAATGAGGTAGCTCTATAGCTAGCTTACGTTAGTAGAGCAGTAGCAAGCTAGCTCTTCCACCTACACAGTTCACTTCCATAACAGTGATAAAGCTTCATCTCTGCTGATGCTGCTGTCTGTTTGATATGCCACCTTAATGGTAGGGACAGCATATACAGGATATACTATCCCACTTTTTCACAAGTTTTTAATTCACCATGTGACACTGACCGCAGGGCATTGTTTCCGAAGTTAGAGCTGATTTGGAGAAAACCTCAAACCAAACTTCTAGAACAACATTACAATATTATAACATTTCATTTAAATGTGTAATTTGGGAATGTCTTCTTGGGGTGCTCTAAATTTATGACATTGAGAAATAGGTGTTACGTTCTCTTTAATCCCGCCACAGTTAATATAAGTGTAGCCAGGTGGTAAAAACACATAGCTGTATTAATTTATATCCACTAGATGGCACTGTCTCTTTAAGAGATCCTTAAACAATGTGTGCAAGCGCTTATGGGTGTGCGCCTGCGCAGTGTGTAAGAGTGAGAGCAAGTATTACACTGGAAAGCTGTTGTAATTCATAGTGGGTCCAACGTTACTTTAGATGGATTGACATGAGGATGTTAGCTTCTTGCTAGCTGAATACCAGTGCTCTCAGAACCATGTTGTGGAGTTGATAATACACCACTCAAAAAATAAAGGGAACACTTAAACAACACAATGTAACTCCAAGTCAATCACACTTCTGTGAAATCAAACTGTCCACTTAGGAAGCAACACTGATTGACAATAAATGTCACATGCTGTTGTGCAAATGGAATAGACAACAGGTGGAAATTATAGGCAATTAGCAAGACACCCCCAATAAAGGAGTGGTTCTGCAGGTGGTGACCACAGACCACTTCTCAGTTCCTATGCTTCCTGGCTGATGTTTTGGTCACTTTTGAATGCTGGCGGTGCTTTCACTCTAGTGGTAGGATGAGACGGAGTCTACAACCCAAACAAGTGGCTCAGGTAGTGCAGCTCATCCAGGATGGAACATCAATGTGAGCTGTGGCAAGAAGGTTTGCTGTGTCTGTCAGCGTAGTGTCCAGAGCATGGAGGCGCTACCAGGAGACAGTCCAGTACATCAGGAGACGTGGAGGAGGCCGTAGGAGGGCAACAACCCAGCAGCAGGACCGCTACCTCCGCCTTTGTGCAAGGAGGAGTACTGCCAGAGCCCTGCAAAATGACCTCCAGCAGGCCACAAATGTGCATGTGTCTGCTCAAACGGTCAGAAACAGACTCCATGAGGGTGGTATGAGGGCCCGACGTCCACAGGTGGGGGTTGTGCTTACAGCCCAACACCTTGCAGGACGTTTGGCATTTGCCAGAGAACACCAAGATTGGCAAATTCGCCACTGGCGCCCTGTGCTCTTCACAGATGAAAGCAGGTTCACACTGAGCACATGTGACAGACGTGACAGAGTCTGGAGATGCCGTGGAGAACGTTCTGATGCCTGCAACATCCTCCAGCATGACCGGTTTGGCGGTGGGTCAGTCATGGTGTGGGATGGCATTTCTTTGAGGTGACGCACAGCCTTCCATGTGCTCGCCAGAGGTAGCCTGACTGCCATTAGGTACCGAGATGAGATCCTCAGACCCCTTGTGAGACCATATGCTGGTGCGGTTGGCCCTGGGTTCCTCCTAATGCAAGACAATGCTAGACCTCATGTGGTTGGAGTGTGTCAGCAGTTCCTGCAAGAGGAAGGCATTGATGCTATGGACTGGCCCGCCCGTTCCCCAGACCTGAATCCAATTGAGCACATCTGGGACATCATGTCTCGCTCCATCCACCAACGCCACGTTGCACCACAGACTGTCCAGGAGTTGGCGGATGCTTTAGTCCAGGTCTGGGAGGAGATCCCTCAGGAGACCATCCGCCACCTCATCAGGAGCATGCCCAGGCGTTGTAGGGAGGTCATACAGGCACGTGGAGGCCACACACACTACTGAGCCTCATTTTGACTTGTTTTAAGGACATTACATCAAAGTTGGATCAGCCTGTAGTGTGGTTTTCCACTTTAATGTTGAGTGTGACTCCAAATCCAGACCTCCATGGGTTGATAAATTTGATTTCCATTGATAATTTTTGTGTGATTTTGTTGTCAGCACATTCAACTATGTAAAGAAAAAAGTATTTAATAAGAATATTTCATTCATTCAGATCTAGGCTGTGTTATTTTAGTGTTCCCTTTATTTTTCTGAGCAGTGTATTATTTGAAGCTGCTCTATGGGTGAGATGAGGATCTACTGTTCCATGTGGGGTAAGGGTATCACCTAGACAGTGTGTTAAAAGCAGAGCCACTACCGCTTTTGCATTTCCCTTTGTTCTTATTGTACTCAGATTGTTTTTATGCACTTTACTAAACAGATGTATTTCACTTGATTGTGATTTAGACTGAACTTTACTTTATGGGGATTTACCTCCTACATTATCCTATTTTAAATGTAAGCTTCGACAGAATAAACAACCCCAAATTAGTTTGTGTCCTGTGCTGAGTTTACTTTTGCTAGGCTACATACATGTTATATGCTGGGTGAAACAACCCATTAATTAAGTTTATTCACTCAGGACACTGACACACCAATAATTTATGGTTTATAATGCTTTATTTATTTTATTAATCTATGATCTGCCCACGAATATTGCATCATAAATTGCTGACAGCTTGCTTTACATCCGGTCGACAGGTGGTATTTAAATATATGACTGGTTATAACCAAAGGGCCCTTACAATGTTTTATTATGAGCTCATAAAAATGGAAATGATTAGCCTATTAAGTGTTCCTCCAATAACCCCTTATCTCTGTGTAATATCTTGTTGTCATGTCATGTTCTTGCCAAAGAAAAAAATTTCCCTGTCAACTGCATCTGTTACTTTGCCTGAACAGAAAATTGCAGACACAAACAGAGAACGTAAGCTCCCACTCAAATCCTTTCATTGATTGAACCATGTGTCTCATGAAAATTCCCCACTGGCAAGTTGTCAATGTGATGTTCAAGACAGGGACTGAACGTTTCTGGATTCAAGCCACATAAGCCATGTTTAAGCTCTTGACAGTAGTTTGTCAGGTTATCCAAAACACACAATCTCAGTTTGAAAACAAACTATACAGAGTACTAAAAACTGACCTGACCGATGTCGATTTAAGGTGACAGCGAGAAAGAGATAGTCGAAGGCATACATTTTTGAAATGGAGTGCAAAAGTTTTGTGGACTATGGCCTGCGAGGATGAATGGTTTCTGGTCGACAGGAGCCAGTGGATTTGGAGATTCCCATCTAATGCTTGAGAGACCCCGAGGAAATCATCAATGACAGCAAAACATATACCCAAGAGGTCTGTCCTTGCCTGGCTGCTGTGATACCCTGCGCAGGGAAAGATGGTCCCGGCCTTCACAGTCTTGGTCAATTCACCACTTGAACAAATCCTCATTGAAAAAAAGGCCCAATGTCATTACAATTAATTGTAATTAATTCGCATAATTGACAGTTCAAATTAACAGAACATTTCCATTTTGGAAACAAGGCTGTAACTTGCTCTGTCTGCTTGGATTTCAAAGGATTAAAAGGATTACAATGATAAGCTTTTCAGATTGAATTGGCATGTACTGTAGGCTACTTTGAAAGTTGCTAGAAACTGTGCCACTCACATTTTTGGGTTGAACGTCAGCTCTATTTACACATGAATGCCTTACAGAAATGATTTGAATTGGCTTACTGGATACAAGGAAAACCTGATGGCTATGTTGTAGCCAAGCTGACATGTTCAACAAGAGGATTAAATGGAGCAGATCACCTCGTTTTAGTTCAAAACATATTGAATATGACTTTGACTCTAAGGTCTAATGAAAATCAAGAAGCTTCATGTCTCTGACTGCAAATTAGAAAAAAACATCTGACCCTCTCAAAGATCTTGACCTTATGACATGTGTAACCATGGTAACATTATACTGCAGGATATTGTACTGTCACAGCGGGAGGGCATGTAGGGTTATCGTTAATAATACAGCTACTTGAGATTTATCGGTCGTGAACTCATCATGACCCTGGCCTCTACCATAAACCTGCCACTATAATGAGTTGGACATGGCAGGGTTTTGCATTCTTCATTGAACTATTTTTTACCATACAGGCCTACCTTACATTATCAGTGCAGTGCTAGGATTGGGAATGATATACAGGCCTAAACCTCTGTGGACGATAAGACGGTTCAGAGCTAAAAACCTGAGAGCGAGAGGATTACTGTCATCTTAATTCTCATTATCTCAAAAAGATAATAATCAGGCCACCAACTGTTGTTGAACAGAACTGTTTACTGTGTGACTGATGGTAGGGCTCCAGGGAACTACAGTGAAATAAACATCAACGGCACCTCAGCATAGACATTTCCCAAAGTTGAATGTGAAATGCAGGTTGTGTGCCAGTCGGCATGCTGAAGACTGATTTAATTTCCAAATCGTCACAGACACACTTCCAGCACTTCTTTGGCTTCCCAGTGGCTTCTTACCATCTCACTGTTGCTGGAATATTTACTTTGAGAGATTTATTTTGCTCCAGCTGATGTGGAAAATTGTGAATATTGGTTATAATATTTAGGTGTGTGTCCTTTTCAATCTATGAGATGTCCCAATTAACTGACCTCATTTCTTCAGCTAAATGCCGTTTCTTTTCAAAATGTTTTTTTTTTTTACCCGATAGTGATGGAGAAGGGGCAAATTAGGGGAGAAAATCACCCATTTGTCTCTTCTCAACGGTTCATTAGAAATAGTGAATTGTTGAAAGTCAAATGCTATTGCAAAGCTTATTATTATTAAATATGTAGTTTAAGCATAACTCTGACTGGTGTGTAGTTTGTAACTCTCCTCATTTGGTAAAGCAGAAATATGCCACCACAGAAGATAGACCTATTTGGCATTCCAGGTGAAGCTGGTTGAGAGAATGCCACAAGTGTGCAAAGCTGCCATCAAGGCAAAGGGTGGCTACTTTGAAGAATCTCAAATATAAAATCTATTTTGACACTTTTTTGGTTACTACATGATTCCATGTGTGTTATTTTGTAGTTTTGATGTCTTCACTATTATTCTACACTTTTGACTGGTAATGTTTATATACATACATATCTTTAAAAAATATTTTTTCCTTTATTATTTTCCACTAACCCTACCACCCCTCCCCTAATTGGAGTAAACTAATGACCAACACTTCTTAAGCTTCTACTTCCAGCTTATACATACTATATACATTTTACAGATACTATCTATTTTACAATAGTTAGATTTTATCCTGTCCTTCCTCTACCCTTAAATTATCTTATCTATTTCTGATGTCCATCCAGTTTGATTTCTATTTACCATATCTTTTTTACTGTGCTGTTTCACAAATTTTCTGAACCTATATATATTTCACAGACACAGTATATTTTACATTAGTTATGTTGTTGTTATTGTCCCCCTCTTCAGCTCCACTCTACCCCTAACATCTATCTCTTAACACCATCCATATGGAATTTCTATTTGCCATATATTTTTCATCTGTTCTGTGATGTTTCACAAACATTCTGAACCTTTCTATTCTCATAGTTTCAACAGATTGTAAATTAAAGATAAAGATTTTTGCTAAAGTATTATTCTTTTATTGATCGACTTTACAAATCACCCGGTAGTGATATCTGCAGAGTTATCTCCAGGTAAATGTTGCAATTCTTCAGCCATTGACCTGTGACCAAAACAAGCTACATATGGACAGTACCAAAATAAATGATCTAATGACTGTCTCTATTAAGAGCCTTTTCCTAAACCATGTGCCTCTAAAAGAGTAGTCAGATGTAAGCAAAGAAAATATCATTAGAAAAAAATCTCTCAGAAAGCTTCTTTTACCAATCAAAACTATTCATGTTTTGGGATCTCTCTTAGTGGTGGAATAATGCATTATATAGTACATTATGTTCACCAAGTTTACTTATCACCCAGTTCAATATGGAGTCGTGCCTCTGCATAAGTTCTCACAATGGCTGATGGAGCAGAGCTGAGAGGCAATGCAGCGGATCATCTGTCTGGATATCGACTGGTAATACATAAAAGTGAGATAGTGCATGACTCAAAAGCAGAGTGATGAAGCTGAAACCTGTCAAAAGCGGAGTAAGTTTGTAGAAAATTCAAGGATCGATGCTGGAAAGGGTTAGGAAAGTGCAATTGATGTCTTCTGGCAACTAAACTGTTTAAGAAGGCAAGGACACACACTCACACCGACACAGACACTTCTGCAGGGAAAAAAAGAGTTCACACCTGCTGGCTACCCAAAGGATCAGTGGTGCATTCAGAACTATGTAGATTTTCTAGAACACGTTGATGGATGTGGTTAACTCCATTGTAATGAAAGCTTAATTCACACTCAAAATCTGGTAGTAAATAGGATGACATTAAATAATTGACACAGCAGAGAAAATCCTGATACTAAAGCATGCCTTTGCTATCTCTTTGCTAATATCACTTGCTGGTTTTCAGTATATCCACCAAAAAGGATTGCCTCAATCATGACAGCTTGCATTCCATTTCTAGGGATATGTGTCTAAATACTGTATTTAAAGAAATATTACCCAAGAGGACTGTTTTTGTTTATTTTGATATTTATATTTTACATACTGTATGGGCCAGGATGGAGAGAAATGGTGCGACCTAGATGAACTTCTCACAAACCAAGTGAGATGAAGCGCACCCGAGCCAAGGGCTTAAGTCGAGTCAAGATGGAGAAAGGATTATTTGATTAGAAAATGTGATTCTTTTATCTATGGATATAGTTCTTACCTCTCAACAGTGGTATAAAGTCCTTAAGTAAAAACACTTTAAAATATTACATAAGTCATTTTTTGGGGTATCTGTACTTTACTTTCCAATTTATAATTTTGTTTACTTGTACTTTTACTTCACTACATTCCTAATGAAAATAATGTACTTTTTACTCCATGCATTTTCCCTGACTCCCAAAAGTCCTCGTTACATTTTGAACATGTCACGCCCTGATCTGTTCACTTGTCCTTGTGATTGTCTCCACCCCCCTCCAGGTGTCGCACATCTTACCCATTTTCCCCCTGTGTATTTATACCTGTGTTCTCTGTTTGTTTGTTGCCAGTTCGACTTGTTTGCCAAGTCAATCAGCGGTTTTTGTATCAGCTCCTGCTTTTCTCCAGTCTCTCTTTTCTCGTCCTCCTGGTTTTGACCCTTGGCTATCCTGACCATGAGCCCGCCCGCCTGACCACTCTGCATGCCCCTAACCCTGAGCCTGCCTGCCGTCCTGTACCTTTGCCCCACCTCTGGATTACTGACCTCTACCTGACCTGACCCTGAGCCTGCCTGCCGTCCTGTACCTTCGCCCCTGTTGCTGTAATAAACATTGTTGCTTCGACACGGTCTGCGTGTGGGTCTTACCTTTATCCTGATAGAATGCTTAGCAGCACAGTAAAAATGTCTAATTCACACACGTATCAACAGAACATCTCTGGCTGTCCGTAAATATAAAAAAAACAAGAACATTCTGCTGTCTGATTTGCTTAATATAAGGAATTTAAAATAATTTAAACTTTTACTTTGAAGTATATTTTAGAAATTAAATTGACTTTAATACTTAAGAATATTTAACACCAAATACTATTAGACTTTTACTAAAGTAGTATTTTCTTGGGTGACTTCCACTCAAGGCATTTTCTATTAAGGTATCTTTACTTTTAGTCAAGTATGAAAATTGGTTACTTTTTCAACCACTGCCTCTCAACTCCCAACAAACAAATGCATTTCCCTTCATGAGATAAGAATAAAACACTTGACACTTATTGGGTATTATTTCACCGAGGTTTAAAACACAAAGAACCGAAAAGATCCTTTCTTTTCTGTATAACCTGAAAATAACAAAACGTTCACCCCACTATGTTGACAGGCGGAAGTTTGACAGAGTGACCTGGCTTTGAACCATATTACTTTGAGGAGAAAGAACATGCATGCTGAGGATGGTAGCTGGCCCATATGAAGTTCTCTTTCAATAGACACACCCAAGGATCAGGGTTCACTTCATCAACGACACATTTACAGCCCACACACAAGTTCAAACCCTGAAACCCGAGCCCCCCCTCCCAAAATGCCTAGCTAGTGGAAATGATCAGTGGCTTTTGGTGAACCTTGGTAGGAACATAGAATGAGGATTGTTGAAAGTGCAAAAGGCTGGATAGAAGAAAAATGACAAGAATCCAGCCAGAGATGAGGAGAAACCAGATGCTGTAAAATGCATGAACAAACCGAGCCAGTGTGCCAGACATGTATTTTCAGCAGGTTTTATACAATTTAATACCAGCACAAATCCAAATAAAGTAACTTTGAATTAAAATGACATCTAGTGCAAAAAACTAATAAGCATCAATCCGACTCTTCAAGAATTAATCATAATAAGAGGTCATATGATAAGACACAGACAAATGTCCATGGCATTTATTTATCAAAAAGTTCAATTTCCAAAGAGATTTTTTTTTTAAGCATTGTGAAGTGATTGAATAAGAGACCAACTGAAATCCTGGTTGTCCTTGAGCAATGTGTCATGAAAATGATAGTTCGTAGCAAATGGAACTCTCCATATTTTAATACCTTTGAAATGTCAGATACATGGTAGAGCCAGTAGCCCAGAACCCAACCAACATGAAATGTAACCTCAAAGTCAATGGCACTGTGAATCAAAAATGGTCACTTTGTGAGATAGCTTTTGAGGAGATGAATTGTGGGTCTGTAGTTCTCTGAGAGAAAATGAAATCCAGATGGATAGAGGCAAAGGCTTTCCAAACTTCAAAGCAGTATAACTGGACACCAGGCCGGAATATATGGCAGAAAAGCGTTTAGCATATCTTGAGGCGTAGCCTAATTCCATTCAAGCATTTTTCAGAACACAGTTTTGTATTTCAAAAACTGTCCAGTAGTCAAAAGTAAACTGGTTTCAAGAAAATGTCCCTAGATAAGTTGTATTGAATTACTCGTGAGCTTTCTTTGGGGGTAAAGCTACAGCTGTGGTTGGGGGTGGAGACCTTGTATAGTTCTCTGACAGTCAAAACTGTAAAACTGAAAAAAAAAAAAAAGTTTTTCAGTTACACAAAATTCTGATTGATATCTGATGTAAAATACTGCTCATGTATATTTATGATAATGACCACATATTTATCTTGTATTTAGTTAAGGGGACAACTGAGCACTTCATATGGGCTCATACATATAAATCACCCTGTGAGATAAGGCCTAAGCTCCATCTTTGCTGAGTGATTGTATAAACCGCTCTGTTGATATTATTTTCTCACAGATTGTCCCCAGAGTTTCCTCCTCACTAGTTTTCCCACGGACAAGTCCTTGGGAATAAATGTTATTGTACCCATCTATTTCTGAAAGTTCACATCCAATGTGTATTTGAATTTAGGAATATGACTGCCTGGACATTCGGGTTAGCCAGTCCAATTAGATACATGGTACTTCAATTCAAGTTATTCTGGATGCTCACCCTTTGAAATGTCTTGAAACCCTTAAGTGGATGAATAAAAATGTCTTCCCTCTGATGAGGATTTACTTTTTTCCTTTGAAAACAAGGGTGAGAAAGAATAAACAAAGATTATACTAAGCTACAAGCCATAAACTAACTAGATTAGCTATGTACGCAATGCTGTAAACAGTTATGTGAGGAAATTCTTCTTGTCAGAATCATCTTTGAAAGGGATTGTGTGGCTCAGTGACTTAGTTACTTTGAGATGATTCAGGCATTACCATTGAAGCATACTACTGTAAATGGGGACCTTGAGTTACATGGATTTAATATTAGCAGTTGGTGGCCATGGCTATTTTAATAAGAAAATAAAAGTGTGAATTGTAGTCTATATTTGTCCATAGACTGCTTTCAAGGTAAGTTAACAAATACATTTTTAATTTAGCTGAACTATCCCCGTCATTTACTCATTCATTAATGCTAAATACACCTTTGATGTAACAAATTGTTTTAAATTGTGACTTTAGCACTAACGGCCTAGAAATTTCACATCAGGGCCTCGGTTAAATGCATTAACAACATATTGATGATAATGGCGCCGGAGGAGATGGCTGCCGTTTTACAATCTCCTAACCAATTGTGTGGGTTTTTTTCACGTTATTTGAAACTTATTTTGTACATAATATTTCTGCCACCATGTCTTATGACTAAAAAGAGCTTCTAGATATCAGGACAGTGATTACTCACCCCGTAGTGGAGGAATACTTTATATTTTTAACGAGACAGACGGGAACGATTTAATTCAGATGCTCGACAAGGTCGACAAGACATCCCATCATTAGCAGGAGAAAGATATATCGGTGACGAAGATCGGGGTGCCTTGTAAGGATCCGACAACGAGTGAGTAATCTGCCTTTACCATCAGTCCTATTAGCCAACGTACAATCATTGGATAATAAAATAGACGAGCACGTATATCCTACCAACAGAACATTAAAAACTGTAATATCTTATGTTTCACAGAGTCGTGGCTGAACGACAACATGAATAACATACAGCTAGTGGGTTTTAAGCTTTTACAGGAGGACAGAACAGCGGCCTCTGGTAAAACTATGTATGTTTGTAAACAACAGCTGGTGCTTGAAATCTATGGAAGTCTCAAGGTTTTGCTCGCCTGAGGTAGAGTATCTCATGATAAGCTGTAGACCACACTATTTACCGAGAGAGTTTTCATCTATATTCTTCGTAGCTGTCTATTTACCACCACAAACCGATGCTGGTACTAAGACCGCACTCAATGAGCTGTATATGGCCATAAGCAAACAGGAAAACATCAAGTTTGCCAATGACACAACAGTGGTAGGCCTGATCACGGACAACGATGAGACAGCCTATTGGGAGGAGATCAGAGACCTGGCTGCGTGATGCCAGGACAACAACCTCTCCCTAAACGTGATCAAGACAAATAAGATGATTGTGGACTGCAGGAAAAAGAGGACCGAGCACGCCCCTATTCTCATCGACGGGGCTGTAGTGGATCAGGTTGAGAGCTTCAAGTTCCTTGGTGTCCACATCATCAACAAACTATCACGGTCCAAACACACTGAGACAGTCGTGAAGAAGGCACAACAAAGCCTATTCTCTCTCAGGAGACTGAAAACCGAGATCCCTCTTTTACGCTGCTGCTACTCTCTGTTTATTATCTATGCATAGTCACTTTAGCTCTACCTACATGTACATATTACCTCAATTACCTCGACTAACCGGTGCCCCCTGTACATTAACTCTGTACCGGTACCCCATGTATATAGCCTCGCTATTGTTCTTTTTCTGCTGTTGTTTAATTATTTGTTACTTTTATTTTCTATTTTTACTTATTTAACACTAATTCTTTCTTAAAGCTTCTTAAAGCATGGTTGGGTAAGGGCTTGTAAGTAAGCATTTCACTGTTGTATTTTGCGCATGTGACAAATAACATTTAATTTGATTTGACATTCACATATTTAGTGGGAAGTCATCAATGACTCATGGGATGTGAAACAGCTGGCTATTACTAGGCCAAACATCAAGGGATAAACAGGTGTGCGATGAATTCAAGCATAAACTCCAATAAAGCTCAATAAACGGCAATCAAACTTCCTATGAAAAACCCTTACCTATAAAGCAGGTTTGATTACTGTGGAAATTTAGCTCACTCCTAATTACCCTGCCATTAACCTGATATTTAGAAACGTTTAGGCTTTGTTGAGAAAAAAAACAGTTATTTGAGATAGCTCTATTAATCCAAAATAAGACTGGAGGAATCCATATATGAAGAACTGTGTATGTGTGGCCTTAAAAATCTTACCATCTGAAGCTTAATTTGACATCACTACTACTGATTCTGCACATAAGTAAAATATATGGGGTGTATTTTCTTAAATGCAATAAACAAAATAAAAATGATTGGAAATGTGAAATTAATGACTTACTTTGTTCCCAAAATTCCAAGGTTAATTGTAATGACATAAATAAATAACATGAAAACGTACATAAATAACACCCTGCCCTGATTGCTCAGCTTCGTCCGGATCGCTGCCTTAAATTGTCCAGAGTCAACTCCAAATTTATGAATGACATGATCTGTAGTGATACATAATACATATAAACAACAGTATTAGCAAGTAATCATTGAGAATAGATTAATAGTTTGTTCTAAATACAAAAGTAAAGTAAATCAACCCTACTGTCAAGGTAAATCACTTTTACTCACACAAGTTCACAGTTGCAGAGGCAAATTACACCCATTTCTTGTCTTTGTGCCAGACATTAGAGCCTGATTTGTCCTTGTCTGGTTTTCAATGCAGTATAACACCTGGCTCTACCAAACTGGAACGTCCAAATATAAAGTCACTGTTGTATTCAGACACATTCTTTTGGGAAGGGCAAGTATTTTTTACCTTTCTACTTCCAGGACACAGTGGAAATGGTAATATGAGAGGAATGCATCCAACTAAACCAACACAGTTGTGAAGGAGGCACTATCCCAAAACAAGCACAACAGATAATCAGTATGTCATCATCATTAGCACCACTAAGGAAATCTCTTTGATTGATACTAGGATTGATTAAGTTGTATTTACCACTAACGATTCATATATTAACAATGACTGTACACTTCATAAAGCAAATACATCCTTTTTCAACTTTCCTATTTTTTTCAGGTGCAAAACCTGTGTCCTGCCAACCCAACAACGGACACATCCCTTGGTGAGTCTTGTCAAGTTTTTCCCCTTTTCTCTGGCTTGATCTCCCTGTCGTTCACTCAAGCTCACACACCTGCGCAGTTGCAGAGAATATTTACTTTACTTTTACTTCATTTTCCTGTCCTGCTAAGCATTCAAAATGTGATGAGTACTTTTGCAAATCAGGGAAAATGTATGGAGTAAAAAGTATATTCTTTTTTACATTCCCAAAGAAAATAATATACTTTTTACTCCATACATTTTCCCTGATATGCAAAAGTACTCATCACATTTTGAATGCTTAGCAGGACAGGAAAATGATCCAATTCACACACTTATCAAGAGAACAACCCTGGTCATCCCTATTGCCTCTGATCTGGCGGACTCACTAAACACAAATGCTTTGTTTGTAAACGATGTCTGAGTGTTGAAGTGTGCCCCTGGGCCATCCGTAAATAAAAAATTAAATACAAAATAGTCCCGTCTGGTTTGCTTAATATTATTAATTTGAAATAATTTATAATTTTAGTATATTTGACCAATTACATTTGACTATTGATACTAAAGTATATTTAAAATCAAATACTCAAGTAGTATTTTACTGGGTGACTCACTTTTACTTTAGTCATGTTCTATTATGGTATCTTTACTTTTACTCAAGTATGACAATTGGGTAGTATTTCCACCATTGAGCCTATCTAGCCAAATAAAATAAAATTGTATTTGTCACATACACATGGTTAGCAGATGTTAATGCGAGTGTAGCGAAATGCTTGTGCTTCTCGTTCCGACAGTGCAGTCATATCTAACATGAAATCTAACAGTTCCCCAACAACTACCTAATACACATAAATCTAAAAAGGGGGAATGAGAAAATGTGCATATAAATATATGGATGTGTGATGGCCGAGCGGCATAGGCAAGTTGCAATAGAATACAGTATATACATATGATATGAGTATTGTAAGATATGTAAACATTATTAAAGTGCCATTATTTAAAGTGACATTGTTTATAGTGATTAGTGATACATTTGTTAAAGTGCAGGCAAACTCTCTGAGTTAGTGATTGCTGTTTAGCAGTCTGATGGCCTTGAGATAGAAGCTGTTCTTCAGTCTCTCGGTCCCAGTTTTGATGCACCTGTACTGACCTCACCTTCTGGATGGGAGCATTGAGAACAGGCAGTGGCTTGGGTGGTTGTTGTCTTTGATGATATTTTTTGCCTTCCTGTGACATCAGGTGCTATAGGTGTCATGGAGGGCAGGTAGTTTGCACCCCAGTGATGCGTTGTGCAGACCTCACCACCCTCTGGAGAGCCTTGCGGTTGAGGGTGGACCAGTTGCCGTACCAGGCTGTGATACTGCCCAACAGGATGCTCTCAATTCTGGATCTGTAAAAGTTAGTCAGAGTTTTGGGTGACAAGACGGATTTCTTTAGCCACCTGAGGTTGAAGAGGCAGTGTTGCGCATTCTTCACCATACTCTCTGTGTGGGTGGACCCTATCAGTTTGTCGTTGATGTGTACGCCGAGGAACTTAAAACTTTCCACCTACTCCACTGCTGTCCCTTCGGTATGGATAGGGGGGTACTCCGTCTGCTGTTTCCTGAAGTCCACGATCATCTCCTTTGTTTTGTTGACGTTGAGTGAGAGGTTATTTTCCTGACACCACACTCCGAGTGCCCTCACCTCTTCCCTGTAGGCTGTCTCGTCGTTGTTGATAATCAAGCCCACTTCTGTTGTGTCATCTGCAAACTGGATGATTGAGTTGGAAGCATGCATGGCCACGCAGTCGTGGGTGAACAGGGAGTAAAGAAGGGGGCTGAGCACACACCCTTGTGGGGCCCCAGTGTTGAGGGTCAGCGAGGTGGAGAAGTTGTTTCCTACCTTCACCACCTGGGGGCGGCCAGTCAGAAAGTCCAGGACCTAATTACACAGGGCAGGGTTGAGGCCCAGGGCCTCCAGCTTGATGATGAGATTGGAGGTTACTATGGTGTTTAATGCTGAGCTGTAGTCAATGAACAGCTTTCTTACATAGATATTCCTCTTGTCCAGATGGGTTGGGCAGTGTGCAGTGTGATGTCGATTGCATTGTCTGTGCACCTGTTAGGGCGGTATGCAAACTGAAGTGGGTCTAGGGTGGAGGTGGTATGATCCTTGACTAGTCTCTCAAAGCACTTCATGATGACAGAAGTGAGTGCTACGGGTCTGTGCATGCTCTCAGGACGCGGCTGGGGATGCCGTCTGGGCCAGCAGCCTTGCGAGGCTTAACATGTTTTAATGTTTTACTCAAGTTGGCCACGTGACGTGGCTGGTTTTCATTTTGTGGTCCATGATTCCCTGTAGACCCTGCCACATACGTCTCATGTCTGAGCCATTGAATTGTGACTCTACTTTGTCCCTGTATCGGGAATTTTGCTTGTTTGATTGCCTTGCGGAGGGAATAACTACACAGATTATTTTCAGCCATATTCCCAGACCTTTTTCCATTGTTAAATGCGGTGGTCGGCACTTTCAGTTTTGCGCGAATGCCGCCATCCATCCACGGTTTCTGGTTAGGGTAGGTTTTAATAGTCACAGTGGTTACAACATCTCCAATGCACTTCCTTATGAATTCACTCACAGAGTCAGCGTATAGGTCGATGTTATTCTCTGAGGCTGACCGGAACATACAGTGGGGCAAAAAGTATTTAGTCAGCCACCAATTGTGCAAGTTCTCCCACTTAAAAAGATGAGAGAGGCCTGCTCTTTTATGTTTAGATAAGTATTGCACACTTGTCTTTTCTACAAAATACCTATACACCATACTTGTGTTTGTTCAATAAAAAATATAAATAGTTAGATTAAAGAGAGAGGTTGTTGCAGCGCATTTTTCTGCGTGTGCTCAAGTAGGCTTTCCTCTTTCTTCTGGTATTTATTTAGAAAAGATGAAAATACATAATCACTCCGGACAGGCACAAGCTAAATGTTGCAGCAGCCTAGGCTACACCTAAACATTAGAGATCTGACATGCTGTATGGGATGAAAACTAGACCATTTTTCAGTCTGATCAACTGTAGGGTTCTAATAAGAGCAGATGCATACAGCCTATGTGCACTGTCCATTTGGTCAGGGTTAAGTATTTAGTAACGTTATGTATTTATAGTCCATTTGTGTGTCAGGAGAAAATGTGAATGTGATCAAATTTGGTTTATATAAAAAATTAGGCTGGCTAGGCTGCCAATACGTTTTTTAATCCAAATTATTAACTGGAATTAATCAATCAACATAATGATGATGACAGATGTGAGTACATTTTTGTAATAAAGCCTACAGTTGCATAGAACGACATGATGCAAACATTCATAAAGCAACGTCAGCTGTCAGTTCTATTGTCTGTCAGTTGTTGTCTCTGTGTCAGGGTAGAGGAAATCCCCTTCCTAATCTAGTCTAAACATAATTCATATGAACAAGTATAAGGTTGCTGCAACTTGACAGGGGTTTCATCCCCCCCAGGACCAGGAGTTGTTTTCAGTTTTTAAAACCATGTGAACTGATTGCCCTTACAAAACCTTTTTACAACTGATTAATCACTGTCATACCTTACAGAGTCCAGAGTTTTCCTGGTTAGGTTAACAGATAAGGAAAAGCCCCAGGGTGGAAGAATCCCCCCCCCCCCCCCAGGGTGTTATTCAGGAATGTTTCTTGGGCTACTTTCATGTGTCAAGTGGGAGAGATGTAAACTCTGTGTTTAACAGAGAAACTTGTTCAAACCATGATGGCACAGCTGGAATAGAATGTATCTGCTATTTGTATTTCCAGCTAAGTCCCCTCCCTCCTGTTCCCTGATTAAAAGGTGATGACTCTAGTACTATTGTCAACTCTGTTCTGATATGAACCGAAGCTACGTCTCATGTGCCCGCTCATCCACTGGCACATTGAATGTTTCCTCTCCAAGCACTGTGAGTACCCCCATCAATTTGTTTTCATTACTCTATGTAGAGTCAATCACATACACAAACACAATTACATTATTACACATCAATGATTTTACTCCTTGCTTGGACTAACTCATTCTTAGCTCTTTGGTCGAACTGTGTAGTGTATTGTGTATTTGTTTTTTGTCTTCCCAGACAAATCCTGTTCTTTACTGAAGTCAAGCCTTTGAACACCTCAACTCATGCCTCAAATCCCTGCTGTGATCCCTTCCAAACACTGTGTAAGTAGCCCTCTCATTCCCATTCCCCATAATATTGTACAATAAATGTCTTTATTAAATGCTTTAGGTTAAAATAACTTTTGAAACAGACTTTAACATGTCCGTGCATTCAGCTCCTATATTCTATCCTATATGTGGGTCTCCCATCCTCCTCACTTTTTCAAGTCACCAACCTCCACTGAGTTCCACCATAAATTGCATTACATGGTATGACCTAGACCTACAACTGTCATTGGTCTGGGGGGGGGTCATACCAAGGATCAGCTTGTTATTTGATTTTGAATTTTAAGATCCCTTGAAGTATCAAAAATATGTATTAAAAAAATGTGAAAAATATCAAAATCAAATCAAATGTTATTTTTCACATAGCAGATGTTAATGCAAGTGTAGCGAAATGCTTGTGCTTTTAGTTCTGACAATGCAGTAATAACCAACGAGTAATATAACCTAACAATTTCACAACTACTACATTATACACACAAGTGTAAAGGGATGAAGAATATACACATAAAGATGTATGAATAAGTGATCGTACAGAATGGCATAGGCAAGATGCAGTAGATGGTATCGAGTACAGTATATACATATGAGATGAGTAATGTAGGGTATGTAAACATATAAAAGTGGCATTGTTTAAAGTGGCTAGTGATACATGTATTATATAAAGATGGCAAGCTGCAGTAGATGGTATAGAGTACAGTATATACATATGAGATGAGTAATGTAGGGTATGTAATCATTATATTAAGTGGCATTGTTTAAAGTGGCTAGTGATACATTTTTTAGATGAATTTTTCTATTATTAAAGTGGCTGGAGTTGAGTCAGTATGTTGGCAGCAGCCACTCAATGTTAGTGGTGGCTGTTTAACAGTCTGATGGCGTTGAGATATAATCTGTTTTTCAATCTCGGTCCCTGCTTTGATGCACCTGTACTGACCTCGCCTTCTGATGATAGCGGGGTGAACAGGCAGTGGCTCGGGTGGTTGTTGTCCTTGATGATCTTTATGGCCTTCCTGTGACATCGGATGGTGTAGGTGTCCTGGAGGGCAGGTAGTTTGCCCCCGGTGATGCGTGGTGCATACCTCACTACTAGAGGTCGACTGATTATGATTTTTCAACGCCGATACCGATTATTGGAGGACCAAGGAAGCTGATACCGATTAATCGGACGATTTTTTTATACAATTTTTTTTTAATAATGACAATTACAACAATACTGAATTAACACTTATTTTAACTTAATATAAAACATAAAGAAAATCAATTTAGCCTCAAATGAGTAATGAACCATGTTGAATTTGGTTTAAATAATGCATAAACAAAGTGTTGGAGAAGAAAGTAATATGTGCCATGTAAAAATGTGTGCCATGTAAAGTATGTGCCATGTAAAAAAGCTAAGGTTTAAGTTCCTTGCTCAGAACATGAGAACATATGAAAGTTGGTGGTTCCTTTTAACATATTCCAAGGTAAGAGGTTTTAGGTTGTAGTTAATATAGTATTTATAGGACTATTTCTCTCTATACCATTTGTATTTCATATACCTTTGACTATTGGATGTTCTTATCGTCACTATAGTATTGCCAGTGCAACAGTATAGCTTCCGTCCCCCTCCCCGCCCCTACCTGGGCTCGAACCAGGAACACATCAACCACAGCCACACTCGAAGCATCGTTACCCATCGCTCCACAAAAGCCGCGGCCCTTGCAGTCCAAGGGGAATAACTACTCCAAATCTAAAGGCGAGTGACGTTTGAAACAGTATTAGCGCACACCCAGCTAACTAGCTAGCCATTTCACATTGGTTACACCAGCCATTAGGCTGATACGCTTGAAGTCATAAACAGCGCCGTGCTTGCAAAGAGCTACTGGCAAAACGCACGAAAGTGCTGTTTGAATGAATAATTACGGGCCTGCTGCTGCTCAGTCAGACTGCTCTATCAAATCAGACTTAATTATAACATAATAACACACAGAAATACGAGCCTTTGGTCATTAATATGATCGAATCCGGAAACGATCATTTTGAAAACAAAACGTTTATTATTTCAGTGAAATACGGAACCGTTCGGTATTTCATCTAACGGGTGGCATCCCTAAGTCTAAATATTCTTGTTACATTGCACAACCTTCAATGTATTTCATAATTACGTAAAATTCTGGCAAATTAGTTCGCAATGAGCCAGGCAGCCCAAACTGTTGCATATACCCTGACTCTGCATGCAATGAACGCAAGAGAAATTACACAATTTCACCTGGTTAATATTGCCTGCTAAACTGGATTAGTAGTTATAACTAGTGATTACTACTGATCTTGTGTGAAGATAATGTTCTATACACTGATCTTTACAGGAAGCCTACTGATCGTAACAGTTTGTTGAGGGCTGATAGTTGTCACCCACTTCCCTTTGCCCTACAGCCAATTCTGTCGAATCAAAAGAATTTGCAAAAAACAATCCGATTTCGACAGAAATATGGCTGAGACGCAAAGATAGTTCAAGGAGAGGGGCTACAAGAATGATCAGATTAATATCGCCATTGAGAAAATTCAAAACAAAACGACGCATTCTTGCGTTCTAACTACCCGCTATTCAAAGTGCTCTGAACAAATTAAGGGAATTGTTCACAAACATTGGCACATCCTAAAATCCGATGATAGTCTCGGTAATATGTTTTCGGACGTTCCCTTGGTCGTATTCTCGCGGGGCAGAAATCTCAGAGACCAATTGGTAAACTCTGATTTACCACCCCAAGATATTCCTGTCTATTTGCGCCCCTACTGGATGGAAATTACAAATGTAATGGCTGTGCTCAATGCAATGGCACTTATAAATGTAGATCCTTCAAACACCCACAAACAGGGAAATCGATCCCAATAAAAGGTGTTATTACGTGCTCCACTAAGGCAGTTATTTATCTTATAACTTGTCCTTGTGGTAAAAATTATGTAGGTAAAACAAAGCGCGAATTAAAATGACGTATCTCAGAGCATCGTAGCACCATTAGGTGTAAAAAAATGTACTTATCCAGTTGCGGCCCACTTCTTGGAGGCAGGCCACTCGATTTCGTCTCTGCATTATATTGGCATCGAACATGTCACCCTCCCTAGGAAAGGGGGTGACCTTGATAATTTAATGTTAAAACGAGAGGCTGCCTGGATCTTTAATTTAAAGACCCTTGCGCCCTTCGGTCTCAACGTAGACTTTGATCTGAAGCCATTCTTGTGATTATTGTGACTTTGCCATTGTAATTGTTTGTAAGCTTGATCGTATGCTATCCATTTGTTATTTGTATGTTGTTCTTTGTATGACATTTTAATATTTGATTATTAACCAATGATATTAGGCCACTCTTGGCCATGATTACAGACACCTGTGTCTTTTGACACTATATAAACGAGTCATCCCGCAGTGTTTGTGATTATACCCTGAAGAAGACAGCTTGGCTGTCGAAACGTTGGTAATTCCATTTTTGCATCTGAGCTCCTAGTGTGCGGCTCTCTTTTATTTTCAAGTTTTCTACTCCGCTAGCCAGCACCTTGTCTTAATAGGTGTGCGTTTCTTTTTCTTCTAGAACGATTATGCCATGAGTCGTTAATCATGAAGCATACACCCCCACCCTTCTTCTTCCCAGAGAGATGTTTATTTCTGTCGGCGCGACGCATAAAAGAATCCCGGTGGCTGTACCAGCTCCGACAACATATCCTGAGAGAGCCATGTTTCCGTAAAACAGAGTATGTTACAATCCCTGATGTCTCTCTGGAAAGCAATCCTTACCCTAATTTCATGTAACTTGTTATCTAGAGACTGGACATTCGCAAATAATATACTCAGAAGCGGTGGGTGGTGTACACACCTCTGAAGTCTGACGAGAAGACAGCTCCGTCTACCTCCTGCGGCAACGTTGTTTTGGGTCTGCCTCTGGAATCAGATCAAAAGCCATGGTGGTGGTGCGAACAAAGGATCCGCTTCGGGAAAGTCATATTCCTGATCTTAATGTTGCTTAGTTGACGTAGCTCTGATATTCAACAGTTCTTCCCGGCTGTATGTAATAACACTTAAGATTTTCTGGGCTAACAATGTAAGAAATAATACATAAAACTAAAAAAATACTGCATAGTTCTCTAAGGACTCTGTGCCATCATTCTATCCACAATGCACTCTTCACTTGAAATGGGTTTTCCTTTTTTCAACAATTCATATAGGTTATAACTAAAGGTCAAAAGCAGGTGTCACAATACAGTATGTCGAACATTGTTTGGTCAGCCTGTGAACCAAAATTAATATAAAACTTGCTCTAACTAAGGTTGCATGCTCAATGCTGTTATTTTTAAGTGTGATGCTGCATATAATTTAGACAGGAAGGCTTTTATTAGCTATTCTACTGATCTTACTGTAACCAGCAACTCAAAGGGAGGAAATAAGTCACAATGTTGTGCACATGGGTTTCCTCACTTCTTCCGAGAAAATAAATGTCTTCAAATTAAGAACCAAATCTACAGTTTTCCTTTTAAAAACAACCCTTTCAAACAACTGAAAAGGTGTTGTGCTGTAAGTGATCCTGGTTCAATTGAAATGCTATTTTCCAAAATAATGAGTAAAGTTAGCCTCAGATGCACTACACAGTGAATTCCTATTCATGGGTTGCACCTCCGTTGCACCTCGCGTCATTGTCAGTGTTGTCAACGTTCTACAGATGCCGCATCATATTGATGTCTGACTGATGGTTAATGCTCAATCTTTCTGAATGGGGTCTAATGACTGTTTCGTCAAATGTACATTGTAGTGGGCTGGAAATACGATGACATTGCTAAAGTAAACAAATAATTAGTAGAAAACAACTTTGCCATCATTACAATGTCATTCAGTATACTTTAGAGAGATGGCCATGTTGCCATGAACAAACAAAGTTGGTCAGAAATAGCTAGCAAAGCTAATGTTAGCTAGCTACAATTCCGGTGCTTTCCCCTCAATCTTAGCTAGCTAACTAAAGTTATGCTGTATCTAAAGTAAATCTGGCGACATCCCAATGATGACATTAACTTGTCCTGCTAATAATGCTTCCTTTTGAAATCATCGTGTTTCCAAGCCACTGTAATGCACTTCAGACTAAATCTTCATCAGAACCCATTGAGACTGCATAGAGTAGAATGCTCAGCTCAGTCCTAAAAATGTTGTGACAATATTGTGACACTAAATCGTACCCTCAGCACCAGGTTTAAACTTGTCTGCAGGGAGAGAGGGAGAGATCGAGAGAGAAAGAGAGATCCCTCCAGTAATCAAATATATGATCAGAAAATCAGTTACACTGGAGGCTCCGAGACCCAGCCAAAATCCGAAGGAAGCTAAATCTGGCTGAAAATACAGTCCCTGCTGTCAAGCTTTTTTCATATGCTGGATTAGAAATGCCATACATTATGCAATAAACAGTCAAGGCCATTCTCTCCTGAGTAGAGTGGTGCTTTTGGGAGAAGGCAGAGGAACAAAAAAAATAAGCCATTGCTATTCATGATTTGCATCTACTGCACAGAGAAAAACAGTACTGAAAGCTATAATGCAATACTATGAATGGAATTTCTTGTCAATGACACTTAGGGATAGATTTGCCAGGGACCTCACAAATAAAAGTGCTGAAATCATGCTGGCTCACCATTTAAAAAGAAGACAGAACAAGCTGAGTAAAGCTATAAGATGACAAATACCTACATGTTGGCACAGGTACAGCTGACTAACGCTAGCTAATATTAACAATCTAGCAAGGAATTAGACTTGTAATCAGAGTATCAATATAATATTGTCAAAGAAAATAATGCGATACTCAACATTTTCAATTTTTCCCTCAATCTGAAGGACATGTGTGAAGAATAATGTATTTGGTATGCTATATGTACTACATGTACAGTATATTTTATATGTTAATTGGGGTTCATTTGCACAAACAAATAACCACTAGACCTTATGTTGGCATTATTTTAACCATCTGTGGAGTGGATGACACATGGGTTTATATTCCATGTGAATTTTACAATACACTACACACTCAAACAGTGGCAGGATCTTGGTGGCTAAAATCGAAAGTCAGCTTCTTATCACACAGTATGTAGATGTCTATTCATCAAGTCTAAGAAAACTACTGGTATCTTTCAAATGGGAGGGATGTCCCACAGTGCCTTAAAGCAGCAGACAGCTAAATTGTTCAAATCTGCTCTGCCGTGGCCCAAAAATTAAGCAGTACCAAAGACACAGTGTGAGTACCCCACATTATGGTTAGTTTGGTTCCCTGATGCTGATTTGCTGAAACAACAATCCAACCGTGTGTATATCAGACAATATACCATGGGTATGACGCAAAAATACTTGTCTACTGTTCTATTGATGTTGGTAACAAGTTTATAATAGCAATAAGGCACATATACCACACCCATTTGGGCCTTATTGCTTAATTATAACTTGCTGCAGCTGCACCCCTCTTAATCACCTCATACTTCTTCATGAAGTGCATTCTGAGGTGTCATATTAGCTGGGCAAAAGCATCACTGTCACAACATCTGAGTGGGTGATGCTGCTGCCAGTGGAAGGTAATCTGGCACTCCCTTGGACAGAGGACGCAATTTGCTCAGACGGAGCGTTTTGAGTCTCGGGAGGTCACAAATCATTCATAGTATCTAACCGAGTCGCCATACAAGGCTGTTCAGTGGTGATGGATGTCACAAACCAGTGGGCCCTGTGTCTCCATAGAAACAAAGGCCATGGCTGTGACACTGGCTGCCCTTGTAAATAGCACGAGTCACCAGTATAATTCATATAAAGAAAATCTCTGTGAAAGATGGCTCAGCATTGTCAAATACAGCACCAGTCAAAAGTTTGGACACACCTACTCATTCAAGGGTTTTTCTTTATTTTTACTATTTTCTACATTGTAGAATAATAGTGAAGACATCAAAACTATGAAATAACACACATGGAATCATGTAGTAACCAAAAAAGTGTCAAATAAATCAACATTTATTTTAGATTTTTAGATTCTTCAAAATAGCCACCCTTTTCCTTGATGACAGCTTTGCACATTCTTGGCATTCTCTAAACAAGCTTCACCTGGAATGCTTTTCCAACAGTCTTGAAGGAGTTCCCACATATGCTGAGCACTTGTTGGCTGCTTTTCCTTCACTCTGCAGTCCAACTCATCCTAAACCATCTCAATTGGGTTGAGTTCTGGTGATTGTGGAGGCCAGGTCATCTGATGCAGCACTCCATCACTCTCCTTCTTGGTCAAATAGCTCTTACACAGCCTGGAGGTGTGTTGGGTCATTGTCCTGTTGAAAAACAAATGACAGTCCCACTAAGCGCAAACCAGATGGGATGACGTATCGCTGCAGAAAGCTGTGGTAGACATGCTGGTTAAGTGTGCCTTGAATTCTAAATAAATCACAGACATTGTCACCAACAATGCACACCACCACATCACATCACACCTCCTCCATGCTTCACGGTGGGAACCACACATGCAGAGATCATCCGTTCACCAAAAACTGACATTTGGAATCATCAGACCAAAGGACATATTTCCACCAGTCTAATGTCCATTGCTCATGTTTCTTGGCCCAAGCAAGTCTCTTATTATTATTGGTTTCTTTTAGTAGTGGTTTCTTTGCAGCAATTTGACCATGAAGGCCTAATTCACACAGTCTCCTCTGAACAGTTGATGTTTAGATGTGTCTGTTACTTGAACTCTGAGAAGTATTTATTTTGGCTGCAATTTCTGAGACTGTTAACTCTAATGAGCATATCCTCTGCAGCAGAGGTAACTCTGGTCTTCCTTTCCTGTGGCGGTCCTCATGAGAGCTAGTTTCATCATAGCACTTGATGGTTTTTGCGACTGCACTTGAAGAAACTTCCAAAGTTCTTGACATTTTCCGTATTGACTGACCTTCATGTCTTAAAGTAAGGACGGACTGTCATTTCTATTATTTGAGCGGTTCTTGCCATAATATGGAATTGTTTTTTTTACCAAATAGGTCTTTCTTCTGTATACCACCCCTAGCTTGTCATAACACAACTGATTAGCTCAAACATATTAAGAAGGAAATAAATTCCACAAATAGATTTTTAACAAGGCACACCTGTTAATTGAAATGCATTCCAGGTGACAACCTCATGAAGCTGGTTGAGAGAATGCCAATAGCCACATACTTCTCCTTATACGCACTTCACTACCAGACTCAATTCATAGTCTACATATACTGAAAGATATGCAAAGGTTGTAAGAACTTTAAGAGGATTTGTCTGAACTAATCAGGATGTGACAGTGTGATATGTCAATAGGTGGCCTGTTCAAAAGCATAATGTTTCTGGCAAGCAAATGAGCTCTCAACATTATTGAGAAAGTAGCAAATCTGATTTGAAAAACAAGCACGCATGATAACCTTATCACATGGCAGAACTTATCTTGGCTTTCCAGTACACAACACACACGGTTTCCTCTACCAAGGAAGCTCAATAATTAGTATTTGAGAAGCACATCAAACCCAATACACAAGGGGAAAAGCCGACAGATGGAACCCCATGACTGGCTCATTATTCATGTACGCTATCCATGCACAATCACGCAGCCTAGCCTATGGCTATGATGCTGCCCTCAGCATAAGAAGATGAGGACACCCCTCATGTTTGGGTACAAGGAAAACTTTTATTGTTGATCATTGAACTTGTTATAATTATATTGCATGTGATCCAGGAAATTTACACAGTCATGACACCATGAATGTCATCGGGAGAAGGAGAAGAGGACCAAGGTGCAGCATGGTAAGTATTCATAATACGTTTAATAAATACGAACACTTGAACAAAAACAACAAATGAATAGTTCTGCAAGGTGCAATACACAAAACAGAAAACAACTACACACAAACACAGGTGGGAACAGGCTACCTAAGTATGGTTCTCAATCAGAGACAAACACATAGAAATACAACACACAGAACAAAACATAGAATGAAAAACATAGAATGCCCACCCCAACTCACGCCCTGACCAAACCAAAATAGAGACATAAAAAGGAACTAAGGTCAGGACGTGACAGTACCCCCAATAAAGGCGCGGACTCCGGCCGCAAAACCTGAATCTATAGGGGACGGTCTGGTTGGGCATTTCACCGCGGTGGCGGCTCTGGTGCGGGACGTAGACCCCACTCCACCTTAGTCTTGGCCCACTTAGGTGGCACCTCTGGAGTGGCGACCCTCGCCGCCGACCCCGAACTGGGGATCCTCACCGCGGGCCCCGAATAGGAGGGAGACTCTGGCATCTCCGGACTGACGGGCGGTTCTGGCAGCTCCGGACTGACGGGCGGCTCTGGCAGCTCTGGACTGACGGGCGGCTCTGGCCGCACAGGACAGGCGCTCCGGTACTGATGTGTAAAAAAAATAGTTTTTCTTTCAAAAACAAGGACATTTCTAAGTACCCCCAAACTTTTGAACGGTAGTGTACTGTGCCTTGCAAAATTATTAATCCCACTTGGTGTTTTCCCTATTTTGTTGCATTACAACCTGTAATTTAACTTCATTAGGATAGGGGGCAGTATTTTCACAACCGGAATGAAAGCGTGCCCAAAGTAAACTGCCTCTTTCTCAGGTCCAGAAGCTAGGATATGCATATAATTGGTCGATTTAGATATAAGTTTCTAAAACGATAAAAATTATGTCTGTGAGTATAACATAACTTATTTGGCAGGTGAAACCCCGAGGACAAACCATCCAGGATTTGTTTTTTTGAGGTCACTGTGTTTTCAATAGCTTTCTATGGGAAACTGTATTTATGAGGAACCTGGTTGTAGTTCCTATGTCAACAGTCTTTAGAAATTGGTTGATGTTTTTCTTTTGAGAAATTAAGAAGTGACATTTTGGGGATATAAAGAAGGAATTTATCGAACAAAAGGACCATTTGTGATGTTTCTGGGACATTTTGGAGTGCCAACAGAAGAAGATCTTCAAAGGTAAGGTATGAATTATATCGTTATTTCTGACTTTTGTGTCGCACCTGCCTGGTTGAAATATGTTGGTATGCGGGGCGCTGTCCTCCGATAATCTCATGATTTGCTTTTGCCGTAAAGCCTTTTTGAAATCTGACACGGCGACTGTATTGCACTTCTGATTTTATGAAAGATAAATATTTATAGTAATTTAATTTGATTTTGGTGCTCTGCAATTTCACCGGATGTTGTCGAGGACGCTAGCATCCCACTGATCCGAAATAAGTTTATTTTGACTTGTTGAATTTGGATATCATGTGATGAACCAAATTGAGCCATATTGGTGAAGTGTAATGAAAAAAATAACTTGTTTAAAAAAATTGTAGAAAAATAAAAAACTGTGAAGTGATTTGTGCATGCATACACCTTAGCCAAATATTTAAACTCCATTTTTCACAATTTATGACATTTAATCCTTCTAAAAATTCCCTGTCTTCGGTCAGTTAGGATCACAACTTTATTTTAAGAATCTGAAATGTCAGAATAATAGTAGAGAGAATGATTTATTTTAGCTTTTACTTCGTTCATCACATTCCCAGTGGGTCAGAAGTTTACATACACTCAATTCGTTTTTGGTAGCATTGCCTTTAAATTGTTTAACTTGGGTCAAACGTTTCGGATAGCCTTCCACAATAAGATGGGTGAATATTGGCCCATTCCTCCTGACAGAGCTGGTGTAACTGAGTCAGGCTTGTAGGCCTCCTTGCTCACACACACTTTTTCAGTTCTGCCCACAAATGTTCTATAGGATTGATGTCATGGCTTTGTGATGGCCACTCCAATACCTTGACTCTGTTGTCAGTAAGCCATTTTGACACAACTTTTGAAGAATGCTTGGGGTCATTGTTCATTTGGAAGATCCATTTGCGACCTAGCTTTAACTTCCTGACTGATGTCTTGAGATGTTGCTTCAATACATCCACATAATCTTAATGCCATCTATTTTGTGAAGTGCACCAGTCCCTCCTGCAGCAAAGCACCCCCACCACATGATGCTGCCACCCCCTGTGCTTCACGGTTGGGATGGTGTTCTTCGGCTTGCAAGCATCCCCCTTTTTCCTCCAAACATAACGATGGTCATTATGGCAAAACAGTTTTATTTTTGTTTCATCAGACCAGAGGATATTTCTCCAAAAAGTACAATCTTTGTCCCCATGTGCAGTTGCAAATCGTAGTCTGGCTTTTCTATGGCGGTTTTGGAACAGTGGCTTCTTCCTTGCTGAGCAGCCTTTCAGGTTATGTCGATATAGGACTCGTTTTACTGTGGATATAGATACTTTTGTGATGGTTTCCTCCAGCATCTTTACAAGGTCCTTTGATGTTGTTCTGGGATTGATTTGCACTTTTCGCACCAAAGTATGTTCATCTCTAGGAGACAGAACGCATCTCCTTCCTGAGCGGTATGACGCTGCATGGTCCCATGGAGTTTATAGTTGTACTATTGTTTGTACAGATGAATGGTTCCTTCAGGCGTTTGGAATTTGCTCCCAAGGATGAACCAACATTTTCTTCTGATGTCTTGGCTGATTTCTTTTGATTTGCTCATGATATCAAGCAACGAGGCACTGAGTTAGAAGGTCGGCCTTGAAATACATCCATGGGTACACTTCCAATTGACTCAAATGATGTCAGTTAGCCTATTAGAAGCTTCTAAAGCCATGACATTATTTTCTGGAATGAGCTGTTTAAAGGCACAGTCAACTTAGTGTTTGTAAACTTCTGACCCACTGGAATTGTGATACAGTGAATAATAAGTGAAATAATTTGTGTGTAAACAATTGTTGGAAAAATTACTTGAGTAGATATCCTAAACTACTTGCCAAAACTATAGTTTGTTAGCAAGAAATTTGTGGAGTGCTTGAAAAAACGAGTTTTAATGGCTCCAACCTAAGTGTATGTAAACTTCCGACTTTAACTGTATGTATTCACCCCCTTTGCTCTGAAGCCCCTAAATAAGATATGGTGCAACCAATTACCTTCAGAAGTCACATAATTAGTTAAATAAAGTCCAATTGTGTGCAATCTATGTGTCACACAATCTCAGTATATACACCTGTTCTGAAAGGTCCCAGAGTCTGTAACACCACTAAGCAAGGAACACCACCAAGCAAGCGGCACCATGAAGACCAAGGAGCTCTCAAAACAGGCCAGAGACAAAGTTGTGGAGAAGTATAGATCAGGGTTGGTTTATAAAAAAATATCAGAAACTTTGAACATCCCACAGAGCACCATTAAATCCATTATTAAAAAATGGAAATAATATGGCACCACAACAAACCTGCCAAGAGAGGGATGCCCACCAAAACTCACGGGCCAGGCAAGAAGGGCATTAATCAGAGAGGCAACAAAGAGACCAAAGATAACCCTGAAGGAGCTGCAAAGCGGAGATTGGAGTATCTGTCTATAGGACCCCTTGAAGCCGTACACTCCACAGAGCTGGGCTTTATGGAAGAGTGGCCAGAAAAAAGCCATTGCTTAAAGAAAAAAGTAAGCAAACACATTTGGTGTTCACCAAAAGGCACATGGGAGACTCCCCAAACATATGGAAGAATGTACTCTGGTTAGATTAGACTAAAATATATATTTTTTGTCCCTAAAGGAAAACGCTATGTCTGGTGCAAACCCAACATGTCTCATCACCCAGAGAACACCATCCCTGCCATTTTTTTTCATTGGCAGGGACTGGAAACTGGTCAGAATTGAAGGAATGTTTGATGGCACTAAATACAGGGAAATTCTTGAGGAAAACCTGTTTTAGTCTTCCAGAGATTTGAGGCTGGGATGGTGGTTCACCTTCCAGCAGGACAATGATCCTAAGCATTCTGCTAAATTAACAATTTAATGTTTTGGAATGGCCTATTTGAAGCCCGGACCTCAATCCAATTGAGAATCTGTGGTATGACTTAAAGATTTCTGTACACCAGTGGAACCCATCCAAACTGAAGGAGCTGGAGCACTTTAGCCTTGAAGATTGTGCAAGAATCCCAGTGGCTAGATGTGCCAAGCTTATAGAGACCCCATCTTCAAAGTGGTAGTCATGTTGTGTAAATCAAATGATACAAACCCTCAAAAATCTATTTTAAGTGAGAGTACTAACTGGTGTCTTCAGGTGGCCACACCTCTCCAAAGTGTGCACAGTTCCTAAGTAATTTCAATGCACATTTATGACTTGAAAAAGAGTCTTCAACTATAAGGTGCTTTTTTCTCTCCTAGCTGTGCCATTGAGGAACTACAGCATGCACACTTGTTGTTTTGTTTGAAATGCAAACCTGTCGTCACTCAATTACTGTTTATGCAACCCAGAAACGATCCATTATAAATCACAATCTGGGTTAGATGGGCATCATTTGAAAGCTTGTTATTTTGCCAACATGACTAAGATATAAGATATATATAGCTAAGATTTAACATATTATATTACAGTGTTAGTCTTTCACAATGCAATTTAGGGAAACAATCATTTTGTTGCTCATAGAAAGGAGTCATTATGAGTGCATTCAGGTGAGTGTTCCACAGTGAATTTTCTTCACAATAGACAAACATTCATTCTGTTCAGAACAACCCAGAGTATTGTGCCAGGTCATCTTGTAACTGTACATCAAATATAGTGCTCATAACCATTGACACTGTATGACATGAGTTTTATGATATGGAAATGTGAAGTATACATTTGGTGTTTGGCTTGCTTTATGACATCAAAACGGTATATACTATAATCCTCAACATCTCATCTTTCAAAATACATAGTCCTCTTAAATGTAAAGCCTTTCCCTTCCCTTCAGGAACATCTGGGTTCTGAGTAAATGGACCATTGTGTACCCATCACAATGGCGCCAGACTCAGATGGATTCATACAACTTGAGTCTTGGTCTGCTCCATAAGTCGTCACCTTATTTAAATACGCAACCTGTGTGTTCCGGGTTCTAAACCAACGGGTCTGAATGAAGATGTTCAACTCAATCATATTGTTTCTTCTGACTTACAGGTGGCAGACTCGAGGTTCACAGCCTTTTGGTGGAGACACAGGAACTCGATGAGTCAGCATTGTGGCATCTTTGTTGATACCGTGCTGTGTCTCTGGCAGAGTATGCGGTGACAAAGATGACATAAAACAGGTATGTAATTGGATTCCACCTCATAGTAGATGCATCATTTTGAAATTGGACTACAACGAAAGAAAAATAATGAACTTTCTTACTTGGTATTTTCCAGAACACTTGCCCTCCACCACCACCTCGGCTTTGCTGCCCTCACTGACAAAAACATTGAGGTAATTTTCTTCTCTGAAGAATTATGATTGTCTTGATGAGTCTCTCAACTACATTTAGCTTACAATTCACACGTGGCTAACAGTACCCTTCCACTTAACTATGCATACTGAGAGCTTTCCGACCGCACAGTCAAAAACGACCGGAGTGTATATTTTGCAGTCATTGGACCATCTATGTGCTTTCTTATCTTACAGGTCACAGTGCAAATTCTGAATAAGCATGAGCGTTTCAGTCGCTGTTGGGCAAAGCTGTACCTAGTTCTCCTCACTAGGGTTGCAAAGGGTCGAAAACTTTCCGGTAAATTTCTGTGAACAGTGGACCTTTTTTTGTGTGATACACAATTCTAGGTCTTGTGGCATATTTTGCTTAAACTATCCCTAATTCAATGGAATTGCAAACCTCTGCATGCACAGTGCATTCTTCCATCACATGTACAGCTGATTCTCAAGATCTTGCAAACTAATGAGATGCTATTGAGCCCACACTACTACACTGTCTGAGCCAAGGACTGCATGCTTTCTGGTAAGTGTTGTTTACAATACTGGGTGGGGTGAATATATTTTATATGACATACGTTATTTTTTGTTAGCTAGTAAATAGTAGCCTACAGCAAAATGTGTTTAAATCATTTCTAACTTGTTAACCATTTCTGCTAGTTAGTTTTTGCTACCATGTGGGTTTTAGCTTGCTGGAACCTGCTAACTGAGGAGTGTTAATTCACCCGTTTCAATTATATGTTTAATTTTAAAACATTTATCTTACAAACAAGTTGTTTAATCTATTTATCTGTACATGGAATTGTATTTGTTGTTTAAAAAAAAAAAAAATCCTAATCTTTACAGGAAAATGCCACAGGCACTATCTGATGTGTGGAGACATTTCACTGCAGCTAATTTAGAAGTAAAAGCTGTGTACATCTGCAAATACTGTGCCAAATCATATGTGAAGAATAAAACAAAGATGTAGAACCATCTGACCAAGTGCATAAAGTTCCCTCAGCGGCTCACAACAAGCAAACTCTGACAAAAGTCCCTCTACTTCTATTTGAGGTGCAAATGATGAATCGATAGCAACAGCTCATGGTCCTCCTGGGATCAGAAGTTTTTCCTGACTCAATGGAGGAACGTAGTCAGAGAAATGCTGATTAATGTCTTGCTCGAGCTATGTTTGCAACTGGGTTACCTCTGATGCTCACAGCCAATGTGTATTGGAAGATATTTCTGAATGTTCTTCGCCCAGCATACACCCCTCCAACCAGACATGCTTTATCTACTCATTTTCTGGATGCAGAGTTCAACAGAGCTCAAGTGAAGGTCAAGCAAATCATAGAGAAAGCAGACTGTATTGCAATCATCTCTGAAGAGTGGTCGAATGTTCGTGGAATAATTAACTACATCATCACCACACCTCAACCAGTATTCTACAAGAGCACAGACACAAGGGACAACAGACACACTGGTCTCTACATTGCAGATGAGCAAAAGGCTCTCTTCAATGACCTTGGACCACTGAAGGTATTTGCACTGGTGACAGACAGTGCTGCGAACATGAAGGCTGCTTGGTCTGAAGTGGAGGTGTCCTACCCTCACATTACACCCATTGGCTGTGCTGCTCATGCATTGAATCTGCTCCTCAAGGACATCATGGTACTGAAAACAATGGATACACTCTACAAGAGAGCCAAGAGCCAAGGAAATGGTTAGGTATGTGAAGGGTCATATCAAGTTAAGTCATCAAACAGCAATCTACCTCACCAAGCAAAGTGAGAAGAATAAGAGCACCACATTTAAGCTGCTCAGCAACACCCGTTGGGGTGGTGGGGAAGGAGGGGAAGGAGTCTCCAAGAAATTGGCAGTCTGGCGAAGTACACTTCCATGCAAGGGCTTTGGGATGGAGATGCAATATGGCAGTTGTGCCAACATATCTCATCAGCCACCTGGTGGAAGGGAATGTGTATCTAAGGTTCCTTCCCCTGTTGCCTCATCATCCTCCAAATTCCACCAACCTCAAGCGACTCAGAGCACAACTAGTCCTTGTTTGGAAACACACACATCAAAGAACGCAACAAGCTGACAAATACAAGGGTTAAAAAATGAGTGGCCATCCTGGCAAATTTAAGGCTTTTTGAGCCTGACAACAAGCCATCCTCAACAAGGTTGGAAAGTGACAGTGAAAATGAGGCCTCAGAGTCTGATGTTCAAGAGGTAGACATTGATGAGGACCAGGGAGAAGACATGGAAGCCTTAGAGGAAGACAACCAAAACTTTAGTTTCTAGACTATCAATTTAGAGATGTATGTTGAAAACATTTTTGGGAGATGCGATGGATCATTGGGGATCATTCAATAATCCCTTTCTTTTGTTGTTCAATGAAATCATCCCATGTGAAGAGTCAACTCATTTAATTAAAGTTTAGTTTGTAACTAAATAGTTTTTTAGAAACTTCTATTGGAAGGATTTTATAATTTGCAAGTATGTCTACTTATGATAAGGCATAATGTTTCTGTTTCTGTCTCCATATGATATGGCAAATATATCCAATGCAAAAAACATCTACATTTAAATGGTATTACTATTAATTTGCATATATTTCCGTTAATTCCCACGGAAAGTTTCCACCTCTGAATTTTCCCCATATTGGAGCTAGCCAACATTCTCTGCCTTGTTCAACTGTAATCATCCTCAGTGTGGTTAGGTTCAACCTAAAATGTATTGTATTGGAGCTAATGTATCTAAACAAATACAATTCCATGTACAGATAATGTTGTCATTTAGGTGGTGGACCATTCTTGATACACACGGGAAACTGTTGAGAGTGAAAAACCCAGCAGCGTTGCAGTTCTTGAAACACTCAAACCGGTGCGCGTGGCACCTACTACCATACCCTGTTAAATCTTTTGTCTTGCCCATTTACCCTCTGAATGACATACATAATCCATGTCTCAATTCTTTCAAGGCTTAAAAATAATGATTTAAACTGTCTCCTTCTCTTCATCGACACTGATTGAAGTGGATTTAACAGATGACATCAAGAAGGGATCATAGCTTTCAACTGGTCAGTCTACAGTATGTCATGGAAAGAGCAGGTGTTCGAATCATCTTGAAAGGGGAAGATGCACATATCTACTGACGTGTATGCTTTTTTATTTGTTTATCAGACCTCTTACCGGGACTGTTGGACAGTTGCACCTATAATCTAAACTGGCATCTCTACTGGAGATGGCCACAAGTTGGCTTTTCATATACAATATATCCCTCAACACAGCATGATTTCCAAACTTTCTTGACAACACTAAAGTTGCATCTTTATATAGTTGTACTGTTCAGTGCAAGGCTAATAAGACTAACAAATAGCTTTGGGAAATGATTGCACTGTTGTATATTTGCAGTTTGAACTCTGAAGCTTTGGTTCAGCATTCAAAACTGTAAAAAGCTGAGTCAGAGGTTGCTTATATCTCATAGATATAGGACAGTCACTTCAAAACAAACATATTTTTTTCCATGTATGAATGTGTTATTCAATGTGTTTCTCTCGGCTAATAGCAGTATGGCCAAATTCATCATTTCAACAAATATTTTTATTTTATTTTGATACCAGCAGGGGTCCTAAAATTTCAAATCAAATAGCTAAATTATCCATGGTATGACCATCTTAAAACAATTCCATATGTTAGCTTAGTAGACAACATATAAAAGTTTCATGCCCCCCCGGAATAGTTATGAAAACGGTGCTAAATAACAATAAATGTGTTAGTCACAAAATATTGGTCAAGCCATGTACTAGTATATTCTTAGAGAAAAGAGTTGAATTCGGCTAGAAAATGATTGATGGGTTGTTATCCCCCCACCCCAAAAAAAATATATTTCCCATAGGCTTTCTTAAATGAACCACGGCAGAGTTAGTGCCTACAAAAAGGCGCCATTACTATTGCTCTCTATTCAGTCAAAAGACTGTCTCATCAATTTCAGGCTGATCTAAATAGTGTTGATAATTCATGTGAAGACTGTGTGAGGCGGGGCGAGATTAGGGGCCTCTCTGAAAGGAGCCTGTGAAGAGATAAACTGAATTGATGAGACCCGCTGTTTCATATCGCACTAATCCCTGTTTTTCTCCACTCAACCTTTGAAACAGAAATATATGTAAATGCCGTAAATCCCAGTGTTAAAATAGAGCACAGGGAGACCTTTTGAAATCGGGGTCTTGTCGAGAACAATTAATAATGTATGTATTATTACGTCTGCTGAGATAACCGGGTGTTAACATCGCAGACCAAACACAGGTATTACAGCGAGTGCTTACGTCACAGCCTAAGTCGTTTTGCACAATACAGGAACAGTAGCCTGGGTAAAATCACTGGGGAAGCCAAGCCAGGAAAGAAAATCCATATTCCAAACTATGTGTTGTGCTCTACAACCTGTTAGTTCATATGCCTTGCCACCTGATATATAGGCCTAAGGCTGAGACGATAAGAAGACACAGTGGAAAAATAAATTCAACCACACCTTTGTTTCATCACAAAACCAGGGTCCACAAAGCATATTGCATGTAACAAACATTTACATAACCTTCAACATGGCTAATCAAGTTAATGTTTCCGACATTTTCAGACTACTAAACAACTATTGCTTCAAGTTTTTCTGTCAATGACATTTGCAGTGGCAATTTTAGCATGTAAACCTTGGTGGGGCAAAAAAATTAAATGTTGGATGCATGTAGGTTTGCCAATTGTCCCGTATTAGCCGGGATGTCCCTGATATTGTGCTAAATTGGTTTGTTCCATATGGGACCTCCAATGTCCCGAATATTCATCCAATCACAGTACAGCGTAAACGCGCCATTTCCTGCAAAGTAATTTCTGTTGTTGTTCGGTCGGTTTGGCCTATCAAGGAAATATGGATAAACCTGCACAAAAGAAAAGACTGTGCAGCTACAACAAACAATGTCAAGCAAAAAAGACGTGGGTTAAGCCCGTCAGTGGTGACTCGACGAAAGCTTTCTGTACTTTATGCCGTCGGGCTTTCTCAATTGGACATGGAGGCGAGAATGACCTAACTCAGCATGCATCCACAGAAATGAAGAGAGGAACTGCATGCATTTTGTGCCTTTGTAGACATTTAGTGGCATGGAATTCTGCAACATGTTTGCACACAATGGCTCTCTCTTCATCCAGCTGTCGATCGTCTCATGCAAAGCTTGCCAGCTCTTACTTCATTCTTCAGGCCCCTTGGGGAGACCTGTCCTGTGGCACTGAAGAGTATTTTTGAGTATGAAGAAAAAACGGAAGCTGCTGAGATTTATCTGTGCTTTTTCCACAAAGTAGGGTGTGTTTTTGACCAACTCGTAAAAAAAAAAGCTGGAGGAAACAACGCTCTGCATCACAGATGTTTACGAGGAAGTCCAAAAGTTCAAAATTAAGATGCTTCAGCGGAAACAGGACAGCTTTTTTGGATTCCAGACCAAGCAGCTGATGGACAAACAATTGTCAGCACAAAGGTCCAAGCAGCAGCAGGACTTTGTGAAGTTCTATGACACTGTCATTACAATAAATTGACAAGTGGTTTGATTTCTCACCAAAAAATGTCATGTTGAAACTGAAACAGATAGGCCTCTATGAGGAGCTTTGCTTCAATGACAGAGACAGTCAGTATGGACCAACTCTATGAAGAGTGTTGTGCCGGGAGGAAATCCCAAAAGCCATTCTGGATACCACAAAATCCACCCATGAGAAGTGGATGGCAGTGTTCCAAAACCTTAGGAAAGCCAACTTGATCAACATGTTCAGGATTGTCTCATTTGTCCTCAGTGTGCTCAGCTCAAATTCCTTTGTAGAGAGGATTTTCTCTCTGATGACCATTAAATGGTCAGAGTCAAGAAACAGATACAGCACAGAACTTCAAACATCTGTGAACTGTGACTTGTCATGTAATGACTTCTCTCTGGCTATGCAAAAGGACCAAGGACTGCTTGAATCATTCAAGAGCAGCAAAAAATTAGTAGACTTGGTGAATGACTCATGCTCCTCTTTTCCTCTTATGCATTTCAAATGTTGTTGTTTTTTTGCTGTAAAGGTTAAACTTTTGATCTCTTTGATAATTTATTTTGAGGTTTATTCACATAAGTTTAAATAATGATACAGCTTTAGTAAAGCTATAGACTAAATGGAAATACAAATGTTTTACCTTTCCAATTGAATAAGAATATGAATATACACTGTATATTCTGTGGTAAACCGTGGGGTGTTGGGTTGAGCGTGCAGAGATTGACACAGAGACAGGGAGGCTTAGTCCTCAAAAACAACTTTACTAAGACAGAAAATAAACATAAAAAAGAAAATCACTTAGGTTTGGCTCGGTCCTTCTTCTCTACTGTGGCTTGGTGTCAGTCTCTCCCCGTTCTTTTTTGCGTTCAGCCACCTTGCTCCTTTTATTTGCATTCCACAACTGGTTGGCACTTTCTAATTACCTCCACTTAGAGCTGTCCATGTTGGGGTGCCCAGCTCCCGTATTGCCAGCAGAGGAAGCCAACGTCGCCTCACGTACCTCCCCTCTATTACCATCCCCCGGAGTAGACCTCCTGGGATACCCCCTTAGCCCTGACTGGGAGGGAGGCACTTTAAGGGCTAGGTTTGCATCCCTCCGGGATAGGGCGTCCATATTGCCATGCTGGGCCCCCAACCTGTGGATGACAGAGAAAGAGAATCGCTGTAAGGACAGGAACCAGCGGGTGACACGGTCATTCGTGTCCTTACCTCTTGCCATCCACACAAGGGGGGCATGGTCAGTGATCAGGGTGAACTTCCTCCCGAGGAGGTAATACTTGAGGGTGTCCAGTGCCCACTTTACGGCGAGGCACTCCTTCTCGACAATCGAGTAATTTTTCTCCCTTGGGAGGAGTTTCCTGCTGACATACATTATGGGGTGCTCCTCGCCTTCCTGCTCTTGTGACAAAACGGCCCCTACCCCTGTGTCAGACGCGTCTGTCTGGACCAGGAGGTTTTTCGAGAAGTCTGGGGTGACAAGTACCGGGTGCGAACATAGCGCATCCTTCAGTGCCTGGAACGCCACCTCTGTGTCCTCAGTCCATCTCACCGTCTGGGAGAGTCGTGCCTTTGTTAAGTCTATGAGGGGAGAAGCTATTGCGCCAAAGTTAGGTACAAATCTACTGTAGTACCCCGCTAACCCCACTAATGACTTCACCTGCCTCTTGGTTCGAGGGACCAGCCATCCCCTAATGGCAGCGATTTTTTTTCTTGGGGTTTCACATTTCCCCTCCCGATCTGATAGCCCAGGTACTCCACCAGTGGCACCTGCCAGTAGCCCTACGTCAGGTCCAAGGTGCTGATGTATCTCGCCATCTCCAAGCAGTCGATCAGTTCGTCCACCTGGGGCATGGGGTAGGCATCAAACTTACTGACCTTGTTCAGGCCCCGGAAGTCATTACAGAAGAGGACGGTTCCGTACGGTTTCGGAACCAGCACGATGGGGCTAGACCACGCACTGTGTGACTCCTCCAGTACCCCCATTTTTAGCATTGTCGCCATTTCCCGCTGGACTGCCACCCTCCGGGATTCTGGAATCCGGTATGGCCGTTTACGCACTTTTTCTCCTGGACGGGTGTTGAAATGATGTTCCACAAGATCCGTGCGCCCGGCACCTAGGAGAACACGGCCATAACATAGCTGATATGGCAGACTTGTTTCTACTGACAATTGAGATGCACAAATTATGGCATAAGAGAACGACAAGTGGATAAGAGGCAATCCGTAATTTTGATTAAGACATTAATTAGCAAGCATCAACAGACGTAGTCAATGTAACTATTTGTTCAGTACTTTTGAAATGTACAGCAACATAACTCAGAACATGGGCTGTTCTTACAGTGTTCTCCCTGTACACAGTCAAAACCGTAGGATAAATCAATCGGGCATATAAACAGACAAAAAATAAGCAAACACATTTGGTGTTCACCAAAAGCCATGTGGTCGACTTCCCCAAACATATGGAAGAAGGTACTTGTCACGTTCTGACCTTTATTTCCTTTGTTTTGTATTTATTTAGTATGGTCAGGGCATGAGTTGGGTGGGCAGTCTATGTTTGTTTTTCTATGATTTGGGTATTTCTATGTTTCGGCCTAGTATGGTTCTCAATCAGAGGCAGGTGTCATTAGTTGTCTCTGATTGAGAATCATACTTAGGTAGCCTGGGTTTCACTGTGTGTTTGTGGGTGATTGTTCCTGTCTCTGTGTTTGCACCAGATAGGACTGTTTAGGTTTTTGCACATTTATTGTTTTGTTAGTTATGTCATGTCTAGTTCCTTTATTAAAGAACATGAATAATCCCCACGCTGCATTTTGGTCCACCTCTCCTTCACCACAGGAAAACCCTTACAGTACTCTCGTCAGATGAGACTAAAATTGAGCTTTTTGGCCATCAAGGAAAACGCTATGTCTGGTGCAAACCCGACACCTCTCATCACCCCGAGAATACCATCCCCACAGTGAAGCATGGTGGTGGCAGCATCATGCTGTGGGGATGTTTTTCATCGGCAGGGACTGAGAAACTGGTCAGAATTGAAGGAATGATGGATGGCAGTAAATACAGGGAAATTCTTGAGGGAAACCTGTTTCAGTCTTCCAGAGATTTGAGACTGGGACGGAGGTTCACCTTCCAGCAGGACAATCACCCTAAGCATACTGTTAAAGCAACACTTGAGTGGTTTAAGGGGAAACATTTAAATGTTTTGGAATGGCCTAGTCAAAGCCCAGACCTCAATCCAATTGAGAATCTGTGATATGACTTAAAGATTGCTATACACCAGCAGAACCCATCCAACTTGAAGGAGCTAGAGCAGTTTTGCCTTGAAGAGTGGGCACAAATCCCAGTAGCTAGATGTGCCAAGCTCATAGAGATATACCCAAGAGACTTGCAGCTGTAATTGCTGCAAAAAAAGGTGGCTCTACAAAGTATTGACTTTTGGGGGGGTGAATAGTTATGCTCACTCAAGTTCAGTTTTTTTGTCTTATTTCTTGTTTGTTTCACAATAAAAACTATTTCAATCTTCAAAGTGGTAGGCATGTTGTGTAAATCAAATAATACAAACCAATTTTAATTCCAGGTTGTAAGGCAACAAAATAGTAAAAATACCAAGGGGGGTGAATACTTTCGCAAGCCACTGTATGTCATTATTGGGGGATTTCTGGTCACTGGCAGTGAGAATGTCGGACAAGAAAATGTGATTTTATGAGAAGTGGCCAGGAGAGGAAGGGTCCTTCTAAGGGAAAATGGAATCAAGACAACAGCCCCAATGAGACAATACTTGTGCAGAAATGTAAGAAAATCTCTCCTTCTCAGCAGCAGAGGTTTCTGGATGCTGTGGAGATAAACTAATAGACCGCCTCTTTACGTTCCATCTCAGCTGGTGTACATATGAAATCGGATGGAACATATGTGAACATGATGGTTAATAACTTTGCAGTAGATTTTTTTAGCAGATACGGGTGCTGATGTCACTGTATTGCCCGTATCTTATCCAAAACATATACTGTATGTCCTCAGTACATGGGCAAGAAGATGAGAGCAACAGGAGTGGGGGCGGGGAAGACAGATATGAAACAAGCCAAACCATTATCAACATATATTGGTCCAATGAACATTGATGCAGGAATCTAGAGTTCAGAACCATGCTATTTGGACTACGAAGAAAAATGAGTGTGGAAATGTGGATATGGAACTAGTGTGCTTGACAGTTGTTGCCCCACCTTGCACAAAACAATATCCCATTAGCAAGGAAGCTATGGACACTACTAAAATAGTGAGTAAATATCTATTGGACATGGGTATAATTGAAAAGACACCATGTAATCCAGCTACTCTGATGTATCCTACAGATACCACATTACTTGAACACGACTGTTGTGAGTTGGTTTTGGATCAGCTCTCTGATGGTTCATCTGTTGGAAACCCAGAGTTTATCTTATACACAGACGGTTCAAGCATTGTGGAGGGGGTGTGAGGAAGGTAGGCTGGACATGGGTAGTTACTACAATGAACAATGTGATAATACCAGGCATGTTAGGTTTGAGAAAAGCAGACGTACAGTTGAAGTCGAAAGTTTACATACACTTAGGTTGGAGTCATTAAAACTCGCTTTATTAACCACTCCAAAAATTTCTTGTTAACAAACTATAGTTTTGACAAGTTGGTTAGGACATCTACTTTGTGCATGACAAGTCATTTTTCCAATAATTGTTTACAAAACAGATTATTTCACTTATAATTCACTATATCACAATTCCAGTGGGTCAGAAGTTGACATACACTAAATTGACTGTGCCTTTAAACAGCTTGGAAAATTCCAGAAAATGATGTCATGGCTTTAAAAGCTTCTGATAGGGTAATTGGCATCATTTGAGTCATTTGGAAGTGTACCTGTGGATGTATTTCAAGGCCTACCCTCAAACTCAGTGCCTCTTTGCTTGACATCATTGGAAAATCAAGAGAAATCAGCCAAAACCTCAGAAAAAAATTGTAGACCACAAGTCTGTTTCATCCTTGGGAGCAATTTCCAAATGCCTGAAGGTACCATGTTCATCTGTACAAACAATAGTACGCAAGTATAAACACCATGGGACCATGCAGCCATCATACCGCTCAGGAAGGAGATGAGTTCTGTCTCCTAGAGATGAACGTATTTGTTGAGAAAAGTGCAAATCAATCCCAGAACAACAGCAAAGGACCTTGTGAAGGTGCTGGAGGAAATAGGTAAGTATCTATATTCACAGTAAAACAAGTTCTATATCGACATAACCTGAAAGGCCGCTCAGCGAGGAAGAAGCCACTGCTCCAGAGGAAGAAGCCACTGCTCCAAAACCATAATGACCATCGTTATATTTGGAGGAAAAGTGGGGAGGCTTGCAAGCCGAAAAATCCCATGCCAACCGTGTAGCACGGGAGTGGCAGCATCATGTTGTGGAGGTGCTTTGCTGCAGAGGGGACTGGTGCACTTCACAAAATAGATGGCATCGTGAGAAAGGAAAATTACGTAGATATATTGAAGAAGCATCTCAAGACATCAGTCAGGAAGTTAAAGCTTGGTTGGAAATGGGCCTTCCAAATGGACAATGACCCCAAGCATACTTCCAAAGTAAGGACAACAAAGTCAAGCTATTGGAGTGGCCATCACAAAGCCCTGACCTAATCCTATAGGTCCTATTTGTGGTGAGAATGGAGAAAGTGTGTCTAAGCAAGGTAACCTACAAACCTGACTCAGTTACACCAGCTGTCAGGAGGAATGGGCCATAAGGTAGCTAAACAATCTAAAGGCAATGCTACCAAATACTAATTCAGTGTATGTAAACTTCTGACCCACTAGGAATGTGATGAATGAAATAAAAGCTGAAATATATCATTATCTCTACTATTATTCAGACATTTCACATTCTCAAAAAATAAAGTGGTGATCCTAACTAACCTAAGACAGGGAACTTTTTCTAGGATTAAATGTTAGGAATGCTGAAAAACTGAGTTGAAATGTATTTGGTACCAAAGTATGTTTGTCACTAGGAGACAGAACGCGTCTCCTACCTGAGCGGTATGACGGCTGCGTGGTCCCATGGTGTTTATACTTGCTTACTATTGTTTGTACAGATGAACGTGGTACCTTCAGGCATTTGGATATTGCGCTCATTGATGAACCGGACTTGTGGAGGTCTACAATTATTTTTATTAAGTCTTGGCTGATTTCTTTTGATTTTCCCATGATGTCAAGCAGTTTGAAGGTAGCTCTTGAAATACATCCACAGGTACACCTCCAATTGAATCAGAAGCTTCTAAAGCCATGATATAATTTTCTGGAATTTTCCAAAATGTTTAAAGGCACAGTCAACTTAATGTTTGTAAACTTCTGACCCACTGGAATTGTGTAACAGTGAATTATAGGTGAAATAATCTGCCTGTAAAAAATAACCGAAAAATGACTTGTCATGCACAAAGTCGATGTCCTAACCGACTTGGCAAAACTATAGTTTGTTAACAATACATTTGTGAAGTGGTTGAAAAACAAGTTTTAATGACTCCAACCTAAGTGTATGTAAACTTCCGACTTCAACTGTATATACACAAAAAACAGAGTAGAGTGCAGTATATCAAGCCCTTCAAAGTTCTTAAATGCTGAGTGCAGTCAAAAACCTGATTTGCCTGTGTTTTATATACACTGAGTATACCAAACTGCTCTTTCCATGAGACTGACTAGGTGAACTCAGGTGAATGCTATGACCACGTATGGATGTCACTTGTGTCACATCGCTTCTCGGCCTTTTGGCTCAGATCAAGTGTAGTATCTGTTCTTATCAGTTTAATATCTGATACGTCCCCCATCGGGGGACTACATATTAAATGGATTTTTCGAACAGGGAGTCGGAAATGGGGCTTGCTCCGTCCGCTCCACGCATCGACCCGGTATTGCAGTACCTCCGGGAACGGTGCAACACTTTCACAAGCATTTCGCTACACTCGCATTAACATCTGCTAACCATGTGTATGTGACAAATAAAATTTGATTTGACTTGTTAAATCCCTTACAATCAGTGTAGATGAAGGGGAGGAGACAGGTTAAATAAAGATTTTTAAGTCTTGAGATAATTGAGAAGTGTTTGTGTGCCATTCTAAGGGTGAATGGGCAAGACAAAATATTTTAGTGCCTTTGAATGGGGTATGGTAGTAGATGCCAGGCACAGAGGTTTGTGTCAAGAAATGTAACGCTGCTGGGTTTTTCATGCTCAACAGTGTCCCGTGTGTATCAATAATGGTCCAAAAACAATCACAGTACAGTACTTAATTGTTACCTTGAAATGATTTGATATTGAGATAAAGAGACGGTTGCATTGAACCTTTAACACATATTGTACTAAGATAGTACACCACGTCTTATGAGCAGAAATAACTCAAAGGTTTTCTTTCCCTTTTGACTGAACAATGACGACAGACTGTGTGTGGCTTAAAGGTAGACTCAGCGATTTGATGTAGATGCACAAAGTAAATAGCATAGTGGGTACTATTCCAAAACAACTCAACTTGAAGCGCGATGCTAAACTTCTCCACTGTTTTGGCCCTTTGGCTACCACATTCTAACAGCGTGAAGCAAACCTGTGCACATGCACAGCTACTGTGTGTGACTGTATGTGACTGTGTGAGTGCATAGTCTTGCATGTTGCTCATTGCAACATTTGTGCTGCTGGTCATGGGAACGTCATGTAACTGAGTCTACCTTTAACTTAGGGTCTGGGAAATACACAGTACTGTGTGTTGTTTGGCCAAAGCTAATTGTGAGACCCCGAGGAGACTTATTCCAACCTCAGTTGATTGCAGGCACAGGTGTTGTTGTTGAGGTGGTATTGATGACTAGCTGGCCATCAGCCCCACCCCACAGCTTCATGCTACCTATTAAGCGCAATTCAGAGAACGAGCGGAATATCGCTGAGTACCCCACAGTGTATCCACTTGTCCCTCTAGTCAGTGGCTAGTGCTTTCACACACCTGGGTGACAGCCGCCGTTGACCATAGCAATTAGATAGGATGTGCTAAAAGTGAATCGCTTTAACATCATAAGCATGCATGAAAACATTTTTCAATGCAACAAAAATGATTAATCCAAAAATACATAAAAAACAATGATTTTTATTGTTAAATGTGACTCTGTAGACTGATAGTGTTAGCCAGCTGGCTAGCTATGACGGGCAAGTTACCTGGTCCTGCTGTTGGACGTACTTGTTCACGTATCACCACACAGGCTACGTTTTCTACTGTGATTGATCAACTACGACAGCGGTGCTTGAAAAATTTAGCCGAATCCTATTTTCTCTGCTTTGGCTGAGCGTCTTCCACAGGCATGAGCACCGCCGACTGCTCCGCTAGATAGAATTCTACCCCTGGTCTAGGCTTAATTGAAAATTAATTGGCCACACCACCAGCCGCTCTCTCTCGGCGAGCGGCTTTACAGTAAATCTGTAAATAGTAAATCACTACAGGTTGACATTGGATGACATATTATGTGTAAAGTGTATGTGTGTGTGTGTGCGTTTGAAAACAGGCTTCTGTGATTGATTCTCCTCACCGATGACTGCAGGAATACCCACACCTGTTTAGCCCCACACAGCTCATCCAAACCCTTACGACAGGGATCATCAACTAGATTCAGCCGCGGGCTATATATTTGACTAAAACGTAATCATTTTAAACATTTCTTACATTTGTATACGATCACCAATGGTGTGTATTCATGGATGCCAAAAGAAGCCACTGATCTCCAAAAATGCACCAAGAAAAAATTTGAAAAATATCTAAAATAATGTATCTTTCGTCTTTCTGTGTTTAATAATTGTCCTTCAATTTGAAAAAGTCTGAATGTATCTCACTTGAGAAAGCATCCGAGTGTGAGAAACAGCAGCACTCTGTCTCTATATGGGTAGCCCATCTATCTGATGCTGTCTGGAAAAAAGAGTATGATATTGTTGCCACCCGGAGCATTGAATGCAATGGGAGCCAGGAAGCATTTGGCCTCCCTTGATATATTTATTTTAGCAGAAATTGCCAATCAGTGTTGAGCTAAACTGAGTGAGCTCAACTGTGAAAGGTTCTGGCACACCAAAAAAAAAGTGTGAAGGGAAGCCAGTGTGGATTTGACTTCACACCAATCACATCACGCCAAACGTCATTGACAGAAAATAACTTGAATTATCGCATCTCGTTGTGTTGTTGTCGTCCAGTGACTAACTAGCTAGCTTAAAGTGGCCCTTTTAGCCAGGTAGCCTAGGAAAACTAAAACTAAAAGCATATATGACAGTCTTAGACCATTTCGCCAACATGAAAGAGAGGATGATGGCATTGGCGTTTCTCTACAAGTAGGGTGTTTTCACACACAGAAGTCAGTACCATGGACAGGCACATGATATTTAGCTTACGTTGATTGGACTGAATTGATTTTGGAATCTTTTAGTTGTCACTGTATTAGACTAAACATAGGTTATTTGTTGATGTTGACATGTTGAAGTTGAAATGGTGCTGGAATAGTGGAGGCAGCTGCTGTATCTTTATGACTTGCGGTAACTCTCCGCTGTTCTAAATCAATAGTGGTTTGGTGGTCCAAAAATGATGGAAACATTAACTTGATTGACCTGTAGGTTATGTAACTGGTTTTTACATGCAATTTTTCCTGGTTTGGCTTCCTCAGTGATTTTACCCACGCACTGCTACTGACGATCATGTGTCTTTCTATATGCATAGGAATACTTAGGAACACGGGGTGGGGGGCAAATTAAACCCTGCCCTATGACCTCATTAACCAGAGCCCTGTGTGAAGACACCAAGACAACAGCCACCACGACCTACGCAAGCTCACCTGTCAACTGATAACACTGACATCCTGACAGGTAAACTAAAGATGGGGCTATATTTATTTGCTAAGCCAACATGACTTTTTTGTGCAATATTACAATAAATTCTGACCTTCTTCATTTTTTCTTTACTGTGTGGCTTGGCTAATGCACTTAAATGGATCTAAAAAGACCTGTACATTAGCATGTACATTTAGGGAACACATACATTCTATACATTACTCAGTGGAAATGTATACTGAACAAAAATATAAATGGAACATGTAAATGTGTTTTTCCAATGTTTCATGAGCTGAAATAAAAGACCACAGAAAAAAAGCTTATTTTTCTCGAATTTCTTCTTTGCCAAGATAATCTATCCACCTGACAGATGTGGCATATCAAGAAGTTGATTAAACAGCATGATCATTACACAGGTGCACCTTGTGCTGGGAACAATAAAAGGCCACTCTAAAATGTGCAATTTTGTCACACAACACAATGCAACAGATGTCTAAAGTTTTGAGGGAGCATGCAATTGGCATTCTGACTGCAATAATGTCCAACAGAACTGTTGCCAGAGAATTTAATGTTAATTTCTCTACCACAAGTCACCTCCAACTTCGTTTTAGAGAATTTGGCAGTACATCCAACCGGCCTCACAACCGCAGACCAAGTGTAACCACGCTAGCCCAGGACCTCCACATCCAGCTTATTCACCTTCTAATTAAGTAGTACTGAACACATTAAGTGAATATGGTTCTCGCAATAAAAGGGTTCAAATGAAATATTTTTAAAAAATGCATGTGTTAACATATAAACATGCTAGTTATAAAAATATGAAAATGCAAATACCTTATTTAAATTGATTTAAACATGACATTAAACCCAAAGTACTCTGTTAATTATAAGATGACTTAGTGTTAATTTCTTTGAGGGCAACTGAAATGGGTTCAACAATCACTTCACTTCACGTCAGTCCTTTTGCAGAACGTACTGTTGTTACCTACTGTATATGAACATGATCTCACAATGCTTCAATGGACATGTACACATTTTATCATGTTTTAGGGAAGACCCAGATGCAGACAGTGTCGAAGTAACAAAAGTTTATTACTAGAACAGGGGGCAGGCAAAACGACAGGTCAAGGGCAGGCAGAGGTCAGTAATCCAGATCAGAGTCCAAAAGGTACAGAATGGCAGTCAGTCTCAGGGCAGGTAGAGATCAATAATCCAGTGTGGTGTGACAAGGTACAGAACGGCAGGCAGGCTCAGAGTCAGGGCAGGCAGAATGGTCAAAACCGGGAAATCTGGAAACAGACAGCAGCATGCTGGAATCCGCTGGTAGGCTTGACAAACAAAATGAACTGGCAACAGACAAACAGAGAACACAGGTATAAATACACTGGGAATAATGGGGAAGATGGGCGACACCTGGAGGGGGGTGGAGACAAGCACAAAGACAGGTGAAACAGATCAGGGTGTAATACATTTAGCTACACTATTCCCTGGCGATGGTACATCAGACTTCATGTCACTAAAATGTCAATCTAGAAAGAGATTGAGGCAATATTAATCTCCAAAACTCTTTGTTCCAATTCAATACAACAGGTCAAGGCAGTATACATGCCCCATGCCACTGCACCTTCCCCCTTGCTTGCTCATGCATTGTCCATCACTACAGTTACAACTACTGTAATTTTACTGTCTAGCAAGCAACTTTGTCATGAACCAGCTGACAGTCAATACAATACAATACAAGTGCACTTGTGTTTGGCAAATGTGATGTGTCTTTGCTTCGGCATTTCAATAACAAAAAAACAGTCCCTCCACGAGAAACTTGAGAAAAGCCCGAGGGTTAGGGTGAATTGCCAGGTGGTGAATCCGCCATGTTGCCTGCAGCTGAATGTCCTAAGGTATGGCTGGAAGGGAAATATCCTATCTGTCCACTTGTCAAAATGGAAACATATTTCCCTGGGCATTAAGGTATGATTTCCCCAATCCCTTTGGGCCTTTGATTAAAGGTATTAATCACAAATTAATTGTCATGCTAATACGATTCATTTAATGTTGATCCTTTTCATGGTGGCGCCTCACACTGCCACACAGGGCAGACTGTGATGCAGGAGTGTAAGGGTACTTTCCTTTCGAAAAGCGTCTGTGAGATTCACAATTAGTGCAAAGCTGTGATTTTACCAGCCGAGCCGCTGCTGTGTGCATCTGGGGGAAATGATGAAACAAGATCAGATGCTGTAAATATTGCAGCAGCTAGCAGCTAATCATTGTTGGTTTACCTAAGTGTGCTGAAAATGAAACTATAGCATGCCGAGGCCTTCACAAACTCAACATGGGAGAGGATGTTACCTGAATAACAAAAAGCCAGACAAATCAAAAGGCGTTCTATTACTTCTCAAATTGTTCAGAGCATACTGGGATCACTGGATGAAGACATTATTATGTTTCTAGGCTACATGTTGCGAAACTCATTGCAGAGACATCGTAGAGTGCAGGTTGATACCTGTGCTTAAGGCCAGAGGAGAATACAGTGAAATACTAGAAAAGCAAGAACTACTGCAAATGATTGTAATATCCCTCAGCTCGAGACTTGCACTGTACTCATTTACTAGTCAGTGGTGGATTGTAATATTAACTAACTTAAATATGACTCAATCATGCATACACTTTTACCTGACTGTAAGTTGAAACACTGTAGCTAACAAGGTCATTTAGTTCGCATAGACTGCCAGCAACATGAACGGATTTGGAAATCCATTTAATTAGACCGACGTCTTCCTCAAAACTGTCACGCTCTGTGGCAATGAAGATGAAGCTGAGTGGAATGGTGAAATGTGGCAGGCGGCAAATGACGCAGTAATAGGCTCAAATGTATTAGCCTACATAAACTTTTGGTTAAAGCAATTTCCAGGTCATGCTCCCTAAAAAGCCTTGTGAGGAGATCCGCCGGGATTCAATCACTGACACCCATTGGCTTGGTCTGACACTTCTTCCTGTGTTGAAGCAGCACACTGCATTGTCCTGATGGCTGTTCTCTATCCATCAAACCAAGTGACTGATTAATGCAGTCATTCTAATGAGTCAATGTGGCTTGCAAAGAACGGTTAAAACAACATTAGGCCAGGTCCCTGGGAAGTGGCTGTGTGAGCGTCTGTCTGAGGGGGTGGGGATTGGGACAAAGTGGGGGCCACTATTCCAAATGGACCCTGATGGAAAATGATTAAACAGCGAGCATGGACTAACAGCACATTTCAGTGTAATGAGGGAAAATTAAATATGCATTAGCTCCACAGAACAGAGGTATTTTTTTGCATGACTGTCTGGAGCCATAGATGACTGAACCTGGGCCTCCAAAACCCTACCAAATGACTCACGTGTAGCGCGCAGACAAAACCCTACCAAATGACTCACGTGTAGCACGCAGACAAAACCCTTTCCAGTTGTTCATGAACAGTTCACATTCGTTTGAGCAATTAGCCATGATGCTCCTTTCAATTCCGAGTGCTCAACAGAGAGAAAGTTTCGACATGGGGGGAATGCATCATTGTCTGGGCTTTGGTCTGAATAGTAACACTGAATAGGACAGAGGAACACATTAATAAGGAATAATACATTTTTTTAAATGAGCAGTTCTAAGAAATTAAATTGCGATGGAATGATGTGAAGTTGCCCAGGAGCACTGACAGCTGTTATAGCCTACCACCCCAGAGGGGTTTGTTTGTAGAAATATATGAGATATTTTGATTAGGCTAATCGAAGTGATAATTAAAGAATAACTTCCCCTATAAAGCAACTTCTTGTTTTGAAAATGGCCTACGTGGCATCGATATGTGTCAGAAATAGTTATTCTAGTGTCAAAATGGAAAACAACGTATAAATAGGTTAATTCAGTCAGTCTTGTCCAAAACTAAGATTTTTCACTGCACTAAAATAACCATAACCTTACTACTTATAGGTGGGCGAAAACATACAGTGCAGATGAGAAATGTTGGCCTAAATTACTTTTAATATACTGTAACTGCCTTTTACAGACCTCATTCACAACAACAGGTGTCAGTGCTACAGAGCTTTCAGTACTGGAGAGTAGGAGATTTTGCTATTCAAATTTAATTATGCATTCATATTGAAATATAACAAAGCAGTTTCTGCTGGATTTAACCCCAAACTGTGTTATAAATGAGTCAGCCGTGCTGTTGTTAGAAATCAATAAAACCCTGGCTCTAAGCAATTACAATGCATGTACAATGCATGTATGAATCAACATAATGAACTAGAAATCAAAACAAACGCACACAATGCTACATTCGAAGGGACAAAAGTAATACTTAAGGGTGCATTTGTACAACTCTAAGCATTAATTAATATGAAGGTTCTTCGAAACACTAGAAAGTCTCATAAAAGTTCAACAATAACCACTACAAGTAATGCAGCCTCTTACAGTATTAAATAACACATGTCTCATAAGTATTGTTGTTTTTCTTCTTCCTGTTGATTTTTAAGTATTTTGTCAGACATTGGGTCATCTGGATTTCTCATCATAGCCGAGCAAACGTGTGAACTGCTTCATTGACGATGCCAGGGTCATTTATACTAAACAGAAATATAAAAGCAACATGTAAAGAGTTGTGTCCACATCACCAACAAACTATCATGGTCCAAACGCACTAAGACAGTTGTGAAGAGGGCACGACAACACCTTTTCCCCCTTCAGGGGAGTGAAAAGATTGGGCATGGTTCCCCAGATCCTCAAAAAGTTTGACAGCTGCACCATCGAGGGCATCCTGACCGGTTGCATCACTGCCTGGTATGGCAACTGCTCGGCCTCCGACCGCAAGGCCCTACAGAGGGTAGTGCGTACGGCCCAGTACATCACTTGGACCAAGCTTCCTGACATCCAGGACCTACGGTATATACTAGGCGGTGTCAGAGGAAGGCCCTAAAAATTGTCCAAGACTCCAGTCAACCAAGTTTATAGACTGTTCTCTCTACATTAGGTCCAAAAGGCTTCTTAACAGCTTCTACCCCCAAGACATAAGACTGCTAAACAACTAATCAAAAGGCTACCCAGACCCCTCTTTTAAGCTGCTGATACTCTCTGTTTATTATTTATGTATAGTCACTTTAACTCTACCTACATGTACATCTTACCTCAATTACCTCAACTAACCGGTGCCCCCGCACATTGACTCTGTACCCCCTGTATATAGCCTCGCTATTGTTATTTTACTGCTGCTGTTTAATTATTTGTTATGTGTTATTTTCTCTTTTTACTTATCCATCTTTTACTTAATTCTTAGGGCTAGGCCCTTTTTTTCTCAATTTCTGCCTGAATGACGTGCCTAAAGTAAACTGCCTGTTGCTCAGGCCCTGAAGCCAGGATATGCATATAATTGGTACCATTGGAAAGAAAACACTTGGAAGTTTGTAGAAATGTTTAAATAATGTAATAGAAAATCCAAAGAAAAACCAACCAGAATTGCTTTATGAGAAACCATCCTCTTACAATGGCAAGTATAAGGTCATACTGAAAATTAGCTCCCTGGATGCAATTCCTATGGCTTCCAACGTGTGTCAGCAGTCTATGTTCAAGGTTTCAGGCTTGTACCTTCAAAAACGAATAAGAAATATCAGTTTTAGTACAGGGAAACAGTCGTGTTTGCGAAACACCATGAAGACAGGACGCACCTGCTAAAATCGGTTTCCTATTGAACATACTTCTTTCCGTAAGAAATATTATAGTTTGATTACATTTTAGGGTATCTGAGCAGTAAATAGAAACGTATTTTGACTTGTTGAAACAAAGTTTAGGGGTAGATTTTTGGATTCCTTTCTCTGCATGTTGAACGAGTGGATTACTCAAATCAATGGCGCCAACTAAACAGACTTTTTGGGATAAAATCCATCTTTATATCTAGCAAAACGACACTACATGTTATAGCTGAGACCCTTTGGATGACAAATCAGAGGAAGATTTTCAAAAAGTAAGTGAATATTTAATCGCTATTTGTGGATTTTTGAAACCTTCAAAGCACCAACAAGCTGACAAACTCATAAAGAGATCCATGCCGCCAATTACAGTGCCTTCAGGAAGTATTCACACCCATTGACTTTTACCACATTTGATTTTTGAATGACAACCTCATATCTGTACCCCACACATACAATTATCTATAAGGTCCCTAACAGTCGAGCAGTGAATTTCAAACACAGGTTCAATCACAAAGACCAGGGAGCTTTTCCAATGCTTTGCAAAGAAGGGCACCTATTGGTAGATGTGTAAAAAAAGCTAACATTTAATTAATATACCTCTGAGCATGGTGAAGTTATTAATTACTTTTTAGATGGTGTATCAATACACCCAGTCACTACAAAGATACAGGCATCTTTCCTTACTCAGGTGCCAGAGAGAAAAGGCACCGCTCAGGGATTTCACTGAGGCCAATAGTGACCTTAAATAAGTTACAGTTTAATGGTTGTGATAGGAGAACCGAGGATGGATCAACAACATTGTAGTTACTCCATAATACTAACCTTTTTGACAGAGTGAAAAGAAGGAAGCCTGTACAGAATAAAAATATTCCAAAACATGCATCCTGTATGCAATAAAACACTAAAACTGCAAAAAATGTGGCAAAGACAATAATTTAATGTCCTGAATAAGACGCGTTATGTTTGGGGCAAATCCAACACGCACATCACTGAGTGCCACTCTTCATATTTTCAAGCATGATGGTGGCTGCATCATGTTATGAGTATGCTCTGCAAGGACTAGGGAGTTTTTTGGGGGATAAGTAGAAATGGAATAGAGCTAGGTACAAAAAAACCCTAGAGGAAAACCTGGTTCAGTCTGTTTTCCAACAGACATTGGGAGACAAATTCAAAGTTCGGCGGGACAATAACCTAAAACTCAAGGCCAAATATACAGTTGCTTACCAAGATGAAATGGAATGTTCCTGAGTGGCCTAGTTAGTTTTGACTTAAATGGACTTGAAAATCTATGGCAAGACTTGAAAATGCCTGTCTAGCAACAACCAACTTGACAGAGCTTTAAGAATTAAAGAAATATAATAATGTGCAAATATTGTACAATCGAGTTCCACAAAGCTCTTAGAAACGTACCCAGAAAGAATCACAGCTGTAATCTCTGCCAAAGGTGTTTCTACAAAGTATTGACTCAGGCGTGTGAATACTTATGCAAACTAGATATTTCTGTATTTCATTTTCAATACATTTACAAATATAAAAACGTGTTTTCACTTTGCCATTATGGGGTATTGTGTGTAGATGAGTGAGAAAAATCCATCTTGAATTTAGACTGTAGCACAACAAAATGTGGAATAAGTCAAGGGGTATGAATACTTTCTGAAGGCACTGTATGTGGTACGATACCCTCAAATGCACAGTAGTGATATTCTATGTTATAGGGGATAAGCAAGCCACTGCATTCAGGTTGCTGTCACTGTATTCACCCAGAGGAATTTCCTGTGCTGTACAGAGAGGGGAATGAGAAGTATCATTCCTGCGAATGCACAATGTTGCTGAAACCCAACCGAGTTGGTGACACAATCTGCTTTTTGTTGTTGAGCATCCTGTCTCCAAGGTACTCGGCATGATGTACAGCTTGTCCAAGGCTAGACAACCCACAGTGCTTCAAAAATAAATCATGCAGTGGCGACTAACCATATTTCAGAATGTCTGTATTGTACTCAGGTGTTTCAATCTATACATACACTGTGTGTTCTCTTCAGCCGACAATTGTCATTAACATTACCATCATCCCCACTTTCACCCTTATCGTCTTACCCACCACCTATATCATCATCTCGATCATTATCATTACCATCATGCGACACAATGTTGTAATTATCATCCCCATCATCAGCGTGTTTTCTAAAAACAACATCTAATCATTACATGCTGAATAGGGAGATCACTCTGAGCATTATGGCTCACTCCTGACGGGGCTTGATTAATATGTCTGACCTTCAGGGAAACTGTCCCACCTCAGGGGGAGGGGCCAACTGAGATTAAAACTCAACCAAACCCACCAATTCTCATTGATCTTTAAAAACTGTGTATAGTATAGCATAGCAACACACACACCAATTCTTCATAACGGTCCCACATTAGGCTATTAATTTCCTTTTTTACCTTTATTTAAAATGTTTTAATGTGTTGAAAGTTGCAAAATAATAGTTTGTGAGGCAACGTTGTAACATTGTGCTTGATCAGCAATATAATTTCTGAATTTATCCATACGCCTGAGATTCTGTCATTAAAAATGTCTCTTGTGAAAACATAATTATATGAACCAAAATAGCAACATTGGGTACATAATAGTTCAGGAAACAAGGACAGGTTTAATACCCACATATTAGTATGAGATCTGCTGCTTTTTAAGTCATTAACAAATCCCCCAAAACATCAAGTAATTGATTGAAATCAAATTAAGAGCGGCAAACCTCCTTGGCGCCATTCTTCCCACATGCCAAGGTGGGTGTCTTTTTCAAGGCTCTAGACAGACCCAATGCAACATGGATCTTAACTCCAATGGTGTAAAACAGCTTTACGGGGCCCCCCGCAAGGTCCAAACCATGGGGCAGACAGAAAAAAAATGTGGATTTTTATAGCTAATCTCATGCTATTTTACAAATTTTTGCCAAAAGGCTGAGAGAAAATGTTGCTGTTTTAGAGCTCAGGGATTCTTTAAAGACGGGACAATCTCAACTTTTTTTCCCACAAATATTTGAAATTATATTAACCTCATTTGAAATACACAGTGCCTTCAGAAAGTAGTCACACCCATTGACTTTTATCACATTTTGTTGTGAAACAGCCATAATTTAAAATAGATTAAATTGAGATTTTGGTCACTGGCCTATACACAATTCCCCATAATGTCAAAGTGGAATTATTTTTTTGACATTTTTACAAATTAATTAAAAATTAAAAGCTGAAATGTCTTGAGTCAATAAGTATTCAACCCCTTTGCTATGGCAAGACCAAATAAGTTCAGGAGTATAATAGTGCTTAACATTTTTGAATGACTACCTCATCTCTGTACCCCACACATACAATTATCTGTTAGGTCCCCCAGTCGAGCATTTACATTTAAAACACAGATTCAACCACAAAGACCAAATACGTTTTCCAATGCCTTGCAAAGAAGGGAACCTATTGGTTGAAGGGTCATTAAAGAAATTAAATATCTCTTTGATCATGGTGATGTAGAAGCAACTTTGGCAGCGATTACAGCTGTGAGTCTTTCAGGATTGTGCAACATTTGCCCATTATTCTTTTCAAAATTCATCAAGCTCTCTCAAATTGGTTGTTGATCATTGCTAGACAACCATTCTTAGCTCTTGCTGTAGATTTTCAAGTCCATTTAAGTCAAAACTGTAACTTGGGCACTCAGGAACATTCACCGTCTTCTTGGTAAGCAACTCCAGTGTAGATGTGGCCTTGTGTTTCAGGTTATTGTCCTGCTGAAAGGTGAATTTATCTCCCATTGTCTGGTGGAAGGCAGACTGAACCAGGTGTGCTTAGCTGTGCTTAGCTCCATTCCATTTCTTTTTTTTATCCTGAAAAACTCTCCAGTTCTTAACGATTACAAGCATATCCATAACATGATGCAGTCACCACTATGCTTGAAAATATGGTATGAGAGTTATGTGTTGTGTTGGAAACATAACACTTTGTATTCAGGACAAAAAGTTAATTTTTTGCCACATTTTTTGCAGTATTACTTTCGTGCATTGATGCAAACAGAATGCATGTTTTGGAATATTTGTATTTTGTACAAGCTTCCTTCTTTTCACTCTGTCAATAAGGTTACAATATATGAGTACCTCCCATTCACTGAACACAATGTGCCCCACAGTAATATACATAAATATGAAATTGGGAGTGCAAGATTATTCTCACGAAAATAGATTTCTGCGCCAAGCTCCATGGCCAATCGAGAACCGAGGTACCCAAACCACTTTGCTAAATGTAATTTATTTCATGCTGCATCAGGTGTTTTTCTGCCTTTCTGTGGCATGATGAGAATCTGTGTATATTTTCTAGATTATGAAACTTCTCACTTTCCACCAATAATACATTTAGACAGACCCATTTTAAGGGTCTCTAAAAGGCATATAGTCAGTAAAGTAATATGGGCCATGTAATGGGATTATTACACCGTTAGCGGCCAAAGGTGGAAGGAAATTATGAGCAGATGAAAGATGATCACTTAAAGGTGTTAGCAAAGTGGTTCCTCCGCTCTAAATTGAAAAATGTGATTTGTTTGGAGAGCTCTATATCATTCAGTGGACTTTGACTAGCTTGACCACAGCTATCAAGAAATATTATGAAAATGAGATAGCTCACAACTTTCCTAACTTTTCTTACAGTCAAATGATAATGCAATTAGGCTGTACAAAGACACCTCATACATCAGATTAATTATATTGAAATGTTTCCTTGTTTTGTAGCACACCTCTGAACCAGGAGCATATGGCATGCACACATATTATGCAAGCAGTAATTGCAAAGTAATAACATACCTCCCAGGGGAATAAAACTTTGAAGTAAGTCGCTTTAGCTACGGAAGTTTTTGCGTTACGATACATTTTGAAATCCGCCCATGACAGACATGTGAGAGTTCTAGTGTCACTATACAACCATCTGGTTTATACTTAGTGGGACTATAATTTGTTTTTCAACAGGACAATGACCCAATGTTTAAGGGCTATTTGACCAAGAAGGAGAGTGATGGAGTGCTGCATCAGATGAACTGGCATCCACAATCACTCGACCTCAACCCAATTGAGATGGTTTGGGATGAGTTAGACCGCAGATTGAAGGAAAAGCAGCCAACAAGTGCTCAGCATGCGTGGGAACTCCTTCAAGACTGTTGGAAAAGCATTCCAGGTGAAGCTTGTTGAGAGAATGCCAAGAATGTGCAAAGCTGTCATCAAGGCAAAGGGTGGCTACTTTGAAGAATCTCAAATAGAAAATATATTTTGGTTTGTTTAACACTTTTTTGGTTACTACATGATTCCATATGTGTTATTTCATAGTTTTGATGTATTCACTATTATTCCACAATGAAGAAAATAGTAAAAAAAATTAAGAAAAACCCTGGAATTAGTAGGTGTGTCCAAAATTTTGACTGGTACTGTACCTTGACAGTATACATTTCCCTTCCCACAATTCAAAGATAATCAGCTATGGACATAGATCTCAGAATGGTTTGTCACGTTAAATTAGTGAAATTGTGAACACAATTTACCAGCTTTTCCTACCCTCATTGTATTTGCAGAAACAGCGATATTGATTTATACCTTGTGGGATTTCTGCACTTAAGTAAAACAGTTTTTTTTTTCAATGTAAATCAAAGCTCTGGAGCTTCAAAAGCCTGCAGAGTTATTTAATCCTAATGCTGATCTAGTAGATCACAGCCCTCGTTTGTTTCATTTAAACAAATTCCTTGTGTAATAAAAACGTGTTCTGTGTCCTGTGTTGGAGGAAGCACACCGATTTGTAGCCTCAGATGGGGGATGTTTCATATAGACCTAGCGCCATATTGTAGATCTAAGGATTGGGTACATCAAAGCAGAGAATCTCCACTGTGTGGAACAAAATAGATGCACTGGGGGTTTTCGCTCAAGTTAGCAAGGATGTACAATATCCCTTAGAGCAGTCATCAGATATGCTATAATGTTCACATAGTTGTTTTAGTGAGCTCACTTTGCAATGCCGTTACCGTGAGTAATATTGCTCTTTGGGCTGGAATCAAGTTAGATTAGGAATTGTGGCAGCCTAATCCAATTGAATGATTACTGATCCCAGACCAGACTGTCTCGCTGATGGATCAAGTTCCTGTTAAATTGAAAGGTTAAAGTGCACTGCCAGGGAGTCCATCACCTTCAACGTACTCTCAATTGGCAGTTCCTTGCTTAGTAGAATAAGTATCTGACAAGTCTGTGCATTAAACTGGCTTAATAATCAGGAAGGACATATGAACACTACATGAGTGAATGGATTACAGTGACTATTCTTCAAATCCAATTATTTTGGATATGGATGGGTGTGTCTTAGTCAGTCAATGAAACTGCTGAAAGAATAGACAAGACATCTCTGAAAGTGATGGTTGTACATGGAAACGCTGTGAAAGGATCCTCATTATTAAAGGAAAAACAATATTTTCACTACAGTGCAGAGGGAACACTGCTCCCCACTGGCCATTTGCACACACAGCATCCATTTATAAAATGTTCCTGTTTCCAACATTCTCCATCTCTGCCTAACAATGTACAGGAGACGGAATACAGTACAACGTGGCATAATGGTAAGGGGATGCAGAGGGCTGATGGAATAAGAAAAACACTAATGACTAACTGGGTAATCCATCCATGGAAAGAGTCAGGTTTCTTTGACTGTCTGAAGTATTTCGGTACAGTATGATACTCTGCTGTGGGATTCCTCTCCACAGTCCTATCACGTGCTCCTGACAGATGTCTCAGACACATATTAGGAGGTATTCAGAAAAGTCTCTCCATTGAGGCATGCTACCCCAGGAGTGTATACCAGATGTGGCAATAGAAGACTAGAGGCATGTTGGAGTATTACTGTACACTTTGGAAAATAGAGGTGAATGACAGATTTTAAATTGCTGAGAGATGAGTCAAACCTGTTTAGTGAGAGATGCTTCATACCCGTTTAGTGAGGTTTAATGAATTCATAAATGCCTTTGTTTAAGAGCTTAATCAAACATGAAAGTCCAAAGAGGTGTCTGGAGAGCGGAGCTTGATCATTGTACAGTATTCAGTTAGTAAATAATAGATTCATTAAGATATGATTATATTTCCTGAATAGACAAAACTCATCAGCAATTCCTATGACATTTCCAGGGAACAGTGTTTGTGTGGTACCATGAACCTATCAAAACACAGGGTTAATACAATTGGTCAGGTATACAGGGATGGGGAATAACTGATTAATCAGTTCCATGTAATCTGATTATAAAAAGCTAACTGTAATTAACTACATTAACAGCAAAAATATTGCAGTCAGATTTCAGATACTTTTGAAAAACTAGATGATTACTTCTTGGATTACTTTTCAATTTAAAAAGGATACACAATGACAATGTTTTCTGAATGTCATTCAATTCAGCATTGAAAAAAGGTGCAATATTAAGTTTGTTCCACCTGATTGAGTCTGACCACAAGTCAGAGACCACTATGATGACACACCAAATACATTTAATGGATCATTTTTGTCTTCTCTAATGCCACTTAATGGGATGGTCAACCAAAAGGAACTGCAAGTAATCAGATTACGTTACTGAGATTAGGTGATCCATAAATTCCGTTACTGATAAAACAAATGTGGGCAGGTAACTAGTAACTGTAACCTACTCAACCCTGTAAGTATAGTAGCTTTTCTCATGGAGAGTGTAGGGTGTCTTTGACCTTTATTGCTTTCAGGGAAAACCTCTAAGTGATCATTCTTTATCTTAGCCAATTGCTAACACAGCTCCTTGCTCCCTAGCTGTCATGATGTCAATAGACAGTGTTCTTTCCCACTAACCGAACTCGATCCTATTGAGCATGGCTGCCTGATGAAATGCTGACATACTCTCTCTCTCTCTGTCCAATGTCCTGCAGTGTCAGGTACTGTATAAGATGTCTCGGGGTTAAGAAGACAACATTGTTTGTAGTCACAGAAGTGTGGTATCTTCATATATGATGTGTCTACCTCAAAGAGCAGGTTTAGAGAGTAGTACCACTGAGAGCCACATACAATTATAGTACTATCAGCCTGGATTCCTTTCCAAACCCGTATTCATCCAAGAATGACTCATGCACCAGTCCATGACCTTCACTGTCCTCAACAAAAAATGTATATTACATCAGTGGTGTTATTTAAGCAATAAAGCATGAGAAACCGGGGATGACAGCAGACTACAGTACGTGCCTTTCGTTTGTTTTACCATTTATTTGGATATATCCGTTATAATGATCCTGTTACTGGACAAGTTCATTCTATATGGCACAGCGGAAATCACAACAACAACAATTTACATTGTTGCACACTTTGGAGAGGCAGCCAGCAAGGTTTAGACATACCTCAAATGTTGCAAACGAAATGCTAGGCTAGAAAAATGTCTAGATGTTTTTTTCCAGGGAAGATTGTCTGGCTGGGCTGTGGGACAGTCGATGTGCATTAATAATTCAAATGGAACTACTAACAGGCATTACTCAGGGATTGTGGTGAACAGCCCTCTTATCAACCAATCCAATTTGGTGTCAAATGAAAGCTAAGAGTTTATATATATTTTTAATTAAGGCATAAATACAGTACCAGTCAAAAGTTTGGACACACCTACTCATTCCAGGGTTTTTCTTTATTTTTACTATTTTCTATATTGTAGAATAATAGTGAAGACATCAAAACTATGAAATAGCACATGGTATCATATAGTAATGTCAAAAGTGTTAAACAAATCAAAATATGTTATATTTGATATTCTTCGAAGACACCTTTTGCCTTGATGACAGCTTTGCACACTCTTGGCATTCTATCAACCAGCTTCAGAATTCAAGGCACACTTAATCAGCATTGGTACAACAGCATTGTACAGCGATACGCCATCCCACCTGGTTTGCACTTAGTGGGACTATCATTTGTTTTTCAACAGGACAATGACCCAACACACCTCCAGGCTGTGTAAGGGCTATTTCACCATGAAGGAGTGGGATGGAGTGCTGCATCAGATGACCTGGCCTCCACAATCACCCGACCTCAACCCAACTGAGATGGTTTGGGATGAGTTGGACCACAGAGTGAAGGAAAAGCAGCCAACAAGTGCTCAGCATGTGGGAAGGTGAAGCTGGTTGAGAGAATAGTCTTGATGTCTTCACTATTATTTTACGATGTATAAAATACTCAAAATAAATAAAAACCCTGGAATGAGTCGCTGTGTCCAAACTTTTGACTGGTATTGTACATTGTACATACATTTGAAGAAAGACTGCCACTTATGTACTGTGGTTGGTTTGTATTACCTTATAAGTTAAGTTAAAGTATAATGGCTTGTGAGGGTCTACTTGAGTGGGTCCGCTGAGGGACTGAAATGGGATGAGTGGAGGCCCCACACACCTCATAAAAGCATCTGATGCCCTCCCAGTCACCCCATCCCAATCCCCCAGATATAATCCCTCTCCATTCTCACCAATAACGACCATTAAATCCTAGTTATGACAAACGAGGCATAATAATAATGTGGCATCCTTTCCTATCTGTCCAGAACTCTTTTTCATTTTATAACAGATTTAGAAGTCATAAAAAAAGAAAAAAGGGCCTCCCGAGTGGCACAGTGGTCTAAGGCACTGCATCACAGTGGCACTAGAGATTCTGGGTTCGAGTCCAGGCTCTGTCGCAGCCGGCCGCGACCGGGAGACCCAAGGGGCAGCGCACAATTGGCCCAGCGTCGTCCGGGCTAGAGGAGGGCTTAGCAGGCAGTGATGTTCCTGCCCCATCGCACACACACACACACACACAAACACAACAGTTATTGACTGACAATCCCTTCAGAAAGTATTCAGACCCCTTGACATTTTCTACATTACAGCCTTATTCTAAAATATTTCCCTCATCAATTTACACACAATACCCCATAATGACAAAGCAAAACAAGTTTTTAGACATTTTTGCAAACGTATAAAAAATAATTCAGACCCTTTACTGAGTACTTTGTTGAAGCACCTTTGGCAGTGAATACAGCATCGGGTCTTAGATATGATGCTACATGCTTGGCACAATAGGAGTTTCTCCTATTCTTCTCTGCAGATCCTCTCAAGCTATGTCAGGTTGGATGGGGAGCGTTGCTGCACAGGTATTTTCAGGTCTCTAGGGAGATGTTTGATCGGCTTCAAGTCCGGGCTCTGTCTGGACCACTCAAGAACATTCAGAGACTTCTCCCGAAGCCACTCCTGCGTTGTCTTGGCTGTGTGCTTAGAGTCGTTGTCCTGTTGGAAGGTGAACCTTCGCCCCAGTCTGAGGTCCTGAGCTCTCTGGAGCGGGTTTTCATCAAGGATCTCTTTGTACTTTGCTCTGTTCATTTTTGCCTCATCCTTACTCAAACCTGACAACTCTGACTACCTGCCACTGAAAAAGATCCCAACAGCATGATGCTGCCACCACCATGCTTCACCGTAGGGATGGTGCCAGGTTTGCTCCAAGCATGACGCTTGGAATTCAGGCCCAAAATTTAAATCCTGGTTTCATCAGACCAGAGCGGGCTGTCATGGCCTTCTACTGAGGAGTGGCTTCCGTCTGACAATTCTACCATAAAGGCCTGATTGGTGGAGTGCTGCAGAGATGGTTGTCCTTCTGGAATGTTCTCTCCATAGATGAACTCTAGAGCTCTGTCAGTGACCACTGAGTTCTTGGTCACCTCCCTGACCAAGGGCCTTCTCCCCCGATTACTCAGTTTGGCTGGGAGGCCAGCTCTAGGAAGAGGTTTGGTGGTTTCAAACTTCTGTCATTTAAGAATGATGGAGGCCACTGTGTTCATTTGTTGGTACCCTTCCCCAGATCTGTGCCTTGACATAATCCTGTCTCGGAGCTCTACAGACAATTCCTTCGTCCTCATTGTTTGGTTTTTGCTCTGACATGTACTCTCAACTGTGGGAGCTTATATAGACAGGTGTGTGCCTTTCCTTCAATTTAATTTATCACAGGTGGACTTCAATCAAGTTGTAGAAACATCTCAAGGATAATCAATGGAAATATGGTATTTATGTAAATGTGGTATTTATGTTTTGTTGTTTTATACATTTGCAACTATTTCTAAAAACCTGTTTTAGCTTTGTTATTATGGGGTATTGTGTGTAGATTGCTGAGGAATTTGTTTTATTTAATACATTTTAGGATAAGGCTGTAACATAACAAAATGTGGAGAAAGTCAAGGGGTCTGAATACTTTCCGAAGGCACTGTGTGTACTATATTTCTTATTTTCTATGGTATTGTCAGTGTCCATGTATATCATTGCCATCCGATAATTCTATTATTACTTCCTAGAGGTGAACAATTACTTGGGGACAATAGAGAATAGATTGTTTCGGTGGGAGGGAAAAGGAATGTTGTCTAAACTTACTATAAGATGGTTTTGGGCATCACTGTCTGTAACCAAGTTTGCTTATCTGTTTTTTTCCGCTTGTGCCTCTGCTCAGGGCACTGAGCTCTCTTTCAACTGTAAAGGTTCTCTGCAGCCAGTTCAGGGCTTCATCGGCGCCTGTGAACTCCATTCTTTGTGTTCCCTTCCATACCCACAGTTCTGCTGGGAATCGGGAGTTGATTCCTTTTTTCTCTAATGACTTTCTGATTGGAATAAATTGCTTGCAGGTTTTTTCTCAACCTAACAGACAGGTCCTGGATGAATCAAATGGACGTGGCATGGACCGTGGTCTCCTTTCCCCCCTGTGCCCTTAGAATGTTGACTTTGGTGTGACAGTTCCACAGCTTAAAGAGTACCATGCCAAGCTCCTCCGATATCAGCTTAATCATGTAAGTGGAAAGGTCCCTTTTTTCTTCGTCTTCTGGTAGGGACAATATTCTCATTTTGTTTTGTCTCATTCTGTTATCTTGCTGGTCCAGTTCATCTTCTAAAGTTTGCACCTTTGTTTCCAGAAGGAGTATTTTGTTGTCCTGTTTGTTAAATGCCCACCCTGTGTATGCATATCTGACACAATAGACAACTTTCCTTTCGAGCAAATCTACTTTTTTAAACAACAGATTGTAACAGTTTATTTTGTGAGAATTGGGAGGATTTTAGCCATGTTTTCTTGGATATCCTTCAGCTGTTGGTTGCTCTTATTGCTCTGCATCTCCAAGTTGTTCTTTGTATTTTCCTCTAAGTGAAGCCTTGGCTTATTGGGTCCCAGTCTCAGCGTTGTTTTACTCAGAGATTGGTTCGTTTTTATGTATAACTCTCTTCCTGTTGCTTGGGGATATATTGATCTAGTGATTTTTAACTTCCCTAGGGTAGGCGGCAGCATTCTGAATTTTGGATGAAAAGCGTGCCCAGAGTAAATTGCCTGATACTCAGGCCCAGAGGCTAGGGAATGCATATTATTAGTAGATTTGGATAGACAACACTCTGAAGTTTCTAAAAACTGTTTGAATGATGTCTGTGAGTATAACAGAACTCATATGGCAGGCAAAAACCTGAGAAGAAATTCAACCAGGAAATCTGAGGTTTGTAGTTTTCAAGTGATTGCCTGTCCAATATACTGTGTCTATGGGGTCAGATTGCACTTCCTACGGCTTCCAGCACATGTCAACAGTTTTTAGAACTTTGTTTCAGGCTTCTACTGTGAATGGGGAGCAAATAAGAGCTGTTTGAATCAGGGGTCTGGCTGAAAGCCATTAGTTTAGTCACACGCGCGGCCATGAGCGCAAGCTCCATTCCTTTACATTTCTAAAGACAAAGGAATTGTCTGGTTGGAATATTATTGAAGATTTATGATAAAAACATCCTAAAGATTGATTCTATTCATCGTTTGACATATTTCTACAAACTGTAATATAACTTTTTTGACTTTTCATCTAGACTTTGTGGTCACACCTTGTGCATTTTGATTACTGGACTAAACGTGCGAACAAGGAGGTATTTGGACATAAATGATGGACTTTATCAAACAAAACAAACATTTGTTGTCTAACATGGAGACCTGGGAGTGCAATCAGATGGAGATCATCAACTGGATGTTTGTTTGAGACAATGCATTTCTGAACATAACGCACCAATGTAAACTAAGATGTTTGGATATAAATATGAACTTTATCAAACAAAACATACATGTATTGTGTAACATGAAGTCCTATGAGTGCCATCTGATGAAGATCATCAAAGGTTAGTGATTAATTTAATCGCTATTTCTGACTTTTGTGAGCCCTCTCCTTGGCTGGAAAATGGCTGTATGGTTTTCTGTGACTAGGCGCTGACCTACCATAATCGCATGGTGTGCTTTTGCAGTAAGGCCTTTTTGAAATGTCACTGGCTTGTCGATGTGGGACGCTACCGTCCCACTTGTACCAGAGAAGTTTTAAAGGCTCAATTTAAAATATACTGAACAAAAATTTAAACGCAACATGTAAAGAGTTGGTCCCATGATTTCATTAACTGAAATAAAAGATCCCAGACATTTTTCATACGCACAAACAACTTATTTTTCGGACATTTTGTGCACAAATTTGTTAACAAATTTGTTTACAATCCTGTTAGTGAGCATATCTCCTTTTCCAAGATAATCAATCCACCTGATAGGTGTGGCATATCAAGAAGCTTATTAAACAGCATAATCATTACACAGGTGCACCTTCTGCTGCAGACAATAAAAGGCCACTCTAAAATGTGCAGTTTTGTCATGCAACACAATGCCACAGATGTGTCAAAGTTTTGAGAGAGTGTGCAATTGGCAAGCGGAATGCAGGAATGCCCATCAGAGCTGTTGCCAGATCATTTTAATGTTAATTTCTCTGCCATAAGCTGCCTCCAACGTCATTTTATAGAATTTGGCTCTACGTCCAATCGACCTCATAACCGCAGACAGCGTATAACCATGCCAACCCAGGACCTCCACATCTGACTTCTTCACTTTTGGGATCGTCTGAGACCAGCCACCCAGACAGCTGATGAATCTGAAACTGTTTGTAGTAAAACCCTTTTGAGTGGAAAAACTCATTCTGATTGGCTGGGCCTTGCTCCCCAGTGGGTGGGCCATAGATTGAATTTATTTCAATTGACTGATTTCCTTACACAGTATGAACTGTAACTGAGTATAATCGTTGCATTTGTTGCATGATGCTTTCATATTTTCATTCAATATCTGATACCTGGCTTCTAAACTTCTAAAACAGAAAGGTCTCCTTTTCAGGACCCTGTCTTTCAAAGATAATTTTAATCTAAATAACTTCACTTTAATCTTCACTATTTTCCATGCTTGTTCAATGAACCATAAACAATTAATGAACATGCACCTGTGGAATGGTTTTTAAGACACTAACAGCATACAGACGGTAGGCAATTAAGGTCACAGTTATGAAAACTTAGGAGACTAAGAAAGATGCCCAGAGGCACTGCTCATCTGCGTGAACGTGCCTTAGGTATGCTGCAAGGAGGCATGAGGACTGCAGATGTGGCCAGAGCAATAAATTGCAATGCCCGTACTGTGAGACGCCTAAGACAGTGCTACAGGGAGACAGGACGGACAGTTGATCGTCCTCGCAGCGGCAGACCACGTGTAACAACACCTGCACAGGATCGGTACATCCGAACATCACACCTGCGGGACAGGTACAGGATGGCAACAACAACTGCCCAAGTTACACCAGGAATGCACAATCCCTCCATCAGTGCTCAGACTGTCCGCAATAGGCTGAGGCTGGACTGAGGGCTTTTAGGCCTGTTGTAAGGCAGGTCCTCACCAGGCATTCCCGGAAACAACGTCGCCTATGGGCACAAACCCACCGTCTCACCAGGGATGATGGATTTGCGTTAATTGTCGAAGGAATGAGCGTTACACCAACACCTGTGCTCTGGAGAGGGATCGATTTGGAGGTGGAGGGTTCGTCATGGTCTGGTGCGGTTTGTCAAAGCATCATCGGACTGAACTTGTTGTCATTGCAGGCAATTTCAATGATGTGTGTTACAGGGAAGACCTCCTCCTCCCTCATGTGGTACCCTTCCTGCAAGCTCATCCTGACATGACCCCCCAACATGACAATGCCACCAGCCATACTGCTCGTTCTGTGTGTGATTTCCTGCAAGACAGGAATGTCAGTGTTCTGCCATGGCCAGCGAACAGCCCGGATCTCAATCCCATTGAGCACGTCTGGGATCGGAGGGTGAGGGCTAGGGCCATTCCCCCCAGAAATGTACGGGAACTTGCAGGTGCCTTGGTGGAAGAGTGGGGTAACATCTCACAGCAAGAACTGGTAAATCTGGTCCAGTCCATGAGGAGGAGATGCACTGCAGTACTTAATGCACCTGGTGGCCACACCAAATACTGATTGTTACTTTTGATTTTGACCTCCCCTTTGTTTAGGGACACATTATTCTATTTCTGTTAGTCACATGTCTGTGGAACTTGTTCAGTTTATGTCTCAGTTGTTGAATCTTGTTATTTTCATACAAATATTTACATACAGTGGGACAAAAAAGTATTTAGTCAGCCACCAATTGTGCAAGTTCTCCCACTTAAAAATATGAGAGAGGCCTGTAATTTTCATCATAGGTACACTTCAACTATTACAGATAAAATGAGAAAAAAATCAAGAAAATCACATTGTAGGATTTTTAATGAATTTATTAGCAAATTATGGTGCATGCGCAGACCAACTGTCAAGTGTCTTCACTGACATTTTCAACCTCTCCCTGTAATACCTACATTTTTCAAGCAGACCATCACAGTTCCTGTGCCAAAGGAAGCGAAGGTAACCTGGCTAAATGATTACCACCCCGTGGCACTCACATCAGTAGCCATGGGGCGGTATGCGAATTTGAGTGGGTCTAGGGTGTCCGGGAGGATGCCGTTGATGTGAGCCTTGACCAGCCTTTCAAAGCACTTCATGTCTACCGACGTGTCTCGGGCCTAACAACACCCTTGCCAATATATCCTCCAAACACCGGCTTCTTGGGCATTATCACTTAATTTTACCATGGCATTGTGGAATACTCATTTCTGATTTTTTTGTTTTGAAGTGCATTCTAGAGCGTGCATTATTTCCCTATTTGTATTTATTATGGATCCCCATTAGCACAAAATATCAGCACGGTATAATTCAGTGGCTCTAGTTCATTCCTACATGTTCAAGGATTGTGCTGCTTTGAAAGCAAAAGTCGATTGAAAACATTATTGGCATTGTTGAATTCTACTTCATAATAGCAAGCTAGGACTGATGGTTTAGTTAGCTAAACTAGCAAGCGTGTTTGTTTGGTTACCAAGGCAACTACTGTAACTATCTAGTAAACTTGCTAGCTATTTCAGTGGATGTAGAACACATTACTACTGGCAAATTAACATCATTCTAGCGGCAAATGTGTTAAGTTATAGCCATGGTATAAAAGAGATAATCAACTCAGGGCTCTATGCGTTCTCTGGAAACTCTAGCTCATTGTGGAATACACTTTCCACATTATTTTCCATAGAGCGCATAGTCCATCATTGATTATCACTTACATATTGAACTCTGAAAGCCATCAGCTAAATCACATAACTAGCTAGCTATCTTTGGATACGCACTGTCAATCAATTCCGTCCTATGCCATGGTAGTCACTGCCATACCTTCAGCAGAGTAAACATGTTTGTTGTTGTATCTTTGACTAACTTTAGCTAACATAAGCTAGCTAACATTAGCAAATAAGATGTCAAAAATATTTACAAGAGCTCATATTACAGTAAGCATGGCATAAATATGAATTGGGTAGTGTTTGTATGGGTTTGTGTTATGGGGTTACAGGTGTGTAGCCTGAGGACCACAGTGTACCTTCCAGACCATGTAATCAATCTACCCCTTTTCTTTTTTTACCTTTTCTCTTTTTAAAACAAAAATAAAATACCCCAAAGGTGCAGCATTTTGAGGGAGGGGGCACACCTTGCGATTATGGAGCACAACAAGATTGTGGGACAAAAACAAGCAAAGGACACTGAAAGGTATAAAATCAAGAATAAAACAATAATGACACAACCACCTCATTCTTCTCTCTGCAGATTCTCAAAACACAATACAAAAACACGTCAACATTGTACGCCGACAATTCATATTTTTCTTATAAATCTGACATTTGGATCCCTGCACATTCTTATAGAGGATCTAGATCATTTGTCTAACCTCTCTGGATTACAACATAATTATTATAAGTGCACCATATTACATATTGGATTAAAATAATACAACTTTTACATTACCGTGTAGTTTTTCAATGAAATGGTCTGACGGTGAAGTGGATATACTTGGTATTCATATCCCAAGAAAGAAAGGATCTCACTACAATAGATTTTTATAGAAAGCCAGCAAAAAATAGATAATATCTTGCTACCATGGAAAGTACAATACCTGTCTATTTATGTTTTGGTACTGCCCTTATCTAGCCTATTTGTGGTCTCAGGTTCAGGAATGGCTGAAGAATTGCAACATTTACCTGGAGTTAACTCTGCAAATAGCACTGCTGGGTGACTTAAAAAGCCATAGTCAATTGATCAACAATATAATAGTACGCTTAGCAAACATGTTTATCTTTAATTTACAATTTGTAGAAACTATGAGAATAGAAAGATTCTGAACTTTTGTGAAACATCACAGCTCAGTTGAAAAATATATAGCAATTAGAAATCAAAATTGAATTGTTTTTAGAGATAGGCGAGAGGGGTTGAGGGCAGCTGAAGGGTGGGAACCAAAAAATAAAAATACAGAACTAATGTAAAATATACAGTGCCTTTGGAAGTATTCAGACCCCTCAACTTTTTACACAATTTGTTATGTTACGGCCTTATTCTAAAATGGATTAAATATTTGTTTAAATCCAGCAATATACACACAAGACCTCATAATAACAAAGGGAAAGCAGACATTTTTTTCAAATATATTCAAAATATAAAACAGAAATACCTCAAATACATAAGTATTCAAGACCCTTTGCTATGAGACTCGAAATTGAGCTCAGGTGCATCCTTTTTCCATTGATCTACAACTTGATTGGAGTTCACCTGTGATAAGGGCTCCCAAGTGGCGCAGCGGTCTAAGGCACTACATCTCAGTGTAAGAGGCGTCATTATGGTCCATGGTTCGAATCCAAACTGTATCACATCTGGCCATGATTGGGAGTCCATAGGGTGGCACACAATTGGCCCAACATCGTCCAGGTTCTTATTGTAAATAAGAATTTGTTCTTAACTCACTTGCCTAGTTAAATAAAGGGTAAATAAATAAAAATAACAGTTTCAATTGATTGGACATGATTTGGAATAGCACACACCTGTCTATATAAAGTCCCACAGTTGACAGTGCATGTCAGAGCAAAAACCAAGCAATGAGGTCAAAGGAATTGTAGGTAGAGCTCTGAGAAAGGAGAACAGTACAAATAAAAATGTATGCAGCATTGAATGTCCCCAAGAACACAGTGGCCTCCATCATTCTTAAATGAAAATGATTGGAGCCACAAAGACACTTCCTAGAGCTGGCTGCCCGGCCAAACTGAGCAATTGGGGGAGAAGGGACTTGGTCAGAAGGACATCCTTCTCTGCAGCACTCCACCAATCAGGCCTTTGTGGTAGAGTGGCCAGATGAAAGCAACTCTTCAGTAAAAGGCACATGACAACCTGCTTGGAGTTTGCCAAAAGGCACCTAAAGACTCTCAGATCACGAGAAACAAGATTCTCTGGTCTGATGTCAACATGAGGCTGAACTCTTTGGCCTGAATGCCAAGCATCACATCTGGAGGAAACCTGGCACCATCCCTACGGTCAAGCATGGTGGTGGCAGCAACATGCTGTGCGGATGTTTGTCAGCGGCAGGGACTGTGAGTCTTGTTAGGATCGAGGGAAAGATGAACAGAGAAAAGTACAGAGAGATCCTTGATGAAAACCTGCACCAGAGTGCTCAGGAACTCAGACTGAGGCGACGGTTCACCTTCCAACAGGACCCTAAGCACACACCCAGGACAAAGCAGCAGTGGCTTCGGGACAAGTCTCTGAATGTCCTTGAGTGGCCTAGCAAGAGCCCGGACTTGAACCTGATCAAACATTATGGAGAGACCTGAAAATAGCTGTGCAGCAACGCTCCCCATCCAACCTGCCAGAGCTTGAGAGGATCTGTAGAGATGAATGGGAGAAACTCCCCAAATACAGATGTGTCAAGCTCGTGGCATCATACCCAAGAAGACTCAAGGCTGTAATCGCTGCCAAAGGTGTTTCAACATAGTACTAAATAAAGGGTCTGAATGGTTATGCAAATGTGATATTTCCGTATATTTTTAATACATTTGCTAAAATTTCTAATAAACAGTTTTTTCTTTGTCATTATGTATATTGTGTAGATTGATGAGGGGAAAAAACAATTTAATACATTTTAGAATAAGGCTGTAATGTAACAATGTGGAAAAAGTCAAGGGTTCTGATTACTTTCCGAATGCACCTTCCTAATATTGAGTTGCACCCCCTTTTGACCTCAGACCACCCTCAATCCTCAATTCATTGGGGCATGGACTCTACAAGGTGTCGAAAGCGTTCAACAGGGATGCTGGGTCATGTTGACTTCAATGCTTCCCACAGTTGTGTCAAGTTGTTGGTGGACAATTCTTGATACACACAGGAAACTGTTGAGTGTGAAAAACCCAGCAGTTTTGCAACTCAAGACACCTGGCACCTACTACCATACCCCGTTCAGTGTATATGCCATTTAATATATGCGTACATTTTACGTATGGGTGGTCCCCGGAATTGAACGCACTACCCTGGCTTTACAAGCACCATGCTCTACCAACTGAGGTACAACACTTCAAACTAAATGTTATAGCAACCAAAATACCATAAGTTGCACATATAGAACAGGGATTATTTTGCAATAAAGGAATCTGCTAGTCACTGACAGTCACTCATTTAGCCCAGAATTGCAGCAAACTTGCATTTAAACTGCAACATGCTCCATTAATTTGTACCTTTTGAGAAAAGGATACAGACAAATACTTACAAATTGGAAAATTGACAAGGCTAAGGGAACCCTTGCAGATGGGCACTTACTCTGGTATATTCCAATCAGTCTTAGGGCAATGGCCATTCATACTGTACTAAATATCAATGTGACTGCACCCAAAATGTCCTCTGGTCCGGAAACGTTGCGCATCAAAACTTCAAAATTACATATTATATGTCGACTAAACAGGTCAAACTAAGTGCAGAAGCAAGCTTTATGATGTTTTTAACACACAAAACAAATTTCAATTCAACCGGGCATCGTTTGCTCTTCCCAGGAGTGCTGGAACAAAGGAATGGCTGTGACCAATTCGCGCCCTAACGCACAGGTTTTTTTCTCGCGGCACTTACTCAAATCACTCCCATAGGGCCAATTCTCGTGTCCCCAAAGTGTCCCCAGATCCATAAGTGGTCGGGAAGGGTGGGGGCGATGACGTCAAAGTTGCTCCAACTTTCATGACCACAAAACTAGTTTGGAAGAATGCATGCCCTGTGAGTTCTGCTATACTTACAGACATAATTCCAACGGTTTTAGAAGCTTTAGAGTGTTTTCTATCCAATAATAATTATTATATGCATATTATATTATATTTTATTTTTCAGTTTACTAGGGGTACCCAATTTCTCCAAAGGGGGCGTAAATCTGCCATGCCCTCAAAGAGTTAATGTGGATATATTCAATTAAACAACAATTTTGTACCCTTCTCTGCTACTGAGTATTTTCGTAGTATTTTTCTCACTTCCACTATGTCAGGTTGTTACTACTGCTGCTCTATATACTCTATAGTTTGAAACTTAATACAATATTTTCAACTTAAAATACAGTAATTTTACTGTAATAATAACCAGCAACATATTTTTAAAAAATTGGTAAGCATGAAAGGTTAAAGTGAAATTAGTCAATCTCCACTCAGAATTATCATAAATAAAATATCATGCCTGCCTCTCTCCTGCTTGAAGTTAACAAATGCAATATACCCTCTAAACCAGTGATGGGCAACTTTGATGGACATGCTAACCTCTCACCATTAATTAATAGCAGGGGAGGTTAGCATGTCTTGGGGTATGATGTTGGACTTTCTGTGACTTTCTCAATCATCATTATTCACAATTCTTTCAGGATTGTCCGTAACCATGGTAGAAGTGTTTAGAAAGATATTCTATTTTTTTACAATAAAAGTGACTGAAAAAGTGACTGAATTACACAATACATTATTTGCTATTCATTTTTATTGGGCACAAAATAATCTGAAACACAACCAAAATGAACTATAAACAAGTTTGTAGAGTCACAAGCCTGATGTAGTCAACTCATGCTTGGAATATGGGACACACAAGAGCTATAATGTGCATCATACAGTGAACTTTGTGGGTTGAGGCGGGTGCCTTTGGCTTTGACATAGGAATAGTGACACCAAACTGTACTGCCTTTGGCTAAAATATATAAAGAAAAAGCACGGGCCTAATCTATCACCAATTTCCCACAATAATTCTAATGTATTTTTAAATTTAATGACGAATATCATTCATTGGAATATGAAATGCAAACTAAGGATCTCAGACCTCCGTTTTCAATCTCAAATTGCATTCTTCATTTCCAATTAAATATCCAACCCACCTCATAACCATTCAAACACTTAATTATAAAGACTTGTGTAATTGCAAATGCTCCATTATTAAATTAAATAGATGTTTTGCTCCATGAAGTAATCCAACATTCTGTACGCTGCCATATTGTGTATTTCAAATCTTCTCTCATTGATTGAGACAGGTGGGTGTCCACCCAACTGCCCCATGTCATGATGACACTCATCTGTTTCGGTCAATGAGAATACCTTGCAACTAGACATGGAGGTTTAGAAGACGTGTTGTCTTCCTAGTCGGGAATTGAGGAAGTATTGCCAAGTAAAGGTTGGTGAAAAATTTCCGTGCTATGCTTTACACTACTGTGTAATGGCTGTGTGGAAGAATTCACATATCACGCCATTTCAAAGTGTAGCGTACTCTTGAATTCAAAACCAGAGTTGATTTTTTTTATTTAACTAGGCAAGTCAGTTAAGAACAAATTCTTATTTACAATAACAGTCTACTGGGGAACAGTGGGTTAACTGCCTTGTTCAGGGGCAGAATGACATATTTTACCTTGTCAGCTCAGGGATTCGATTCAGCAACCTTTGGGTTACTGGCCCAACGCTCTAACCGCTGGGTAGCCTAGTGGTTATGGGAGCTCATGGGAGTTCATGAGAGGCTGAACTGACAGCTCCTATTAATGTAAGACCGCTGGGCTACAGCTGTGTCATCCTTCAATATGGAGTAATATCCACCGAAACCAATGCTGTCTTCATCTGGCCCAAGCTAGTGCCCCGACAAAAAGCTAATTGAAATGCATAGACTACGGAAACGTGACATTGTAATGCATTCAGAATGAGATGCGAGCGCAATCAGTATCGCATTAATGCACAGCGTGTACTCAAGATGGACTGGGTCCATAAGGTAGATACTGTTCTTCTGTCCCTTTTCCAGGCCAACAAATTGTTCTGAGCGTACCACTGGCGCCACATGCAGATATAGCACAAAGTCGGAGTTCTTTGTCTGATATGGATGGTTAATTACAGAGAAGAATAATTTGAATCCAATGTCTGGGCGTTGTAGCACATTTGAATAGGTGTTTAATGATTTCTGCTTTTGTTGTTGCTATTTTCATACTTGCTTCTGAGAATTTTTATGTTTGAATCAATGACTATGGAGTACATGAGGCCAGAGCTATGCCATTTTTGTATTCCATTCAAAAGCTGCTTCAAATAGAGCGAGACACAAGATGCTGGCTGAAAGCATTTCTGACAGTGAAGTAGGAATGTCTAATTGGTTAATTCAGAGCTGAAAGCAAAACAGAATACAGCATTATTGGTGGAGAAAGTTTCAAGGTACTGTATGTTTTATAAATGTCACTGATATGGATGTAGACCTATCTGATATTTAAGACATCCCTGACCAAGAATGTGTCCATAACTAAATGTTACTATAGAAACACATTCACAGACTTAGCCTTGGTCGCTCTCATGCCATAGCCTTGGCTCCAGGTCAACTACAAGTCTCTGCTAGGTAAAGCCCCGCCTTATCTCAGCTCACTGGTCACCATAGCAGCACCCACCCGTAGCACGCGCTCCAGCAGGTATATCTCACTGGTCACCCCCAAAGCCAATTCTTCCTTTGGCCGCCTCTCCTTCCAGTTCTCTGCTGCCAATGGAACGAACTGCAAAAATCACTAAAGCTGGAGACTCTTACCTCCCTCACTAGCTTTAAGCACCAGCTGTCAGAGCAGCTCACAGATCACTGCACCTGTACACAGCCCATCTGTAAACAGCCCATCTATCTACCTCAGCCCCATACTGTATTTATTTATCTTGCTACTTTGCACCCCAGTATTTCTTCTTGCACATTCATCTTCTGTACATTCTACCATTCCAGTGTTTAATTGCTATATTATAATTACTTCGCCACCATGGCCTATTTATTGCCTAACCTCCCTTATCCTACCTCATTTGCACATACTGTATATAGACATTTCTACTGTATTATTGATAGTATGTTTGTTTATTCCAAGTGTAACTCTGTGTTGTTGTATGTGTCGAACTGCTTTGCTTTATCTTGGCCAGGTCGCAGTTGCAAAATGTGAACTTGTTCTCAACTAGCCTACCTGGTTCAATAAAGGTGAAATAAATAAATAATATCAAAAAGTGGCTCAGAAAATCCACCATGGCCGAATCTCAAACCGAACACTTTGAGCACTCGATCACTCGATATGCATGTTCACGAATCAATTGAGTCAATCTCAATCGCTAGTTGTCAAGACATCGAGGGTTCCATTGCACCCTTCAGATGCCTCTTTATTGAGTGGGCATCCTGTGCCGACTCGGTGCAACTTCTTCCCATGAATCTTATCATGTTACCTAGCAACAACAGTCACCACTACATCGTCAGAATAAATCAAGATATCAAGAAATCTGTAATTCATTTTGAAGTTTAATTTCAAGGAAGTCTATGCAATTTCGCAACAGGCTAAGGAGTTTTGTGTATTTCTGAAATTTTAGGAAAGTGTTCCTAATGTTTTGTGCATTCAGTATATATATTATGTTTATAAATGAACTGTTGTTGGCTTGAAAAATTTGACATTAAAGTATTTAGGCTTAGCCTACAAATGTCATTGGACAAGGTGAACAGTCTGTTCTACAGTTAAACTGAGCTTCAGATCGAATTGCATAGAACAAAATACTTAAAATAGCTTATCTATTTAATACTGTGAAGTTGGTCTAATTAAATTTGAGAAAGGGGAAACAAATGGTAGCCAATCCTAACTTGTTGTAGACCTATAGGGTATTTTGCGAGTAGCATAGGAAACAATCACAGTCAAGAGGTGAGGAATTTATTCTGCAATGATAATGGAAGTATCTGCCAGTATCCTTTTGATCTCCGATTATCATCGATTGTGCCATCCTAGAGTGCTTAAATCAAATCAAATCAAATCAAATGTATTTATATAGCCCTTCGTACATCAGCTGATATCTCAAAGTGCTGTACAGAAACCCAGCCTAAAACCCCAAACTTAAATGTATATGGAATTAGGGGCAGGTATCATTCCTTGGCTCTGTGAAGTAAATTTAAATGTAGCAAGGCGTATGGTCATCCTCAATCTCTCTCAGGACAAAGTAGAAAACTAAAACAGCATATTGTGAAAAGTATTTGAGAAGTACAGTTGAGGCACACCCATGTGTCATGCATAACGCTGCTCAATAATGAAAATGTTGTTTAAACTCCCTGCCACTGAGGGATGTTAAAAGGTATGTGCACAATAGATTACATTTTCACAATAGACCCGATGGAGACCAATCAAACATGCGCCCATTTGTATTAGCTGGCCTTCCACTATATAGTATGTCTGCCCATCAGTATGTCTAGCATGTGCGGATGTTAAAATCTTTGTCAGTATTTGGCACACACCACACATCAGGAGACAATTACTAAGGATGCTTGTACAGGTTTCCAGGATGAATAGCATATAAATGAAGATGTGGCTGTGTGTACGTCTAGAGTGGATGGGGCTGTCCCATCAGCCCAAATTAATCTGTATAGCCAGACCTTTGAGAGAAGAGTTAAAATGTTGCCATCCATCAGTCTGAAAATACTATCATCCTGGTTGCATTGAAGAGCTTGAATTAAATAATTTTACTCACCCCTGAGGCTAGAGGAGAATATGCCTAATTTCAGAAATAATTAAAATCAGAACTTTTTGGCAATATGGTTTAATTTGTCTAAGAGCCCTTCCCCTCCAGAGCTTCCTCTCTCCATAGTGATCATATTGCAATTGAGAATACCACTCATTGTGGTATCAAATTATCTTTCCACCCTCTGGGAGATGTAACTGTTCTTTAGATAATGTGTGTCTTATTACTTACTTGTCAGCAAATTAAACATGATTTTGTAACCCTCTTTCAGTGGTAGACTGACGGCGACTCTCTACATTAGTATAGCCAGGAAGGGCCCTGCATTCACTGCAAGATACTGAGGAATGAATGAAAGAGGAAGGGGAAAACAAATTCAGGTGAGGAATCCTCTGTGTTTTGTTGATAAGAAGATATCAATGGATTCAATAAACTGGTGTTGGGCAGAGAGGGTTATGAGATTTAACCAATAATACTCCCATCTACACCAAAAGGCTTCACTTCCCCCATCTGTTATGGATCTGTTGGTGAGATGGAGTGGGTGTGAGAGGAAGGCAGAGGATTGGATTGTGGCACTGCTTCCAGTGCGAGTGAGAATGAGCTGAGGATTTGACTCTCCATTTTCTGTTTTCAGTTGGTTGGCAATTCCAAATCCAATAAGTGTCTCTGATCCTTAAATCGACATGGTTTCCATTGATCAATGCTAGTAGTGAAAAAAAAGCTTTGATAACTTGGAAATGTGTTCAAGGTCAATCAATAGTTTTATTCAGTGGAACATTAGCCTACCTCTCCTCCATTGAATTGTTGTAGTCATTGAAGTTTTTCTCTAATGGTTACAACCAGGGGAGAACAACTCTCATTGAAGCCACAGAAGTTGCCTCAGAAGTTCAAGGCCGACCGCGATACTCCAGGCATTGTTAGCCGAAAACTAAAACAGGATCACCCATTATAGTGAATGGGAAAATGCCAATCCTTGTGGTTAATCTTTGTGTAAAAAAATTATATTTTGAAGACAATCATGGTACCAATAATTGCTTCGAATTGAACCGATTATTTTAAAATAGCACACAGAAGAAGATAATTTAGTTGCTAAAGGCAGCCTGCAGTACCCCGGTTATTTGTCATGTCACATGGAAGGTAGATGATGAAGAATTGTATTGGTTACGGTTGGTAACGTTAGCCTACTGTGATTCCATGTCTCTGTAGAGTTTATTTTTTATCAAGTTTTTGATCAACATTTTCATCAGGCATATGAACCGAGAGAAGGTGGTTGCTGTTTTGGACAAAATGAATTACCATGTCTGTACAGTATGGCAGAAATAATTAATTTGTTATCAGTACTACCAAATAGTTTTCAGATTTATATCAAGACATGGATCAACAATTATACAATTCTTGAACAGCCAATTTTTACAAAATGGCTCCTCAAACAAATTAACTTTGCATCCATATCATATTCATGATAGCATTAAGTGTCTCATTAGACATTCACATAGTCCATTTGCCATTCACATAGTGTGTCCGAGTATTACGCTGCAGATACTTAAAGCTTGTCTGTGTAATCTCTGAAATGTTAAATACCTACTAATGAATGAATTATATCGCTTGAATTTGAAAGTATAGGAAAGCATGAAGTTGGTTTTCTGCCATGTCAAAATCTGAACAAATCTAAATGTTTTAAGGGATTAGAAACATATATTGTTGTGCCAATTCTTTTCATTACCAGATAATCGGAAACATATGGTATAAGTCTTTGATCTAACGTTAGCAACCTAGTAGTTGTAGTAGTTCCATGTAGATTGTGTGCTGACATAAGTACATTCTTCATACATTGGATGTTTATTTACAGTCACCTCAACTGTTTTAGATAAACTATTTGCTTTCTAGGATAAGGATTTATAATGATTTATGACAGCTCCTTATAAGTTCCTAATAACATTCTGTTTAATTTGACCGCTTCACGTCAAAGTACATGAACCTATGGTGTAAGGAAAATAGGAACCAGGCATTTATCTATCGGAATTTCGAGCAATTGCACAATGTACATTTGGTGAAGGTTAAATGAGTATAATACTTTACAGGTATTACAGGTAAGACTAGTATTGTGAATATTGTTTATGCCATTACTGAGTATTTTCTCCAAGTATAGGCTCAACAAGAGCCTTCATGTCTAACTATCTGATTATAATGTAAATGTGACACCATCTAGTGCAGCTATTCCCAAACTGGGGTGCGCATGTTCAGCGAAATAACAACAATGTCAAATGCAGGTAGCCTAGTCAAATAATTAACATCCAATCCCATTAACCATTACTCTCTCATGGGAATTCCACTAACGGTCCATATGCAGCCAAACGTAGCTGCTGCTCATTCCGTGTGATCAGAAATTGATAAATGTTTTTTTTAAAAGCAAGGCCCGCGCCCATAGAGACACATACCAGCTCTACTGGTAGTATTGCTACTACCAGCAGTACTACACCTGCACCTGCTAGTATCAGTAATTCTACATGTGTTGTTAGCCCAGCTAGCATGGACACTGACAGTTGTGAATCTGATGCAACCGAAGGAGCTACTGACCCCTTACCCGGGAAGCACCGAACAGACAGGGACGTTGGACCATCAAAGAGGCGCAAATGTGATGAGAACTACATTGATTTGGGGATCACTTATATTGGGAGTAGAGCCTTTCCTCAGCCACAGTGTGTTATACATCTCACAACTCAATGAAACCTTCACTCTTGAGCAGACATTTAGAAATGAAACATGCTAATTTGAAAAAAGAGCCACAGAACGTTTTTGAGCGAGAATTAAGACGACTTTCGAGTAGTAAGACATGTATAAAAGCAACAGATACCAATAATAAGAATGGGCTAGAAGCATCTTATATGGTGAGCTACCGAGTGGTTAGGACAGGCTATTGTGGAGGATTTAATTCTTCCTGCTGCCGTGGATATGGCCAGAACAATGCTAGGGAAAAGGCCCCAAAAAGTTTTCAGACAATGCCTTCAACAAACAACACTGTTTCACAATGCATCATTGACAAGGCAGGAGATGTTTTGAAAAAATACTGCTTTGCATACAAGCCAGTGAATTCTATGAGTTACAGCTGGATGAGTCAACAGAAGTGGCGGGCCTGGCACAGCTCCTGGTATATGTCCGTTACGTTTATGGAGAGTCAATTAAGGAAGACATCCTCTTCTGCAAACCACTGGAAACCAGGACAACAGGCGAGCTTTGTGACATCAAATGGACTTTGGTGGTCAAGATATGTTGGTATCTGTACTGATGGCACAAAAGCCATGACAGGGAGACATAGTGGAGTGGTAACGAGCGTGCAAGCAGTTGCTCCCGACACCACTTGAGTACACTGCAGCATCCACTGAGAGGCTCTTGCTGCCAAGGGAATGCCTGACAACTTGAAATATGTTTTGGACACTACAGTGAAAATGGTTAACTTTGTGAAAGCAAGGCTCCTAAACTCTCATGGATTTTCTGCATTTTGCAGTGATATGGGCAGCGACCATGTAACGTTTTTACAACATACAGAAGTGCGCCGGTTATCAAGGGGCAAAGTATTGACACTTTTTTAGAATTGAGAGATGAGCTTAAAGGTTTCTTTACTGACCATCATTTTCAATTATTTACCCACTTACATGATGATGAGTTTCTCACATGACTGGCCTATCTGGGTGATGTTTTTTCTCGCCTGAATGTACTGAATCTAGCATTACAGGGACTCTCCGCAACTATACTCAATGTGCAGGACAAAATTTAGGCTATAATTAAGAAGTTGGAGCTCTTCTCAGTCTGCATTAACAAGGACAACACATACTGTAGGTCTTTCCATCATTGTATGATTTTGTGTGTGCAAATTAACTCAAGTTTACAATGTCAAATGTGATGTAGCGAAGCACCTGAGTGAGTTGGGTGCGCAAAACTTACCCGAAATGGACGACACAAACAACTGGATTTGTTATCCCTTTCATGCCCTGCCTCCAGTCCACTTTCCGATATCTGAACAAAGAGCCTCTTCAAAATTGCATGGTTCTGTGAAAATTGAATTTAATCAGAAGCCACTGCCAGATTTCTGGATAGGGCTGCGCTCAGAGTATCCTGCCTTGACAAATCGCGCTGTTAAGACACTGATTCCCTTTGCAACCAAGTACCTATGTGAGAGTGGATTCTCAGCCCTCACTAGCATGAACATTAAATACAGGCAAATTATTTAAGACAGGGACTCTCTACAATACAATCCAACATTGATCCTTTCAAGCACACCCTTCTCATTAACCTGTGGTAAGTTATTCACCATTTTGATGAACAAATAACGTTTTATATGTAAGATGCTAAATAAAGAGCAAAATTATTGATTATTATTATATCATTATTTGTGCCCTGGTCCTATAAGAGCTCTTTGTCACTTCCCATGAGCCGGGTTGTGACAAAAACTCACCCTCATTCTTATGTTTAATAAATGTATTGTATAGTGTGTGTGTGGCAGGCTTACAATTATGGCAAAAACAACACTTGAGAGTGCACTGACCCTGATGCTAGAGGGGATGCGCAGCTGGAGGTTGAATGTTTGAAAGGGTACGAGACTTTAAAAACTTTGGGAAACACTGATATAGTGGGAGAGACCTGTAACAGAACAGTTCAGAATGTAATACTTGCTGATATTCTCATAGATCATTAGCATTATTGGGGTATATGCACAATCAATACTTAAAGGTCCACTCCTGCCAACACGTAACTGCAATGCTGTGAGCTTGAACTATACTGTATAGGGTATGTTAGCTTTAGCGTAACAAAATACTTTCTACTTAAAAAATATATTTAGGCTCCGAGGCTAAATTAAATATTTTCAAAGACCTTCACAATACAATCAACTGTTGAAAGCCATGTTTGAACAACATTTGAGCAATAAAAATTACAATGAAAGCTGTGTTTACTTTACGACATCAAAACCCTTTTTAGTTGGTATAAAAGTGAGTTTATTTACTCTTTGCATCAGAGTAAGACACACAAATTATTCCATTAGAGTGGGTATTTATTCAACCTCGCAGCCAACTTACCCTCATGAGAGAAATGTATTACTATCTTCATTGGAGGCAACATAATTACATTATAGAGGGGGATGATGTTATTTTCTGCTCCTCAGCCAGGAAGAGAGTAGATTCAGTCTTCCGATGGCTGTCAAATGCAAGGACCACACATTCTCTTTTTCAGCCCGCCTTCTCATTATTTTACCTCCTTCCCAGATTGCCTTGGTTTGACCTGATAAATAAGGACCTGTCACTTGGTAAGACGCTCACATGGGGCGAGCCCTCAACTTCTCCCTGTGGCTCGCCTTGTCGCACATCTCAAGCCTGCGCCGTGTTTGAAAACTCTTTATCGCCGGGAGGCAGCGAGAGACACCTCTGCTGCCTTACACCCCTGTTGGGATTCTGGTCATGTATCCCATTAGAGGAAGGGTCCTCTTTTGGAGACCTGTAAAACAGCACCTGCTGCACTTGGACAGGAGGACTGTGGTGCCGCCATAGCCGGAAGATATGGAGACGGGCAGCTTGTTAATAGCAGCACCTGCTCTATACTCTTCATGTTGTGGGCCTGACCTCCAGAGACCGAGCATGCTCTGGTTAGCAAGTCCTGTATGATGTAACACAAGTGCCTGAGCTGTGGAAATGGCAAGGTAAAATTACCTCCACTCGCCAAACGTGTCTGTAGATTTGATCTGGGAGAGTACCCAACTTCACCATGCATTGCATATGGCGAGATCTGTTGAAGTGCTGAATCAATCTTTTTCCACCCCCTTCTCTTTTAAAAATCACAAAAAAGATTGGGTCTCCCATTCTTGTCTTTACTACGTGTCTGAGGGCAAGACAGTGCACTTCAATGAGCTTTACCTGTGAGACCGCATGACAGCAGGCCTCCAAAGCACCTTGCACTTGGAAAGAACGGATAATTGAACAAGGCACCAATCTCAAATGTTTTTGGAAAGGCACAGCCAAATCCCACCTTTGGTGACTTAGTGTCCAAAAAAACATTACCATTTTCAGAGCCTTCATTGGAAATGTATGAGTGATTACTATAATGACCCTTAGAAAAAGCCTTTAAATGGGATGCTGTTTTATTTAGACAAATTTCCTCTTTAAAAGGGGTCTGTAGATTTCCTCTGAAAATAGCCGTCACACAAGGTTTAGGGGAGTTCATTTGACCCCTTAGTAGTGCTGCCAGGTAACAAACATACATTAGCACAGACGTTATACATTAGCACAGACGAAAATATCAGCGTGGCCCCATGGATAATTGAAATTATATTAATATTTCCACATTAATGCACAGAGACTAAATACATTTGATCTGAGTCATATTTCTAAACCATCTCTGCCTTTAGATTTGATCCTTGAATGCCAATAGCTAAGAAAGTCCACTAATCCTGTATCTGTGTGTGTAACAACAGTGTGGCTGTCTGATTGTGAAACAGATGGATTAAGGCAGTCTGGAACACAACCATGCTCTGCATTGTTAGTGAGGATGTCAGGCAGATTGCTAGCTAATTACAAATGAAAAGTAACATTCTATACTCACCCTCTTTTAGGTTACTACCTTAGATTTGCTCGGTTGTTTTCAAAAACCTCTATCATTAATTCTGACTCCTTTAGGATCGTCTTGTTTTAGAGGTTTGACACGTAGGCTTGTATTGTTGTCCACATCGGTGGAATAATAGATAGTCACACCTGCCTGTCACTGCCTCCATTTGGTAACAAGTGGTATTTTAATGATTCAGTGGATATCTGGAAATACTGTGGTTTTGTAGACGATGCTGAGTCAATATTTGACCGTAAAATGTTTTTTCTTCAATTCCCAGGTTGGCTTTAGTGACATTGGATGGCAAAAGTGGCAGTGCTGCAAGGAATAGATTGTTTTAACCGATGCAATTTCAACTACATTTTCTCATATAGACCACAATAGTCTGACAGGTAGGTAGGAGATGCATCTAAGCACTGAATTAAATAGATTCTGCATATTGCTGTGCATGCAGAGATCACAGGAGAATGGTGTTGTCTTCAGGAGGAAACTGCTTGTGATTTACACGGGGATGATGATGCAGATATTTCTACAGAAAGCCATGATTTCTATATTCATGTGGACTACAGAGAGTCATGCAACTGTATAACACATATCTCCAGGACACAATAAGAGTTCTGCATCAAAGATAGTGGTACATTAGAATTATATGAATCAAGATATTTGTTTAATGAATCATGTATTTACCTCTGTAGGGCTACACAAAAGTAGAAATATGTGCAAGAATATATCCAAAGGCACATTAGCACAATCTAATTAAATGTATATTTCTAACACTTGGAACAGGACTATCCTTGGAATTGATGTGACTAGCATGCCTTGGACATAATCATGAGATGATTGTGCATTCTATTTGAAGGTTTGTGTTTTCTTTTCAGCAGTGATTTCTGAGAAGTTCATAGTTACGGTGGACTGGACATGGGTTAACTTATAAGAAACAAATATCCTGTATACTGCCATAACAGCACAAATGTTATAGACTACTATATTATCCTACAGGTACTGTACATTTTGCAATATTTCAGTTGTAATGAATGGAAAGTTACTTTCCATCAACTTTGCTTTTCATATTTCATTTTGGCCAGCCATGACCAACAAGTTATTAGAATGTAATCATCTTGCCTGGGACATTATGAGGACAATTAACAGGGATACAATACCAGCGGATGTACGGGTATACTCTGAGATTAGTGCAATTTTGATGTGCTTCACCTGCATTGACTCCGCATTTGTCTGCAACAAAGTCATTATAGAACAATTTCATGGAAGCAGAAATTTGCTCTATATGGGGAGGCATGCTCAAAATAGATTCCATTAGAAAACAATGTTGGTAAGGCTTGAACCACCTGCATTGAGGGTTGCATGATAAAAAATGTGTGATAGGCCAATCAAATCTGCACGCGGCAAAATGATCTGAGGAAAAGTTCACCGTGACACTAGAGCAATATCTCCGACTTACTCCAAGGAATAATGGCAGTTTGAAGAATGAAAATCAATTAATTGATGCTACACAATGTGATAGGATTCAATGTCCCCATTACTAGTGACAAAGTGTGTTGCGTGTAACATTTATCCTGTCATAAATGCGGAGGGGAGGGGAGTTTACAGAGTTGTCAGGCACAAAGGTTCACTGGAAATGGTGGGAATTTGGCTCAATAATCTACATTTGAGCTTCTCACAGGCCACATGCATTTGTGTATGTCTACACATTTGCCATTATCTGTATAAGATTGGGATAGGAAAGGCCATGTGCAGGAGGAACATAAACACAATTCTATCCACTGATCAACAAATCACAACCTGGGACAAACTGTGTAAATAATGGTTAATTAATATCATTGTACTGATCCTTACTTACCAACACTTTCAAAGCCAAATGTATTAACATGGAACAAAAATATGAAATCAACATGTAAAGTGCTGGTCCCATGTTTCATGAGCTGAAATACAATGCATTTTCCATTCGCACAAAAAGCTTGTTTGTCTGAAATGTTGTGCACAAATTTGTTTACATCCCTGTTAGTGAACATTTTATAATTTGCCAAGATAATCCATCCACCTGACAAGTGTGGCATATCAAGAAGCTCATTAAACAGCATGATCATAACACAGGTGCACCTTGTGCGGTGGACAATAAAAGGCCACTATAACATGTGCAGTTTTGTCACACAACACAATGCCAAAGATGTCTCAAGTTTTGAGGGAGCATGCAATTGGCATGCAGACTACAGGGATGTCCATCAGAGCTGTAGCAAGAGAATTGAATGTTAATTTCTCTACCATAAATTGCCTCCAACGTCGCTTTAGAGAATTTGGCAGTACGTCCAACCGGCCTCACAACCGCGGGTTGGGCCTAATATATTTATTTTATTTAAATTGACTGATTTACTTATATTAACTGTAACTCAACAAAATCTTTGAAATTGTTGCATGCTGCATCTATGTTTTTGTTTACACATTTAAAAAAACATACAAAATCCCCAGAACCCCACAAACAATATTTTAAACTTCATACCCTGCACTTAATTCCTATTTCTTTCTTTGTTTAATTACATGCAAACGTAATTATAATCATTGCGAAGGCTCATGTTCTTACCCTTAACCTCAGACCACCCCTCCTTTCCTCACTTGTCCCCACTATGCTTTCTTATTCCTGTTGGTGAAGGCATGGTGGAGCCATCTCATGTTTTTCCTTTCCATGTTGTGCGTGACTGACAAAGTGAGTACCTTTCATTATTGAAGAATATGTATACATGTTAATGTTAAGATACTTTTAGTTTGATGTTAAAGTTTACATGCTGCTGCTGCCATATGCCTTAGTAAAATGTACTGTCAGTCCAGCATGTAAGACACAGTTGAAGTGGGAAGTTTACACACACTTAGGTTGGAGTCATTAAAACTCGTTTTTCAACCACTCCACAAATTTCTTGTTAACAAAGCATAGTTTTTGCAAGTCGGTTAAGACATCTACTTTGTGCATGACACAAGTCATTTTTCCAACAATTGTTTACAGACAGATTATTTCACTTATAATTCACTGTATCACAATTCCAGTGGATCAGAAGTTTACATACACTAAATTGACTGTGCCTTTAAACAGCTTGGAATAATATGATGTCATGGCTTTAGAAGATTCTGATAGGCTAATTGACATCATTTGAGTCAATTGGAAGTGTACCTGTGGATGTATTCCAAGGCCTACCTTCAAACTCACTGCCTCTTTGCTTGACATCATGGGAAAATAAAATCAGCCTGTTTCATCCTTGGGAGCAATTTCCAAACACCTGAAGGTACCATGTTCATCTGTACAAACCATAGTAAGCAAGTAGAAACACCATGGGACCACGCAGCCGTCATACCGCTCTGGAAGGAGACGCGTTCTGTCTCCTAGAGATGAACAGACTTTGGTACGAAAAGTGCAAATCAATCCCAGAACAACAGCAAAGGACCTTGATAAGATGCTGGAGGAAACAGGTACAAAAGTATCTATATCCACAGTTAAACATGTCCTACATCAACATAACATGAAAGGCCGCTCAGCAATGAAGAAGCAACTGCTCCAAAACCGCCATAAGAAAAGCCAGACTGTGTTTTGTAGCTGCACAAGGGGACAAAGATCATACTTTTTGTAAAAGTGTCCTCTGGTCTGATGAAACAAATATAGAACTGTTTGACCATAATGACCATCGTTATGTTTGGAGGAAAAAGGGGGAGGCTTGCAAGCCAAAGAACACCATCCCAACCGTGAAGCACGGGAGTGACAACATAATGTTGTGGGGGTGCTTTGCTGCAGGAGGGACTGGTGCACTTCACAATATAGATGGTATCATGAGGCAGGAAAATTCTGTGGATATATTGAAGCAACATCCCAAGTCAAAGCTTGGCCGCAAATGGAACATCCAAATGGACAATGACCCCAAGCATACTTCCAAAGTTGTGGCAAAATGGCTTAAGGACAACAAAGTCAAGGTATTGGAGTGGCCATCACAAAGCCCTGACCTCAAATTTGTGGGCAGAACTGAAAAAGCATGTGCGAGCAAGGAGGGCTCCAAACCTAACTCAGTTACACCAGCTCTTTCAGAAAGAATGGGCCAAAACTCACCCACCTTATTGTGGAAAGCTTGTGGAAGGCTACCTGAAACATTTGACCCAAGTTAAATACTTGAAAGGCAATGCTACCAAATAATAATTGAGTGTATATGAACTTCTGACTCACTGGGAATGTGATGAAAGAAATCAAATCTGAACGAAATCATTCTCTCTACTATTATTCTGGCATTCCACATTCTTAAAATTAAGTGGTGATCCTAAGACAGGGAATTTTTACTAGGATTAAATGTCATGAGTTGAGAAAACTGAGTTTAAATGTGTTTGGCTACGGTGTATGTAAACTTCCGACTTCAACTGTATATCCTCAGTTTGTTTAGTAAGATGCATTTCAGTTAATTCTACTTTTAGCACTTCCCGTTAATGCTTGTATGTTAACATGTGTTTGTATCTCACTCTTGTATGTGCCTCGTAAACCACAACAGTTCCTTATCCAGCAACTTTTCCCCATGTGTTCCTCTGTCATCGTTTGCAATCGATGACAGTATCCAGTATATGGATTCTTGCTCCATCTGCGTGTTGATAGATGCCCCATGGTGACATTCTGAACTCTGAACCAGTCATGTAAAGTACTTTTTTTTTTAAAATTTAACTTGGCAAGTCAGTTAAGAACAGATTCTTATTCATCAAATCAAATCAAAGTGTATTTGTCACGTGCGCTGAATACAACAGGTATACCTTACAGTGAAATGATTACTGACAGGCTCTAACCAATAGTGCAAAATAGGTAATGGCCAATGTGTGGGAGCACTGGTTGGTCGGCCCAATTGAGGTAGTATGTACATGAATGTATAGGTGAAGTGACTATGCACATATGATAAACAGAGAGTAGCAGCAGCGTAAAAAGAGGGGTGAGGGGCACACAAGGCAAATAGTCCGGGTAGCCATTTGATTACCTGTTCAGGAGTCTTATGGCTTGGGGGTAAGAACTGTTGAGAAGCCTTTTTGTCCTAAACTTGGCACTCCGGTACCGCTTGCCATGTGGTAGTAGAGAGAACAGTCTATGACAGGGGTGGCTGGGGTCTTTGACAATTTTTGGGCCTTCCTCTGACACCGCCTAGTGTAGAGTTCCTGGTGGGAAGGCAGCTTATCTCTAGTGATGTACTGGGCCATACGCACTACCCTCTGTAGTGCCTTGCGGACAGAGGCCGAGCAATTGCCGTACCAGGCAGTGATGCAACCAGTCAGGATGATCTCGATGTTGCATCTGTAGAACCTTTTGAGGATCTCAGGACCCATGCCAAATCTGTTTAGTTTCCTGAGGGGGAATAGGCTTTGTCGTGCCCTCTTCACGGCTGTCTTGGTGTGTTTCAAGTTTGTTGTTGATGTGGACACCAAGGAACTTGAAGCTCTGAACCTGCTCCACTACAGCCCCGTCGATCTGAATGGGGGTGTGCTCAGTCCTCCTTTTCCTGTAGTCCACAATAATCTCCTTAGTCTTGGTTACGTTGAGGGAGAGGTTGTTATTCTGGCACCCCCCGGCCATGTCTCTGACCTCCTCACTATAGGCTGTCTCGTCGTTGTCGGTGATCAGGCCTACCACGGTTGTGTTATCTGCAAACTTAATGATGGTGTTGGAGTCATGCCTGGCCATGCAGTCGTGGGTGAACAGTGAGTACAGGAGGGGACTTAGCACGCACCCCTGGTGAGCTCCAGTGTTGAGGATCAGTGTGGCAGACGTGTTGCTACCTACCCTCACCACCTGGGGGCGGCCCATCAGGAAGTCCAGGATCCAGGCTACCTGCCACCCCAAGTAAAAATGTTACTTAAGTAAAAATACTTTAAAGTACTACTTAAATAGTGTTTGGGGGTATCTGTACTTTACTATTTACATTTTTGAATTTTACTTCACTATATTCCTCAAGAAAGAATGTACTTTTTACTGCATACAATTTCCTTGACACCAAAAAGTACTCATTACATTTTGAATGCATAGCAGGACAGGAAAATGGTCCAATTCAAGCACTTATAAAGAGAACAACCCTGGTCATCCTTACTGTCTGATCTGGCAGACTCACTAAACAGACAAGCTGCATTTGTAAATGATGTTGGAGGGTGCCCCTGGCTATCTGTAAATAAAAAATAATATTGGTGTATTGGTTTGCTCAATATTAGGAAGTATATTTTAGCAATTACATTTACTTTTGATACTTAAGTATATTTAAAACAAAATACTTTTAGACTTTCACTCAAGTATTATTTTTCTTTTACTTGAGTCATGTCAGGGAAAATGTTATGTTTGAGGGTATAGCATCGTACACAGATCGTATGTTTAGCATAAATGCTGCTTTTTTAATAACCAACTCGGTTGGGTTCATGCTAGTGACTGATTGATTGTACACACTAATTCTACATAGGAGGAATACTCACTATCATTGTATAAGCTATTTGGCAGTATGCCCAGAACATTGCTCTGGGACCAGAGGAGTATCTCATTCTCAAGGTCTCAGCTTTGAGAGAAAGAGCCTTGTAAAGGTATCGGTCAGTCTGGTTTTCATCAAGCTGTCTGTTCAAGAGGAAGCTTCTTACTGAAACAAGTGCCTGTAATCTGGTTCAGGTTATTAATCAACCTACCAGGGTGTTTACAAACACTACAGGAACAAGATGATACACATGTATCGATCACATTTTAATAATACTGCAGAAGCTGTATCCTTACCCATTGGATGCAGTGATCACAATATAGTGGTGATATCCTGGTAAGCCAAAGTTCCAACAGCTGGGCCTAAAATAGTGTATAGGAGATCATACAAAATATTTTGCTGTGACTCTTATGTGGATGATGTTAAAAATATGTGTTGGTCTGATGTGATTAATGAGCAGCATCCAGACGCTGCACTTGATGAATTTGTGTAATTGCTTCTTCCAATTATTGATAAACATGCACCTGTTAATTGGGGCTAGGGGGCACAAGGAGTTCCCTAAAGGGAACACCCCCTCCCATTCAGCTGAAAAAAATATTATTTAGAAATATTTAACTTTCACACATTAACAAGTCCAATACAGCAAATGAAAGATAAACATATTGTTAACCTGTTGGTACTAGGGGGCAGTATTTTCATTTTTGGAAAAATAACGTTCCCAAATTAAATGGGATATTTTGTCAGGACAAGATGCTAGAAAATGCATATAATTGACAGCTTAGGATAGAAAACACTCTAAAGTTTCCAAAAGCTACTATAGCCGTGTACTGCTGCATGAGATCTGATCGCCTGAGAGAGAGGTTCAATAATTAGAGGAAAGAGCAGAGGCGACAGCACACAACCCTGCCTTGTCTCTCTATTTAAGGTTAAATTGGGGCATAGTGATTGGTTAGTGAGTATTCTCGCACAGGGATTCCTATATAAAAGCTGATTCCAATTTATGAACCCATCTCCAATATTACATTTCTGTAGGACCTTGAATAAATAGGGCCACTCAACTTGGTCAAAGGCCTTTTCGGCATCAAGAGATATAACGGCAAGGTCCACGTTGGTTAACCTCTGAGCATACATAATATTGAAGAGGCGCCTGAGTTTGAATAATGAGTTTCTATTAAGGATAAAGCCGGTCTAGTCCGAATGGACCAATTTGCCCACTAAAGTTTGGTCTGTATTAAAACCTGTTGTGACTAGGGGGCAGTATTTTCATTTTTGGAGAAAAAAAAACGTTCCCGTAGTAAACGGGATATTTTGTCAGGACAAGATGCTAGAATATGCATATAATTGACAGCTTAGGATAGAAAACACTCTAAAGTTTCCAAAACTGTAAAAATATTGTCTGTGAGTATAACAGAACTGATGTTGTAGGCGAAGGCCTGAGAAAATCCAAACCGGAAGTGCCTCATGTTTTGAAAGCGCTGC